>NC_135223.1:10027882-10187882 GCF_052324685.1 Brachyhypopomus gauderio
ACTTAAGAAAACTTGCATGTAATGAGATGGCACTTCACAGACAGCTTCCGTGTGAGGGTCTGGGGCAGCTCGCAGTGGTTGCCATACCTCACCTGCTAGGGGGCGCTATAACATGCAAAAATTTGCCCCATGCACTCAGATTGGCCGATCCACATGAAACTTGACAGACATCATCTATGGGCCTCTGGAAACCAGGTCCTAAAGCAGACATGCCATACTTCCAAAATGGCTGACGTAATCGGCCAATCAGTGATCGGCACGCGTTTGACAGGCTTACCATTGGTCGATCTGCACGAAACCTCTTGGGTGTGGACAAGTGCACGCCCCCTATGACATAATCCAGCCGGGTGTCGATTGGCCACTGGGGGGCGCTATTGCAAAAAAAGCAAGTGTATCCCCTACATAATTCCACTTGGGAACATGCAATTGGACTCTTTTGATTCCTTGCAGTAGTGCGAACAACTTTCCCATTACATGTCCTATTAAAAAATGCACAGTTTATTTACAGTTAATAATAGTTTGAAATCATCACTTTTCATACTCCTCCTAGGATTTTCATACTATCATGTCAAGCAAAGTCTTATAATACTCTACAGAGTGTGAAATCAAAAAACAATCCAAAGATTTTGGATTTGAGGACACTTATACCTGCTAAATATTTTTTTAATGGACAGCATCGATACATATAATATTCATATTCTTAAAGCTCTTTCATATTTTACCCAATTCTGACCAAAATGCACAAGCCCATTCAGAATCCCATCCTGAACAAATTTGTCAAGTTTCATCTAAATCGGTTATCGTATGGCTCTACAGTGCAGTATTATATACAATGCATAAGAATGCATGTAAAGTCCCTCTGTCACCTTCTCCTTCTCACACGCACGCAAGCTGAAACTCACACTCTCAGTCTCTCTCACACTCTCACCCACATTCCCCCTCCCATCTCTGTGCCCTAAGTAAACATTGCTCTGGCTACCTAGATCTCTCTGTGTCTATTAACCAGGCACACACACATACAGGCACAAGCAGGCCTTCCTATAGCATTCACAATTGACACTTCCCTAGCCATACCCACCCATATCTCAGTGACTAACACATGCTTATACAAACTGATATTTGGCTTCTTTTTTGTCTCTCTCTCACACAAACACAGACACACACACCTTTATACCTATATGTATGTATAGTTTCTATGTATACTTATGTATGTATGTATTAGTATATGTTGTCATAGTTTGAATACATATACTACCACACACACACACACACACACACTTCTACCTAAATGTATGTATAGTTTGTATGCATATCTATAGTATATGTATAGTATATGTCAGTCATACCAGTGATGTCAGTCATATCAGACATGCCAGTCCAGTCATGTCAGTTATATCAGTCATGTCAGTGATGCCAGTCATGTTCTGCCAGTCATGTAAGTCATGTCAGTCATATCAGTCATGTCAGTCCAGTCATGTCAGTCAAATCTTCAAATCATTACAGTCATGCCAGTTATGTCAGTCATATCAGTCATGTTAATTTTGTTCGTCATGCCAGTGATGTCATTCCAGTCATGCCAGTCATATCAGTTATGTCAGTAATGCCAGTCATGTCAGTCATGCCAGGCTTTGCAGACTACATTCATACTTTGAATACACAGGCAGTCATGTTAGGCGTGCTACGTGTACAAGGAGTGAATTAACTAAGCATAGTCTCTGGCTCCCTCAATCTCTCTCTGTCAGTAATATACAGGCCCAATCATGTATAGACAAGTGCAGGCCTTCCTATACTGTTCACATAGATGCAGCCATAGCCAGATGTGCTATTTTTGTGTCTCCCTTTCTGACACACACAGATGTCATCACACTCTACATCTGTAGAGCACACACTGGCCAAACCCAAACAGCTTTTTTTTCACTTTTAGGTCTAAAGGACCTTTTGGGCTTCCTTTTGCCTATTGAGGCCAAAATGCCTATTGGTGTGTGAACCCGCCAATCGCCGCTTGCGGCTATATTTAGGGCTCCGAGCACCAAAGGTGCTGGAGGCCTATTGTAATTGTTAGGATTTTTCTCCTTATTATTAGGGCTCCGAGCACCAAAGGTGCTGGAGGCCTATTGTAATTGTTAGGATTTTTCTCCTTATTATTATTATTATTATTATTCTTTTTCTGCCTTAAAACGGATCGCACAGCCCAAACCGTAAGGCCTACAGACTTGAAACTTGGTCAATAGTTAGTAGTCCCTCCCGCTACTCAGGCGCAAGACGCCAGCCAAATCCGCCCATAGGTGGCGCTACAGCGCACGCAAACGCATTCAAGTAAATTGCCAGTACCACGTATGTCCTAAATTTAAAATTCTTTCATATACATGTTCCTTGTCTCCAAACCTACCAAAAAGCCTCAAGAACCCATAAGCTCCGCCTACTTCGTTTTCGAGCTAATTTGCATAATATGCAAAATCGCACACATTTTTGAGAGCTAACTAGTCCCTGGATTTTTCACATACATGCACATATGTGGTATCAAAACGTTCAGAAGAGTCTGAACTTTAATAATCTTTAACAAAAAATGCACATTTCTGCACATGGGCGTGGCCACATGCCACACAAGTCAAGGGGCAAAAATTTCACAGCCTAAAATGCACATTTTCTGCTGTATCTCATGCATACTTTTACATATTCACACCAAATTTCATATACATGTACCTGTTGGGCGTCTACACCTGCCCATACATTTTGGCACACATTCACACCTAGGGGGCGCTATAACTGCCAAAAAACTCTCCTGCACACACCGATTGGCCAAATAACACAAAACTTGGTATGCATCATCTACATGCACCTCTGAGACAGGTCCTAGATCTGCACCATCATATGTCCAATATGGCCGCCACCATCGACCAATTAGCTGTCAGTATACAATTTCACAAGCTTTACAAGCTTTACATATGTCAATTGACCTAAAACTCACATGGCATGTTCAGGTGCACACCCTCTAAGACATACTGGGGTATGATGGCAATTGCACCACTAGGTGGCGCTATACTAGAAACTCCTGAATTACGCCCACATAGTATGACATAAAACAACAAACTTGGACTCATATGATTCTACGTAGAATCCTTAACAACTTTGTAATTGCAAGTGCTTTACAAAAATGTACGGATTTTGACATATTATCTTGGTATGCATCATCTACATGCACCTCTGAGACAGGTCCTAGATCTGCACCATCATATGTCCAATATGGCCGCCACCATCGACCAATTAGCTGTCAGTATACAATTTCACAAGCTTTACAAGCTTTACATATGTCAATTGACCTAAAACTCACATGGCATGTTCAGGTGCACACCCTCTAAGACATACTGGGGTATGATGGCAATTGCACCACTAGGTGGCGCTATACTAGAAACTCCTGAATTACGCCCACATAGTATGACATAAAACAACAAACTTGGACTCATATGATTCTACGTAGAATCCTTAACAACTTTGTAATTGCAAGTGCTTTACAAAAATGTACGGATTTTGACATATTATCAAATATGTATAATTTCCATTTTCCACACTACTCCTTGGATTTTCACTCCATCACCTCAAATCACACCTTGATATACTTAGCAGACTATGCAATGCAAATGTTGTGCAAAAAATCCTAAGATTTCCACAAATTTATATTTTTCATATGCATCACAATGGTACCATCATAACACATCAAATTCATATTTTTATAATTCCGCTATAGTATGTCCTATGTTTATGAAAATTGACATGCACATTCACATGACCATTGAGGTGATATTTGCCAAGTTTGAGCTAAATCCGTCCACAAATGACTCTACAGTGAATATTTTCAATTTCCATACTCAGCAGTGCAAGGAGCGGTAGAGAGCCTTTTGCAGGCACGCACGCTCTCATTCTCGCAGACGCAGAGTGCCCCTCTCATCCACTCCCCCCACACTCCCCCAACCTTCTAACACTTAACAACCCATGTCTCTGTCTCCCCCTCCCTCTCTCTATTTCACATGCACTCACTTCTCACACACGCAGAGTGCCCCTCTCATCCACTCCCCCCCACGCTCCCCCAACCTTCTAACACTTAACAACCCATGGTCTCTGTCTCCCCCTCCCTCTCTCTATTTCACATGCACTCACAGAAAAAACAGGCCTCCCTATAAGCTTCACATACACACTGCCTTAGCCATGCCTACTCATACATTAGAGTAACACATATAAACACCTAATTCACACACACACACACACACACACACACACACACCTACTTATGTGTATGCATCACAAATTGAGCACATACACTGTCATGTCAGACATGTGAGTTCACTGTGACAACTAAGACTGCCCATTATATCCAATCACTCACACACATACACAGCTCTAACTGATGAAAACAAACATTATCACACCAAACCCCTCTCTCTCTCTATTACACATGCACACACATGCACTGGCCTACCAATAGGTTTCACATACACACTGGCCTAGCCATATCTACTATGCCTTCGCCGCAGGCATGCAAGTCGGTACCTATGCCACTTGCGAGGAGCCCGCTCATTGCCGCTTGCGGCTATATTTAGGGTTCACACACATAGTGTGGGAACCCTATTGTAATTGCTAGGATTTTTCTTTTTTCTTCTTTTTCTTATTATTATTTTTCTCCGCATAAAATGCATACTGCAGCCTAGACCGTAAGGCCCAGGTAGACCAAAATTGGCAGACTGGTGTAGTCTGTTTGCGGGACCGTGCTAAAGTACAGACACCCAAATTGGCCTGATGGTGGCGCTATAGCGCAGCATTTTGCGTTTGGGTTCATATCTCCCACCCCGTAGGTCCTAGAAACAAAATTCCACTTCAGGTGCATTCCTTGGCTCCAGACAAACAAAAAAGCCTCAAGAACCATTAAGCTCCGCCTACTTAGATTTTTTGCTAATTTGCATAATATGCAAAACCTACTTTTTTATACTAGTCCCTGGTTTTTCATCTGATCACCACAATCTTGGTGTCAAAACATTCACAAGAATCTCATTATCAAGGAATATCAACAAAACTGTGACATTGGTATACAGTCTGGTTGTCACATGTCAATCAATAGCTCTGAGGCGTCGCCAAATTGACTTCAGCAGCTATATCTCAGCAATGCTTTGACCAATCTTCATGAAAATTTATCAGTTGTTAGAGCACATGATTCAAAGGTCACAGGTCAAAGCTGGCCACGATTGTCCAATAGGGGGCGCTATAACATGGGGAAAACTGTATCTCAGAAACCGTTGGTCACATCGAGCCAAAACTTTACACGCATCATCAGGGGCCCAAGTGGTATCAAGGCACACATGGATGACATCATCACTCAAAAAACATGGCCGCCATGAGCTAATTAATTTTTATTTGAATTAATTGGCCATTTGACAGACTTACCATAGGTACATACACATGAAACTGACATGGTATGTTCATGTACACACCCTCTAAGACATACTCATGTTAGAAGGGAATTGCACCACTAGGTGGCGCTATACTAGAAAATCCAGAATTTCTCCTACATATTTTCACTTATCAAGAAATGCTTGCACTCATATGATTGTATGCAGAATTCCTAGCAACTTTCTAATTACATGTGCTTTGCAAAAATGTACCACTTTTTCACTATTATCAAATATATATAACTTGTCATTTTCATACTAGTCCTAGCATTTTAACTCCATCACCTTTAAATCACACCTTGTAATACTCAGCAGACTCTGAAATGCTAAGATTAGGGAGAAAATCCTAAGGTTTTCACAAATTAATATTTTTCATATGCATCACAATGCTACCATCGTAACACATCAAATTCACAGTTCAATAACTACGCCATAGTATGTCTGATTGTTATGAAAATTGACATCCACATTCACATGACCATTGTGGTGTGATGTGCCAATTTTGAGCCAAATCCGTCCACAAACAGCTCTACAGTGAATATTTTCATTTTCCATACTGAGCTGTGCATGGAGAAGACGAGAGCTGCTCAGCCCACACGCACATTCTCGCACACGCTGCCCCCCTCCTCCACTCCCCCATCCTTCTAACATTTTACAACCCTTGGGCTCTCCCTCCTCCCTCTCTCTCTTTCACATGCACTCACAAAAACAAAGGCCTCTCTGGCCTATAGGTTTTACATACACACTAATTCTAGCCATTACTACCAATTACCCAGTGACTAATATACAGATATTTAGCTTCTTTTTTTCCACACACCCTCACACAGGACTTCCTATATGCTTCATATATACATTTTTCTAGCCATTTCCAACACACTAACTGATATTTAGCTTCACTTTTCCATCCACACTCTCAACTCATGCCCTCTATACATCCTGAAATGACATAAGAGAGGACAGAGATATGTAATTCACATTTCACACACAACCTCTATATAACTGCATGCTTTACTTATCATCAAAGTCTTGTTAGATACACATTCCTAGTGGCCTCCCTACTATGGGCACAACAGTGAGAACATGTCAGAGTAGGGATGAGAACATCATGAACAGGCAAAGATAAGAATATTTGTGTTATTTTATTGTATAGTAAGCCATCACTCTTTGGTTTGTTTGAGATTCACATGTGACAGATTTTGTCAGCTAAATGAAAAGGGTTAAAGAGTGGTGTTTACATGTGGGGCATTAACAAGAGCTCTCCTGCTGCTATGTTCACAACTTCTGACAAATTCAGCCAAAGGTATATTTATTTGACTAGGCCCCTGGGTCAGTGTGTCAGTGCTTTTAACCTAATCTCAGCATTTGATTTAGTTGTATGGTCTGAATCATTTTGTTTAATATCTTCCACACTGTATGGCCTAGAAACAAAATTCTACTTCAGCTGTATTCCTTTGCTCAAGCCAACCAAAAAAGCCTCAAGAAGCCCTTACTGCATACATGAAAAAACACACAAACACACACATACCAAGCTAATCACAGCATTTGATTAACTTCTATGATCTGAATCATTTTGCCATGACATTTTGTTTTGATCTTTTGGGCCTTTATTGCTCCAGTTGAATAATTTTTTGCAAATTACTTTATCTGTCCATTTTTTGGACTGAAGTAGCTTCATATCACTTGTTGGTCTAAAAGACCCTTTGGGCTTTTGTGCCTTTTTTTGTGTGAACCCGCCAATCGCCGCTTGCGGCTATATTTATTATTATTATTCTTTTTCTGCCTTAAAACGGATCGCACAGCCCAAACCGTAAGGCCTACAGACTTGAAACTTGGTCAATAGGTAGTAGTCCCTCCCGCTACTCAGGCGCAAGACGCCAGCCAAATCCGCCCATAGGTGGCGCTACAGCGCACGCAAACGCATTCAAGTAAATTGCCAGTACCACGTATGTCCTAAATTAAAATTTTTTTCATATACATGTTCCTTGTCTCCAAACCTACCAAAAAGCCTCAAGAACCCATAAGCTCCGCCTACTTCGTTTTCGAGCTAATTTGCATAATATGCAAAATCGCACACATTTTTGAGAGCTAACTAGTCCCTGGATTTTTCACATACATGCACATATGTGGTATCAAAACGTTCAGAAGAGTCTGAACTTTAATAATCTTTAACAAAAAATGCACATTTCTGCACATGGGCGTGGCCACATGCCACACAAGTCAAGGGGCAAAAATTTCACAGCCAAAAATGCACATTTTCTGCTGTATCTCATGCATACTTTTACATATTCACACCAAATTTCATATACATGTACCTGTTGGGCGTCTACACCTGCCCATACATTTTGGCACACATTCACACCTAGGGGGCGCTATAACTGCCAAAAAACTCTCCTGCACACACCGATTGGCCAAATAACACGAAACTTGGTATGCATCATCTACATGCACCTCTGAGACAGGTCCTAGGTCTGCACCATCATATGTCCAATATGGCCGCCACCATCGACCAATTAGCTGTCAGTATACAATTTCACAAGCTTTACAAGCTTTACATATGTCAATTGACCTGAAACTCACATGGCATGTTCAGGTGCACACCCTCTAAGACATACTGGGGTATGATGGCAATTGCACCACTAGGTGGCGCTATACTAGAAACTCCTGAATTACGCCCACATAGTATGACATAAAACAACAAACTTGGACTCATATGATTCTACGTAGAATCCTTAACAACTTTGTAATTGCAAGTGCTTTACAAAAATGTACGGATTTTCATATATTATCAAATATGTATAATTTCCACTTTCCATACTACGCCTAGGATTTTCACTCCATCACCTCAAATCACACCTTGATATACTCAGCAGACTATGCAATGCAAATGTTGTGCAAAAAATCCTAAGATTTCCACAAATTTATATTTTTCATATGCATCACAATGGTACCATCATAACACATCAAATTCATATTTTAATAACTCCGCTATAGTATGTCCTATGTTTATGAAAATTGACATGCACATTCACATGACCATTGAGGTGATATGTGCCAAATTTGAGCTAAATCCGTCCACAAATGACTCTACAGTGAATATTTTCAATTTCCATACTCAGCAGTGCAAGGAGCGGTAGAGAGCCTTTTGCAGGCACGCACGCTCTCATTCTCGCAGACGCAGAGTGCCCCTCTCATCCACTCCCCCCACACTCCCCCAACCTTCTAACACTTAACAACCCATGTCTCTGTCTCCCCCTCCCTCTCTCTATTTCACATGCACTCACTTCTCACACACGCAGAGTGCCCCTCTCATCCACTCCCCCCCACACTCCCCCAACCTTCTAACACTTAACAACCCATGGTCTCTGTCTCCCCCTCCCTCTCTCTATTTCACATGCACTCACAGAAAAAACAGGCCTCCCTATAAGCTTCACATACACACTGCCTTAGCCATGCCTACTCATACATTAGAGTAACACATATAAACACCTAATTCACACACACACACACACACACATACACCTACTTATGTGTATGCATCACAAATTGAGCACATACACTGTCATGTCAGACATGTGAGTTCACTGTGACAACTAAGACTGCCCATTATATGCAATCACTCACACACATACACAGCTCTAACTGATGAAAACAAACATTATCACACCAAACCCCTCTCTCTCTCTATTACACATGCACACACATGCACTGGCCTACCAATAGGTTTCACATACACACTGGCCTAGCCATATCTACTATGCCTTCGCCGCAGGCATGCAAGTCGGTACCTATGCCACTTGCGAGGAGCCCGCTCATTGCCGCTTGCGGCTATATTTATTAGGGTTCACACACATAGTGTGGGAAACCTATTGTAATTGCTCGGATTTTTCTTCTTTCTTATTAGGGTTCACACACGTAGTGTGGGAAACCTATTGTAATTGCTCGAATTTTTCTTCTTTTTAGGGTTCACACACATAGTGTGGGAACCCTATTGTAATTGTTAGGATTTTTCTTTTTAGGGTTCACACACATAGTGTGGGAAACCTATTGTTATTGCTCGGATTTTTCTTTCTTATTATTATTATTATTATTTTTCTCCGCATAAAACACATACTGCAGCCTAGACCGTAAGGCCCAGGGAGACCAAACTTGGCAGACTGGTGTAGTCTGTTTGCGGGACCGTGCTAAAGTACAGAGACCCACATTGGCCTGATGGTGGCGCTATAGCGCAGCATTTTGCGTTTTGGTCCATATCTCCCACCCCGTAGGTCCTAGAAACAAAATTCCACTTCAGGTGCATTCCTTGGCTCCAGACAAACAAAAAAGCCTCAAGAACCATTAAGCTCCGCCTACTTAGATTTTTTGCTAATTTGCATAATATGCAAAACCTACTTTTTTATACTAGTCCCTGGTTTTTCATCGGATTTGTTCAATCTTGGTGTCAAAATATTCAGAAGAATCTCATTATCAATAAATTTGAACAAAATTGTTACATTTGCATACAGTGTCGTTGTGACATGTCAATCAATAGCTCTGAGGCGTGGCCAAATTGACTTCAGCAGCTATATCTCAGCAATGCTTTGACCTATCTTTATGAAAATTTATCAGTTGTTAGGGCACATGACTCAGAGGTCACACGTCAAAGCTGGCCACGATTGTCCAATAGGGGGCGCTATAACATGGGGAAATTTGTTTCTCAGAAACCATTAGTCACATCAAGCCCAAACTTTACAGGCATCATCAGGGGCCCAAGTGGTATCAAGGCACACAATGATGACCTCATCACTCAAAAAACATGGCCGCCATGAGCCAATTAATTTTTATTTGAATTAATTGGCCATTTGACAGACTTACCATTGGCCAATCAACATGAAACCTCATCACTGTACATATCCCAGGACTATGTGTCATACTGTGCAGTGTTGAAACATCTGGCCACTAGGTGGCGCTATTTGTGAAAATCATACATAACTCCTCCAAATTATCACTTAGGAACATGCAACTTGTTTCATTTTATACCTTTCAGTAGACCTGACAACTTTGCAATTACAAGTCCTATTAAAAAATGCATACTTTTGTCACATTCATCAATTGTTTGAAAATAGCTCTTTAAGAACTAGTCCTAGGAATTTGATCCAATGATGGCAAAAATGGCATAGGCATAATCTGTAGACACTGTAGTTAACTAAATAAGGAAAAAATGTTGCATTTTTATTTGTCTGATTGGTCAATTTTTCCATTATATCCTTCTGGCCATGCCATAAATTACCTTTATTGCTATAACTCATAAACCATGTAAGTGATCAACTCCCAATTTGAAAGGCTTTTATAGACTGAGGTCCTTGTGAGGTAGGCCAAGTTTGGTTCAAATTGGCCTGTCGGAGGCGCTACAGTACCCAAAAACCTGAGAAATCATAAAAACTCACGCAGCAATCTTGTTATGCAGAATACAGACAAGTAATGGGGCTTGTATGATTCAGATCAATGAGGTCTATAACATTGCAATTACATCTCATAACAAAAAGTGCACTGCCTGACCAGAAATGAACCTTTTAATTCACCAAAATGTCATTGCATTACTGAGAATAATGAGATATCAGTATGATAGTACTTGGGCTCCATCTAGTGGCCAAACACCGAAACTGACTGAAAACAATTGCTCACATGAAACACCACACAAACGCACACAAAGCTGATCTCAGCATGTGATTTAGTTCTGTGATCTGAATCATTTTGCCAATACATATTATTTTGATCCTTTTGGGCCTTTAGTGCCTCAGTTGAATTGAATGTTTTGTCACATTGATTTACTTATGCATTTTTTTCCACTCAAACAGCTTCTATTCACTTTTGGGTCTAAAGGACCTATTGGGGTTCTTTTTGCCTATTGAGGCCAAGAGGCCAATTTGTTGGTCTAAAAGACCCTTTGGGCTTTTTTGCCTTTTTTTGTGTGAACCCGCCAATCGCCGCTTGCGGCTATATTTCTTATTATTATTTTTCTCCGGATAAAACGCATACTGCAGCCTAGACCGTAAGGCCCAGGGAGACCAAACTTGGCAGACTGGTGTAGTCTGTTTGCGGGACCGTGCTAAAGTACAGACACCCAAATTGGCCTGATGGTGGCGCTATAGCGCAGCATTTTGCGTTTGGGTTCATATCTCCCACCCCGAAGGTCCTAGAAACAAAATTCCACTTCAGGTGCATTCCTTGGCTCCAGACAAACAAAAAAGCCTCAAGAACCATTAAGCTCCGCCTACTTAGATTTTTTGCTAATTTGCATAATATGCAAAACCTACTTTTTTATACTAGTCCCTGGTTTTTCATCTGATCACCACAATCTTGGTGTCAAAATATTCACAAGAATCTCATTATCAATGAATATCAACAAAACTGTGACATGGGTATACAGTCTGGTTGTCACAAGTCAATCAATAGCTCTGAGGCGTGGCCAAATTGACTTCAGCAGCTATATCTCAGCAATGCTTTGACCAGTCTTCATGGAAATTTATCAGTTGTTAGAGCACATGATTCAAAGGTCACAGGTCAAAGCTGGCCATGATTGTCCAATAGGGGGCGCTATAACATGGGAAAAACTGTATCTCAGAAACCATTAGTCACATCAAGCCAAAACTTTACTCGCATCATTAGGGGCCCAAGTGGTATCAAGGCACACATGGATGACATCATCACTCAAAAAACATGGCCGCCATGAGCTAATTAATTTTTATTTGAATTAATTGGCCATTTGACAGACTTACCATAGGTTCATACACATGAAACTGACATGGTATGTTCATGTACACACCCTCTAAGACATACTCATGTTAGAAGGGAATTGCACCACTAGGTGGCGCTATACTAGAAAATCCAGAATTTCTCCTACATATTTTCACTTATCAAGAAATGCTTGCACTCATATGATTGTATGCAGAATTCCTAGCAACTTTCTAATTACATGTGTTTTGCAAAAATGTACCACTTTTTCACTATTATCAAATATATATAACTTGTCATTTTCATACTAGTCCTAGCATTTTAACTCCATTACCTTTAAATCACACCTTGTAATACTCAGCAGACTCTGAAATGCTAAGATTAGCAAGAAAATCCTAAGGTTTTCACAAATTAATATTTTTCATATGCATCACAATGCTACCATCGTAACACATCAAATTCACAGTTCAATAACTATGCCATAATATGTCTGATTGTTATGAAAATTGACAGCCACATTCAAATGACCATTGTGGTGCTGTGTGCCAAGTTTGAGCCAAATCCGTCCACAAACAGCTCTACAGTGAATATTTTCATTTTCCATACTGACCAGTGCAGGGAGGCATAGACAGCTGCTAAGACACGCACGTTCTCACACACGCTGCCCCCCTCCTCCACTCCCCTATGCTTCTAACACTTTACAACCCTTGGGCTCTCCCTCCCCCTCTCTCTCCTTCACATGCACTCACAAAAACAAAGGCCTCTCTGGCCTATAGGTTTCACATACACACTAATTCTAGCCATTACTACCAATTACCCAGTGACTAATATACAGATATTTAGCCTCTTTTTTCCACACACCCTCACATAGGACTTCCTATATGCTTCATATATACATTTCTCTAGCCATTTCCAACACACTAACTGATATTTAGCTTCATTTTTCCATCCACACTCTCAACACATGCCCTCTATACATCCTGAAATGACATAAGAGAGGACAGACACATGTAATTCACATTTCACACACAACCTCTAAATAACTGCATGCTTTACTTATCATCAAAGTCTTGTTAGATACACATTCCTAGTGGCCTCCCTACTATGGGCACAACAGTGAGAACATGTCAGAGTAGGGATGAGAACATCATGAACAGGCCAAGATAAGAATATTTGTGTTATTTTATTGTATAGTAAGCCATCACTCTTTGGTTTGTTTGAGATTCACATGTGACAGATTTTGTCAGCTAAATGAAAAGGGTTAAAGAGTGGTGTTTACATGTGGGGCATTAACAAGAGCTCTCCTGCTGCTATGTTCACAACTTCTGACAAATTCAGCCAAAGGTATATTTATTTGACTAGGCCCCTGGGTCAGTGTGTCAGTGCTTTTAACCTAATCTCAGCATTTGATTTAGTTGTATGGTCTGAATCATTTTGTTTAATATCTTCCACACTGTATGGCCTAGAAACAAAATTCTACTTCAGCTGTATTCCTTTGCTCAAGCCAACCAAAAAAGCCTCAAGAAGCCCTTACTGCATACATGAAAAAACACACAAACACACACATACAAAGCTAATCACAGCATTTGATTAACTTCTATGATCTGAATCATTTTGCCATGACATTTTGTTTTGATCTTTTGGGCCTTTATTGCCCCAGTTGAATAATTTTTTGCAAATTACTTTATCTGTCCATTTTTTAGACTGAAGTAGCTTCATATCACTTGTTGGTCTAAAAGACCCTTTGGGCTTTTGTGCCTTTTTTTGTGTGAACCCGCCAATCGCCGCTTGCGGCTATATTTCTTATTATTATTATTATTATTTTTCTACTGATAAAACGCATACTGCAGCCTAGACCGTAAGGCCCAGAGACACCAAACTTGGCAGAATGGTGTAGTCTGTTTGCAGGACCGTGCTAAAGTACAGACACCCACATTGGCCTGATGGTGGCGCTATAGCGCAGCATTTTGCGTTTTGGTCCATATCTCCCACCCTGTAGGTCCTAGAAACAAAATTCCACTTCAGGTGCATTCCTTGGCTCCAGACAAACAAAAAAGCCTCAAGAACCATTAAGCTCCGCCTACTTAGATTTTTTGCTAATTTGCATAATATGCAAAACGTACTTTTTCCTACTAGTCCCTGGTTTTTCATCGGATTTCTTCAATCTTGGTGTCAAAATATTCAGAAGAATCTCATTATCAATAATTATCCAAAAAAATTGTGACATTTGCATAAATTCTGGTTGTCACATGTCAATCAATAGCTCCGAGGCGTGGCCAAATTTACTTATGCAGCTATATCTCAGCAACGCTTTGACCAATCTTCATGAAATTTTATCAGTTGTTAGGGCACATGACTCTGAGGTCACAGATCAAAGCTGGCCACGATTGTCCAATAGGGGGCGCTATAACATGGGAAAAACTGTTTCTCAGAAACCGTTAGTCACATTAAGCCAAAACTTTACAGGCATCATCAGGGGCCCAAGTGATATCAAGGCACACAATGATGACATCATCACTCAAAAAACATGGCCGCCATGAGCCAATTAATTTTATTTTGAATTAATTGGCTATTTGACAGACTTACCATTGGCCAATCAACATGAAACCTCACCACTGTGCATATCTCAGGACTATGTGTCACGCTGTGCAGTTTTGAAATATTTGGCCACTAGGTGGCGCTATTTGTGAAAATCATGCATAACTCCTCCAAATTTACACTTAGGAACATGCAACGTGATTCTTTTTATTCCTTGCAGTAGACCTGACAACTTTGCCTTTACAAGTCCTATTAAAAAATGCATACTTTTGTCACATTCATCAATTGTTTGAAAACAGCTCTTTTGGAATTAGTCCTAGAAATATGATCTAATTATGGAACAATTGGTATGAGCATAATCTGTAGACTCTGGAGGTAAAAACTTATTTAAAAATATTGGATTTTAAAATATTCAGGTGGGCCCATTTTTCCATTATATCCTTCTGGCCATGCCATAAATGACCTTTATTGCTATAACTCATAAACCATGTAAGCGATCAACTCCCAATTTGAAAGGCTTTTAAACACTGAGGTCCCTGTGAGGTATGCAAAGTTTGGTTCAAATTGGCCTGTCGGGGGCGCTACAGTACCCAAAAACCTAAGAAATCATAAAAACTGATGCTGCAATCTTGTCATGCAGAATACAGACAAGTAATGGGTCTTGTATGATTCACATCAATGAGGTCTATATCATTGCATTTACATCTCATAACAAAAAGTGCAATACCTGACCAGAAATTAACCTTTTAATTCACCAAAAGTACTATTTCATTGCTGAAATTAATGAGATATCAGTATGGTAGAACTTGGGTCCATCTAGTGGCCAAATTCCAGAACTGACTGAAAACTATTGCTCCCATGAAATACCACACAAACACACACAAAGCTGATCTCAGCATGTGATTTAGTTCTGTGATCTAAATCATTTTGCCAATACAATTTATTTTGAACCTTTAGGGCCTTTAGTGCCTCAATTGAACCTTTTTTGCACATTGATTTATGCATTTTTTCCACTGAAACAGCTTCTTTTCACTTATAGTTCTAAATGACCTTTGGGGCTTCTTTTTGCCTATACAGCCAAAGAGGCCTATTGGTGTGTGAACCCGCCAATTGCCGCTCGCGGCTATTTTTATTATTATTTTTCTCCGCATAAAACGCATACTGCAGCCTAGACCGTAAGGCCCAGGAAGACCAAACTTGGCAGAATGGTGTAGTCTGTTTGCGGGACCGTGCTAAAGTACAGAGACCCACATTGGCCTGATGGTGGCGCTATAGCGCAGCATTTTGCGTTTGGGTTCATATCTCCCACCCCGTAGGTCCTAGAAACAAAATTCCACTTCAGGTGCATTCCTTGGCTCCAGACAAACAAAAAAGCCTCAAGAACCATTAAGCTCCGCCTACTTAGATTTTTTGCTAATTTGCATAATATGCAAAACCTACTTTTTTATACTAGTCACTGGTTTTTCATCTGATCACCACAATCTTGGTGTCAAAATATTCAGAAGAATCTCATTATCAAGGAACATCAACAAAATTGTGACATTGGTATACAGTCTGGTTGTCACATGTCAATCAATAGCTCTGAGGCGTGGCCAAATTTACTTCAGCAGCTATATCTCAGCAATGCTTTGACCAATCTTCATGAAAATTTATCAGTTGTTAGGGCACATGACTCGGAGGTCACAGGTCAAAGCTGGCCCAGATTGTCCAATAGGGGGCGCTATAACATGAGAAAAACTGTTTCTCAGAAACCATTAGTCACATCAAGCCAAAACTTTACAGGCATCATCAGGGGCCTAATTGGTATCAAGGCACACAATGATGACATCATCACTTAAAAAACATGGCCGCCATGAGCCAATTAATTTTGATTTGACTTAATTGGCCATTTGATAGACTTACCATTGCCCAATCAACATGAAACCTCACCACTGTCCATTTCTCAGGACTGTGTCATGCTGTGCAGTTTTGAAACATTTGGCCACTAGGTGGCGCTATTTGTGAAAATCATGCATAACTCCTCCAAATTTTCACTTAGGAACATGCAGCTTGATTCTTTTGAGTCCTTGCAGGACACCTGACTACTTTGCAATTACAAGTCCTATTAAAAAATGCATACTTTTGTCACATTCATCAATTGTTTGAAAATAGCTCTTTTGGAATTAGTCCTAGGAATTTGATCCAATTATGGCAAAATTGCTATGAGCATAATCAGTAGACTCTGGAGGTAAAAAGTTATTTAAAAATATTGGATTTTAAAATATTCAGGTGGGTCCATTTTTCCATTATATCCTTCTGGCCATTCCATAAATGACCTATATTGCTATAACTCATAAACCATGTAAGTGATCAACTCCCAATTTGAAAGGCTTTTATACACTGAGGTCCTTGTGAGGTAGGACACGTTTGGTTCCCATTGGCCTGTCGGGGGCGCTACAGTACCCAAAAACCTAAGAAATCATAAAAACTCATGCAGCAATGCTGTTATGCAGAATACAGACAAGTAATGGGGCTTGTATGATTCAGATCAATGAGGTCTATAACATTGCAATTACATCTCATAACAAAAAGTGCACTGCCTGACCAGAAATTAACCTTTTATTTCACCAAAATGTCCTATTACATTACTGAGATCAATGAGATATCAGTATGGTAGTACTTGGCCTCCATCTAGTGGCCATATTCCAGAACTGACTGAAAATTATTGCTCACATGAAATACCACACAAACACATACAAAGCTGATCTCAGCATGTGGTTTAGCTTTTTGATCTGACTCAGTTTCCCAGTACACATTATTTTGATCCTTTTGGGCCTTTAGTGCCTCAGTTGAATTGAATGTTTTGTCACATTGATTTATTTATGCATTTTTTCCACTCAAACAGCTTCTATTCACTTTTGGGTCTAAATGACCTATTGTGCTTCTTTTTGCCTATTGAGGCCAAGAGG
Source organism: Brachyhypopomus gauderio (assembly GCF_052324685.1). Lineage (NCBI taxonomy): Eukaryota > Metazoa > Chordata > Actinopteri > Gymnotiformes > Hypopomidae > Brachyhypopomus > Brachyhypopomus gauderio. The sequence continues at coordinate 10,045,518 of NC_135223.1, forward strand.
CTAATTTGTTAGTCTAAAAGACTCTTTGGGCTTTTTTGCCTTTTTTTGTGTGAACCCGCCAATCGCCGCTTGCGGCTATATTTAGGGCTCCGAGCACCAAAGGTGCTGGAGGCCTATTGTAATTGTTAGGATTTTTCTCCTTATTATTATTATTATTCTTTTTCTGCCTTAAAACGGATCGCACAGCCCAAACCGTAAGGCCTACAGACTTGAAACTTGGTCAATAGGTAGTAGTCCCTCCCGCTACTCAGGCGCAAGACGCCAGCCAAATCCGCCCATAGGTGGCGCTACAGCGCACGCAAACGCATTCAAGTAAATTGCCAGTACCACGTATGTCCTAAATTAAAAATTTTTTCATATACATGTTCCTTGTCTCCAAACCTACCAAAAAGCCTCAAGAACCCATAAGCTCCGCCTACTTCGTTTTCGAGCTAATTTGCATAATATGCAAAATCGCACACATTTTTGAGAGCTAACTAGTCCCTGGATTTTTCACATACATGCACATATGTGGTATCAAAACGTTCAGAAGAGTCTGAACTTTAATAATCTTTAACAAAAAATGCACATTTCTGCACATGGGCGTGGCCACATGCCACACAAGTCAAGGGGCAAAAATTTCACAGCCAAAAATGCACATTTTCTGCTGTATCTCATGCATACTTTTACATATTCACACCAAATTTCATATACATGTACCTGTTGGGCGTCTACACCTGCCCATACATTTTGGCACACATTCACACCTAGGGGGCGCTATAACTGCCAAAAAACTCTCCTGCACACACCGATTGGCCAAATAACACGAAACTTGGTATGCATCATCTACATGCACCTCTGAGACAGGTCCTAGGTCTGCACCATCATATGTCCAATATGGCCGCCACCATCGACCAATTAGCTGTCAGTATACAATTTCACAAGCTTTACAAGCTTTACATATGTCAATTGACCTGAAACTCACATGGCATGTTCAGGTGCACACCCTCTAAGACATACTGGGGTATGATGGCAATTGCACCACTAGGTGGCGCTATACTAGAAACTCCTGAATTACGCCCACATAGTATGACATAAAACAACAAACTTGGACTCATATGATTCTACGTAGAATCCTTAACAACTTTGTAATTGCAAGTGCTTTACAAAAATGTACGGATTTTCATATATTATCAAATATGTATAATTTCCACTTTCCATACTACGCCTAGGATTTTCACTCCATCACCTCAAATCACACCTTGATATACTCAGCAGACTATGCAATGCAAATGTTGTGCAAAAAATCCTAAGATTTCCACAAATTTATATTTTTCATATGCATCACAATGGTACCATCATAACACATCAAATTCATATTTTAATAACTCCGCTATAGTATGTCCTATGTTTATGAAAATTGACATGCACATTCACATGACCATTGAGGTGATATGTGCCAAGTTTGAGCTAAATCCGTCCACAAATGACTCTACAGTGAATATTTTCAATTTCCATACTCAGCAGTGCAAGGAGCGGTAGAGAGCCTTTTGCAGGCACGCACGCTCTCATTCTCGCAGACGCAGAGTGCCCCTCTCATCCACTCCCCCCACACTCCCCCAACCTTCTAACACTTAACAACCCATGTCTCTGTCTCCCCCTCCCTCTCTCTATTTCACATGCACTCACTTCTCACACACGCAGAGTGCCCCTCTCATCCACTCCCCCCCACACTCCCCCAACCTTATAACACTTAACAACCCATGGTCTCTGTCTTCCCCTCCCTCTCTCTATTTCACATGCACTCACAGAAAAAACAGGCCTCCCTATAAGCTTCACATACACACTGCCTTAGCCATGCCTACTCATACATTAGAGTAACACATATAAACACCTAATTCACACACACACACACACACACATACACCTACTTATGTGTATGCATCACAAATTGAGCACATACACTGTCATGTCAGACATGTGAGTTTACTGTGACAACTAAGACTGCCCATTATATGCAATCACTCACACACATACACAGCTCTAACTGATGAAAACAAACATTATCACACCAAACCCCTCTCTCTCTCTATTACACATGCACACACATGCACTGGCCTACCAATAGGTTTCACATACACACTGGCCTAGCCATATCTACTATGCCTTCGCCGCAGGCATGCAAGTCGGTACCTATGCCACTTGCGAGGAGCCCGCTCATTGCCGCTTGCGGCTATATTTATTATTATTATTAGGGTTCACACACATAGTGTGGGAACCCTATTGTAATTGCTCGAGTTTTTCTTCTTATTATTATTATTTTTCAGGCTGTAAAACGCATACTGCAGCCTAGACCGTAAGGCCCAGAAACACCAAACTTGGCAGACAGGTGCACCAGAGGTGCAATGAGGGAAACCCAGACAATGACCCACATTGGCCTGATGGTGGCGCTATAGCGCAGCATTTTGCGTTTTGGTCCATATCTCCTACACCGTAGGTCATAGAAACGAAATTCCACTTCTGATGGATTCCTTGGCTCAAACCAAACAAAAAAGCCTCTAGGACCCTTTAGCTCCGCCCACTTAGATTTCGAGTTAATTTGCATAATGTGCAAAATCGCACACATCTTTGAGCGCGAACTAGTCCCTGGATTTTTCACATACATGCACATATGTGGTATCAAAACGTTCAGAAGAGTCTGAACTTTAAAATGTATCCAACAAAAATGCTAATTTCTTCACTACCTAGTCAGTATAAGCCAATCAAATGAGGGGGCGTAAATTCAATAGTAAATTTTGCGCATATGGAGCTCTAACTTAAGAAAACTTGCATGTAATGAGATGGCACTTCACAGACAGCTTCCGTGTGAGGGTCTGGGGCAGCTCGCAGAGGTTGCCATACCTCACCTGCTAGGGGGCGCTATAACATGCAAAAATTTGCCCCATGCACTCAGATTGGCCGATCCACATGAAACTTGGCAGACATCATCTATGGGCCTCTGGGAACCAGGTCCTAAAGCAGACATGCCATACTTCCAAAATGGCTGACGTAATCGGCCAATCAGTGATCGGCACGCGTTTGACAGGCTTACCATTGGTCGATCTGCACGAAACCTCTTGGGTGTGGACAAGTGCACGCCCCCTATGACATAATCTAGCCGGGTGTCGATTGGCCACTGGGGGGCGCTATTGCAAAAAAAGCAAGTGTATCCCCTACATAATTCCACTTGGGAACATGCAATTGGACTCTTTTGATTCCTTGCAGTAGTGCGAACAACTTTCCCATTACATGTCCTATTAAAAAATGCACAATTTATTTACAGTTAATAATAGTTTGAAATCATCACTTTTCATACTCCTCCTAGGATTTTCATACTATCATGTCAAGCAAAGTCTTATAATACTCTACAGAGTGTGAAATCAAAAAACAATCCAAAGATTTTGGATTTGAGGACACTTATACCTGCTAAATATTTTTTTAATGGACAGCATCGATACATATAATATTCATATTCTTAAAGCTCTTTCATATTTTACCCAATTCTGACCAAAATGCACAAGCCCATTCAGAATCCCATCCTGAACAAATTTGTCAAGTTTCATCTAAATCGGTTATCGTATGGCTCTACAGTGCAGTATTATATACAATGCATAAAAATGCATGTAAAGTCCCTCTGTCACCTTCTCCTTCTCACACGCACGCAAGCTGAAACTCACACTCTCAGTCTCTCTCACACTCTCACCCACATTCCCCCTCCCATCTCTGTGCCCTAAGTAAACATTGCTCTGGCTACCTAGATCTCTCTGTGTCTATTAACCAGGCACACACATACAGGCGCAAGCAGGCCTTCCTATAGCATTCACAATGACACTTCCCTAGCCATACCCACCCATATCTCAGTGACTAACACATGCTCATACAAACTGATATTTGGCTTCTTTTTTGTCTCTCTCTCACACAAACACACAGACACACACACCTTTATACCTATATGTATGTATAGTTTCTATGTATACTTATGTATGTATGTATTAGTATATGTTGTCATAGTTTGAGTACATACACTACCACACACACACACACACACTTCTACCTAAATGTATGTATAGTTTGTATGCATATCTGTCCAGTCATAACAGTCATGTCAGTCCAGTCATGTCAGTCATTTCAGTCCAGTCATATCAGTCATGTCAGTCCAGTCATGTCAGACATAAGTCATGTCAGTCATATCAGTCATGTCATTACAGTCATGCCAGTCATGTCACTCATTCCAGTTATGTCAGTCATATCAGTCATATTACTTTTGTTCATCATGCCAGTGATGTCATTTCAGTCATGCCAGTCATATCAGTTATGTCAGTCATGCCAGTCATGCCAGTCATGTCAGTCATGTAATGCCAGGCTTTGCAGACTACATTCATACTTTGAATACACGGGCAGTCATGTTAGGCGTGCAAGGAGTGAATTAACAAAGCATAGTCTCTGGCACCCTCAATCTCTCTCTGTCTGTAATATACAGGCCCAATCATGTATAGACACATGCAGGCCTTCCTATATTGTTCACATAGATGCAGCCCTAGCCAGATGTGCTATTTCTGTGTCTCCCTTTCTGACACACGCAGATGTCATCACACACTATCTGTAGAGCACACACTGGCCAAACCCAAACAGCTTCTTTTCACTTTTAGGTCTAAAGGACCTTTTGGGCTTCCTTTTGCCTATTGAGGCCAAAATATGCCTATTTGTGTGTGAACCCGCCAATCGCCGCTTGCGGCTATATTTCTTTTTCTGCCTTAAAACGATTCACACAGCCCAATCCGTAAGGCCTACAGACTTGAAACTTGGTCAATAGGTAGTAGTCCCTCCCGCTACTCAGGCGCAAGACGCCAGCCAAATCCGCCCATAGGTGGCGCTACAGCGCACGCAAACGCATTCAAGTAAATTGCCAGTACCACGTAAGTCCTAAATTTAAAATTTTTTCATATACATGTTCCTTGTCTCCAAACCTACCAAAAAGCCTCAAGAACCCATAAGCTCCGCCTACTTCGTTTTCGAGCTAATTTGCATAATATGCAAAATCGCACACATTTTTGAGAGCTAACTAGTCCCTGGATTTTTCACATACATGCACATATGTGGTATCAAAACGTTCAGAAGAGTCTGAACTTTAATAATCTTTAACAAAAAATGCACATTTCTGCACATGGGCGTGGCCACATGCCACACAAGTCAAGGGGCAAAAATTTCACAGCCAAAAATGCACATTTTCTGCTGTATCTCATGCATACTTTTACATATTCACACCAAATTTCATATACATGTACCTGTTGGGCGTCTACACCTGCCCATACATTTTGGCACACATTCACACCTAGGGGGCGCTATAACTGCCAAAAAACTCTCCTGCACACACCGATTGGCCAAATAACACGAAACTTGGTATGCATCATCTACATGCACCTCTGAGACAGGTCCTAGATCTGCACCATCATATGTCCAATATGGCCGCCACCATCGACCAATTAGCTGTCAGTATACAATTTCACAAGCTTTACAAGCTTTACATATGTCAATTGACCTGAAACTCACATGGCATGTTCAGGTGCACACCCTCTAAGACATACTGGGGTATGATGGCAATTGCACCACTAGGTGGCGCTATACTAGAAACTCCTGAATTACGCCCACATAGTATGACATAAAACAACAAACTTGGACTCATATGATTCTACGTAGAATCCTTAACAACTTTGTAATTGCAAGTGCTTTACAAAAATGTACGGATTTTGACATATTATCAAATATGTATAATTTCCATTTTCCACACTACTCCTAGGATTTTCACTCCATCACCTCAAATCACACCTTGATATACTCAGCAGACTATGCAATGCAAATGTTGTGCAAAAAATCCTAAGATTTCCACAAATTTATATTTTTCATATGCATCACAATGGTACCATCATAACACATCAAATTCATATTTTAATAACTCCGCCATAGTATGTCCGATATTTATGAAAATTGACATGCACATTCACATGACCATTGTGGTGATATGTGCCAAGTTTGAGCTAAATCCGTGCACAAATGACTCTACAGTGAATATTTTCATTTTCCATACTCAGCAGTGCAAGGAGCGGTAGAGAGCCTTTGAAGCCACGCACGCTCTCATTCTCGCAGACGCAGAGTGCCCCTCTCATCCACTCCCCACCCCCCACTCCCCCAACCTTCTAACACTAAACAACCCATGTCTCTGTCTCCCCCTCCCTCTCTCTATTTCACATGCACTCACTTCTCACACACGCAGAGTGCCCCTCTCTTCCACTCCCCCACACTCCCCCAACCTTCTAACACTTAACAACCCATGGTCTCTGTCTCCCCCTCCCTCTCTCTATTTCACATGCACTCACAAAAAAAGCAGGCCTCCCTATAAGCTTCACATACACACTGCCTTAGCCATGCCTACCCATACATTAGAGAGTAACACATACAAACACCTAATTCACACACACACACACACACACACACACACACACACACACACACACACACACACACACACACACACATACACCTACTTATGTGTATGCATCACAGATTGAGCACATACATGTCTGACATGACAGTGTGAGTTCACTGTGACAACTAAGACTGCCCATTATATGCAATCACTCACACACATACACAGCTCTAACTGATGAACACAAACATTATCACACCAAACCTCTCTCTCTCTATTACACATGCACACACATGCACTGGCCTACCAATAGGTTTCACATACACACTGGCCTAGCCATATCTACTATGCCTTCGCCGCAGGCATGCAAGTCGGTACCTATGCCACTTGCGAGGAGCCCGCTCATTGCCGCTTGCGGCTATATTTATTATTATTTTTCTCCGCATAAAACGCATACTGCAGCCTAGACCGTAAGGCCCAGGAAGACCAAACTTGGCAGAATGGTGTAGTCTGTTTGCGGGACCGTGCTAAAGTACAGAGACCCACATTGGCCTGATGGTGGCGCTATAGCGCAGCATTTTGCGTTTGGGTTCATATCTCCCACCCCGTAGGTCCTAGAAACAAAATTCCACTTCAGGTGCATTCCTTGGCTCCAGACAAACAAAAAAGCCTCAAGAACCATTAAGCTCCGCCTACTTAGATTTTTTGCTAATTTGCATAATATGCAAAACCTACTTTTTTATACTAGTCACTGGTTTTTCATCTGATCACCACAATCTTGGTGTCAAAATATTCAGAAGAATCTCATTATCAAGGAACATCAACAAAATTGTGACATTGGTATACAGTCTGGTTGTCACATGTCAATCAATAGCTCTGAGGCGTGGCCAAATTTACTTCAGCAGCTATATCTCAGCAATGCTTTGACCAATCTTCATGAAAATTTATCAGTTGTTAGGGCACATGACTCGGAGGTCACAGGTCAAAGCTGGCCCAGATTGTCCAATAGGGGGCGCTATAACATGAGAAGAACTGTTTCTCAGAAACCATTAGTCACATCAAGCCAAAACTTTACAGGCATCATCAGGGGCCTAATTGGTATCAAGGCACACAATGATGACATCATCACTTAAAAAACATGGCCGCCATGAGCCAATTAATTTTGATTTGACTTAATTGGCCATTTGATAGACTTACCATTGCCCAATCAACATGAAACCTCACCACTGTCCATTTCTCAGGACTATGTGTCATGCTGTGCAGTTTTGAAACATTTGGCCACTAGGTGGCGCTATTTGTGAAAATCATGCATAACTCCTCCAAATTTTCACTTAGGAACATGCAGCTTGATTCTTTTGAGTCCTTGCAGGACACCTGACTACTTTGCAATTACAAGTCCTATTAAAAAATGCATACTTTTGTCACATTCATCAATTGTTTGAAAATAGCTCTTTTGGAATTAGTCCTAGGAATTTGATCCAATTATGGCAAAATTGCTATGAGCATAATCAGTAGACTCTGGAGGTAAAAAGTTATTTAAAAATATTGGATTTTAAAATATTCAGGTGGGTCCATTTTTCCATTATATCCTTCTGGCCATTCCATAAATGACCTATATTGCTATAACTCATAAACCATGTAAGTGATCAACTCGCAATTTGAAAGGCTTTTATACACTGAGGTCCTTGTGAGGTAGGACACGTTTGGTTCACATTGGCCTGTCGGGGGCGCTACAGTACCCAAAAACCTAAGAAATCATAAAAACTCATGCAGCAATGCTGTTATGCAGAATACAGACAAGTAATGGGGCTTGTATGATTCAGATCAATGAGGTCTATAACATTGCAATTACATCTCATAACAAAAAGTGCACTGCCTGACCAGAAATTAACCTTTTATTTCACCAAAATGTCCTATTACATTACTGAGATCAATGAGATATCAGTATGGTAGTACTTGGCCTCCATCTAGTGGCCATATTCCAGAACTGACTGAAAATTATTGCTCACATGAAATACCACACAAACACATACAAAGCTGATCTCAGCATGTGGTTTAGCTTTTTGATCTGACTCAGTTTCCCAGTACACATTATTTTGATCCTTTTGGGCCTTTAGTGCCTCAGTTGAATTGAATGTTTTGTCACATTGATTTATTTATGCATTTTTTCCACTCAAACAGCTTCTATTCACTTTTGGGTCTAAATGACCTATTGTGCTTCTTTTTGCCTATTGAGGCCAAGAGGCTAATTTGTTAGTCTAAAAGACTCTTTGGGCTTTTTTGCCTTTTTTTGTGTGAACCCGCCAATCGCCGCTTGCGGCTATATTTAGGGTTCACACACACATAGTGTGGGAACCCTATTGTAATTGTTAGCGTTTTTCTTATTATTATTATTCTTTTGCCCATTTTGCTGTCTATAAATGATACTGCAGCCTAAACCGTAAGGCCTAGACACACCAAACTTGCCAAACTTGTTCTCTAGGTCAAAAGGACCACACACACTTATAGGGACCCACATTGGCCTGATGGTGGCGCTATAGCACACTATGTGACTTTTTGGCCCATATCTCCCATACCATAAGTCATAGAAACAAAATTCCACTTCCTATGCATTCCTTGGCTCAATTCAATAGGACATTTCATATACAACTATGAAGCTCCGCCTACTTAGATTTTTTGCTAATTTGCATAATATGCAAAACCTACTTTTGCCTACTACTCCTTGGTTTTTCATCTGATCACCACAATCTTGGTATCAAACTACTCAGAAGAATCTCATTATCAAAACTTATCGCCAACATTGTGACATTTCCATACAGCCTGGCTGTCACATGTCAATCAATAGCTCTGAGGCGTGGCCAATTTTACTTCAGCAGCTATATCTCAACAATGCTTTGACCAATCTTCATGCAAATTTATCAGTTGTTAGGGCACATGACTCGGAGGTCACAGGTCAAAGCTGGCCACGATTGTCCAATAGGGGGCGCTATAACATGGGAAAAACTGTTTCTCAGAAACCATTAGTCACATCAAGCCAAAACTTTACAGGCATCATCATGGGGTCAAGTGGTATCAAGACACACAATGATGACCTCATCACTCAAAAAACATGGCCGCCATAAGCCAATTAATTTTAATTTGAATTTATTGGCCATTTGACAGACTTACCATAGGTACATACACATGAAACTGACATGGTATGTTCATGTACACACCCTCTAAGACATACTCATGTTAGAAGGGAATTGCACCACTAGGTGGCGCTATACTAGAAAATCCAGAATTTCTCCTACATATTTTCACTTATCAAGAAATGCTTGGACTCATATGATTGTATGCAGAATTCCTAGCAACTTTGTAATTACATGTGCTTTGCAAAAATGTACCACTTTTTCACTATCATCAAATATATATAACTTGTCATTTTCATACTAGTCCTAGCATTTTAACTCCATCACCTTAAATCACACCTTGTAATACTCAGCAGACTTTGAAATGCTAAGATTAGCGAGAAAATCCTAAGTTTTTGACAAATTAATATTTTTCATATGCATCACAATGCTACCATCATAACAAATCAAATTCCCAGTTCAATAACTACGCCATAGTATGTCTGATTGTTATGGAAATTGAAATCCACATTCACATGACCATTGTGGTGCGATGTGCCAATTTTGAGCCAAATCCGTCCACAAACAGCTCTACAGTGAATATTTTCATTTTCCATACAAAGCAGTGGAGGGAGGCATACACAGCTGCTAAGCCACACACGCACGTGCCTTTCTCACACACTCTGCCCCCCCCTCCTCCACTCCCCTCACACTCCCCCTTGCTTCCAACACTTTACAACCCATGGGCTCTACCTCCCCCCCTCTCTCTCTTTCACATGCACTTACAAAAACACAGGCCTCTGTAGCTTTCACACTGCCCTTGCCATACCTACCCATTTCGCTATGAGTAACCCAGATACAAACACACAAACTGACGTTTAGCTTCTGTTTTTGAAAACACTCTCTCTCTCTCTCTCTCTCTCACACACACACACACACACACACACCTACTTATAGGTTTAACATACACACTGCCCTAGCCATGTATACCCATTACTCTTTGACTAAAACACACACACACACACACACACACACACACACACTTCTACCTAAATGTATGTATAGTTTGTATGCATATTATTATAGTATATGTATAGTATATGTCATTCATGCCAGCAATGTCAGTCGTATCAGTCATATCAGGCATGCCATGCCAGTCATTTCAGTCCAGTCATATCAGTCATATCAGTCATGTCAGTCATATAAGTCAAATAATCAAATCATTACAGTCATGCCAGTTATGTCAGTCATATCAGTCATGTTAGTCCACATTCATACTTTGAATACACGGACAGTCATGTTAGGCATGCAAGGTGTGCAAGGAGTGAATTTACAAAGCATAGTCTCTGGCTCCCTCAATCTCTCTCTGTCGGTAATATACAGGCCCAATTATGTATAGACACATGCAGGCCTTCCTATATTGTTCACATAGATGCAGCCCTAGCCAGATGTGCTATTTCTATGTCTCCTTTTCTGACACAAGCAGATGTCAGTCATGTCAGTCCAGTCATGTCAGACATAAGTCGTGTCAGTCATATCAGTCATGTCATGCCAGTCATGTCACTCATATCAGTCATGTCATTACAGTCATGCTAGTCATGTCACTCATTCCAGTCATGCCAGTTGTCAGTCATATCAGTCATGTTATTTTTGTTCATCATGCCAGTGAAGTCATTCCAGTCATATCAGTTATGTCAGTCATGCCAGTCATGTCAGTCATGTTATGGCAGGCTTTGCAGACTACGTTCATACTTTGAATACACGGACAGTCATGTTAGGCGTGCAAGGTGTGCAAGGAGTGAATTAACAAAGCATAGTCTCTGGCTCCCTGAATCTCTCTCTGTCGGTAATATACAGGCCCAATCATGTATAGACACATGCAGGCCTTCCTATATTGTTCACATAAATGCAGCCCTAGCCAGATGTGCTATTTCTGTGTCTCCCTTTCTGACACACGCAGATGTCATCACAAACTATCTGTAGAGTACACACTGGCCAAACCCAAACAGCTTCTTTTCACTTTTATTTTCCAATATCTTTCACACTGTAGGGCCTAGAAACAAAATACTACTTCTATTGTATTCCTTGGCTCAAGCCAAGATGTACTGCTTAAATCAAAAAACATACAAACACACATACACACAAAGCTACTCACAGCATGTGATTTACTTCTGATCTGAATCATTTTGCCAATTTTTTGGGCTTTTTTGCCTTTTTCGTGTGTGAACCCGCAATTGCCGCTTGCGGCTATATTTATTATTATTTTTCTCCGCATAAAACGCATACTGCAGCCTAAACCGTAAGGCGCAGGGAGACCAAACTTGGCAGACTGGTGTAGTCTGTTTGCGGGACCGTGCTTAAGTACAGACACCCAAATTGGCCTCATGGTGGCGCTATAGCGCAGCATTTTGCGTTTGGATTCATATCTCCCACCCCGTAGGTCCTAGACACAAAATTCCACTTCAGGTGCATTCCTTGGCTCCAGACAAACAAAAAAGCCTCAAGAACCATTAAGCTCCGCCTACTTAGATTTTTTGCTAATTTGCATAATATGCAAAACCTACTTTTTTATACTAGTCCCTGGTTTTTCATCTGATCACCACAATCTTGGTGTCAAAATATTCACAAGAATCTCATTATCAAGGAACATCAACAAAACTGTGACATTGGTATACCGTCTGGTTGTCACATGTCAATCAATAGCTCTGAGGCGTGGCCAAATTGACTTCAGCAGCTATATCTCAGCAATGCTTTGACCTATCTTTATGAAAATTTATCAGTTGTTAGGGCACATGACTCAGAGGTCACAGGTCAAAGCTGGCCACGATTGTCCAATAGGGGGCGCTATAACATGGGGAAATTTGTTTCTCAGAAACCATTAGTCACATCAAGCCCAAACTTTACAGGCATCATCAGGGGCCCAAGTGGTATCAAGGCACACAATGATGACCTCATCACTCAAAAAACATGGCCGCCATGAGCCAATTAATTTTTATTTGAATTAATTGGCCATTTGACAGACTTACCATTGGCCAATCAACATGAAACCTCATCACTGTACATATCCCAGGACTATGTGTCATACTGTGCAGTGTTGAAACATTTGGCCACTAGGTGGCGCTATTTGTGAAAATCATACATAACTCCTCCAAATTTTCACTTAGGAACATGCAACTTGTTTCATTTTATACCTTGCAGTAGACCTGACAACTTTGCAATTACAAGTCCTATTAAAAAATGCATACTTTTGTCACATTCATCAATTGTTTGAAAATAGCTCTTTAAGAACTAGTCCTAGGAATTTAATCCAATGATGGCAAAAATGGCATAGGCATAATCTGTAGACACTGTAGTTAACTAAATAAGGAAAAAATGTTGCATTTTTATTTGTCTGATTGGTCAATTTTTCCATTATATCCTTCTGGCCATGCCATAAATGACCTTTATTGCTATAACTCATAAACCATGTAAGTGATCAACTCCCAATTTGAAAGGCTTTTATAGACTGAGGTCCTTGTGAGGTAGGCCAAGTGTGGTTCAAATTGGCCTGTCGGAGGCGCTACAGTACCCAAAAACCTGAGAAATCATAAAAACTCACGCAGCAATCTTGTTATGCAGAATACAGACAAGTAATGGGGCTTGTATGATTCAGATCAATAAGGTCTATAACATTGCAATTACATCTCATAACAAAAAGTGCACTGCCTGACCAGAAATGAACCTTTTAATTCACCAAAATGTCATTGCATTACTGAGATTAATGAGATATCAGTATGATAGTACTTGGGCTCCATCTAGTGGCCAAACACCGAAACTGACTGAAAACAATTGCTCACATGAAACACCACACAAACGCACACAAAGCTGACCTCAGCATGTGATTTAGTTCTGTGATCTGAATCATTTTGCCAATACACATTATTTTGATCCTTTTGGGCCTTTAGTGCCTCAGTTGAATTGAATGTTTTGTCACATTGATTTACTTATGCATTTTTTCCACTCAAACAGCTTCTATTCACTTTTGGGTCTAAAGGACCTATTGGGCTTCTTTTTGCCTATTGAGGCCAAGAGGCCAATTTGTTTGTCTAAAAGACCCTTTGGGCTTTTTTGCCTTTTTTTGTGTGAACCCGCCAATCGCCGCTTGCGGCTATATTTATTATTATTATTTTTCTCCGCATAAAACGCATACTGCAGCCTAAACCGTAAGGCCCAGGGAGACCAAACTTGGCAGACTGGTGTAGTCTGTTTGCGGGACCGTGCTTAAGTACAGACACCCAAATTGGCCTCATGGTGGCGCTATAGCGCAGCATTTTGCGTTTGGGTTCATATCTCCCACCCCGTAGGTCGTAGAAACAAAATTCCACTTCAGGTGCATTCCTTGGCTCCAGACAAACAAAAAAGCCTCAAGAACCATTAAGCTCCGCCTACTTAGATTTTTGCTAATTTGCATAATATGCAAAACCTACTTTTTCATACTAGTCCCTGGTTTTTCATCTGATCACCACAATCTTGGTGTCAAAATATTCACAAGAATCTCATTATCAAGGAACATCAACAAAACTGTGACATTGGTATACAGTCTGGTTGTCACATGTCAATCAATAGCTCTGAGGCGTGGCCAAATTGACTTCAGCAGCTATATCTCAGCAATGCTTTGACCTATCTTTATGAAAATTTATCAGTTGTTAGGGCACATGACTCAGAGGTCACAGGTCAAAGCTGGCCACGATTGTCCAATAGGGGGCGCTATAACATGGGGAAATTTGTTTCTCAGAAACCATTAGTCACATCAAGCCCAAACTTTACAGGCATCATCAGGGGCCCAAGTGGTATCAAGGCACACAATGATGACCTCATCACTCAAAAAACATGGCCGCCATGAGCCAATTAATTTTTATTTGAATTAATTGGCCATTTGACAGACTTACCATTGGCCAATCAACATGAAACCTCATCACTGTGCATATCCCAGGACTATGTGTCATACTGTGCAGTGTTGAAACATTTGGCCACTAGGTGGCGCTGTTTGTGAAAATCATGCATAACTCCTCCAAATTTTCACTTAGGAACATGCAACTTGTTTCTTTTTATACCTTGCAGTAGACCTGACAACTTTGCAATTACAAGTCCTATTAAAAAATGCATACTTTTGTCACATTCATCAATTGTTTGAAAATAGCTCTTTAAGAACTAGTCCTAGGAATTTGATCCAATGATGGCAAAAATGGCATAGGCATAATCTGTAGACACTGTAGTTAACTAAATAAGGAAAAAATGTTGCATTTTTATTTGTCTGATTGGTCAATTTTTCCATTATATCCTTCTGGCCATGCCATAAATGACCTTTATTGCTATAACTCATAAACCATGTAAGTCATCAACTCCCAATTTGAAAGGCTTTTATAGACTGAGGTCCTTGTGAGGTAGGCCAAGTGTGGTTCAAATTGGCCTGTCGGAGGCGCTACAGTACCCAAAAACCTGAGAAATCATAAAAACTCACGCAGCAATCTTGTTATGCAGAATACAGACAAGTAATGGGGCTTGTATGATTCAGATCAATGAGGTCTATAACATTGCAATTACATCTCATAACAAAAAGTGCACTGCCTGACCAGAAATGAACCTTTTAATTCACCAAAATGTCATTGCATTACTGAGATTAATGAGATATCAGTATGATAGTACTTGGGCTCCATCTAGTGGCCAAACACCGAAACTGACTGAAAACAATTGCTCACACGAAACACCACACAAACGCACACAAAGCTGACCTCAGCATGTGATTTAGTTCTGTGATCTGAATCATTTTGCCAATACACATTATTTTGATCCTTTTGGGCCTTTAGTGCCTCAGTTGAATTGAATGTTTTGTCACATTGATTTACTTATGCATTTTTTCCACTCAAACAGCTTCTATTCACTTTTGGGTCTAAAGGACCTATTGGGCTTCTTTTTGCCTATTGAGGCCAAGAGGCCAATTTGTTTGTCTAAAAGACCCTTTGGGCTTTTTTGCCTTTTTTTGTGTGAACCCGCCAATCGCCGCTTGCGGCTATATTTATTATTATTATTATTATTAGATGATTAGACTGGTGAAGGGATAGAGGATAGCTTACACAGTTGAGCTCTACATTCTAACCATACTTCTGGAAGGCGTTTCCAGTAAAATGGCTACTGAGTGTATTTCTATCTTTGACAGGTTGTAGAGGCGAGAGAAAACGAGCTGAAACTCAACGAAGCCCGTGAGCTCTACCGCCCCACAGCCCAGAGAGCTGCACTTCTCTACTTTATTATTAAAGAGCTACACAACATCAACCCTATGTACCAGTACTCGCTCAAGGTAAAACCTCACCACTCTTATACTGCATATCGTATTGCTGTTTCCAAACTGAATCGTTCCACGCCGGAGTTCTGCTCAAATAAGGTTTGGTTCTGCTGTGAGTGGGCCTTCAGGATCTGTTCTTCACCTGCAGGCCTTCAGCGCAGTGTTCCACAGAGCCCTCCAACAAGCTCCGTGGGCCGAGGACGTGTCTGAGCGTGTCCACTCCCTCACCGAGGCTGTCACCTACTCCGTCTTCCTGTACGCCAGCCGGGGCCTCTTCCAGAGGGACCGACTCACCTTCCTGAGCCACACGGCCTTCCAGGTGAGGGGGGCGGTCCCCATGCCGGCTGGCCCCGCCTCCTTGCTCCCTCCCTCCTTCCCCCAGCTGCCCTGTCATCTGCATCAATCAGCACACTTTTTTGCCCCTACATTAACTTCCATCAGGCCCTGTCACGAGGGGCTCACGGCACTCATACCGATTACCTCAGCGTCCGAGCACACCCCCGCCTCAGCCGGCCGGCTCTGGGGCGAGTGGTTTGGGTGGGGTGGGGGCGGGTTGGTTCTCCCTGGGCTGAGGCGGGGCGAGGCGAACGGAGACGTCTGGTAGAGAGCCGAGGTGCTCCAGTCACGGTGCTCTTCTGCTCTTCTTCAGGTTCTCCTGATGAGAGGGAGCATTGAGGCTGAGGAGCTGGAGTTACTGCTGCGTCTGCCTGTGGAGGTCAACAGTGGTAGTCCCGTCAGCTTCCTGTCAGCACAGGCCTGGGGAGCCATCAGGGTAAACATGGGTCTGCTCTTCCACTGTTTCAAGCTGAGCTTTGCAGACACTATATCGGGCCATTCAGCCATTACAATATTAGCACTACAGTATTAGAGATTACGTATTACAATGTTTATATGCATTCTAATAACCTACATAACATGAACGTGTGCTTCAGGCACTCTCAGCGGTGGAGGCGTTTCAAGGCCTGGACCGGGATGTGGAGGGCTCAGCTAAGCGATGGAGAAAGCTGGTGGAGTCTGAGTGTCCAGAGAGAGAGCGCCTCCCTCTGGACTGGAAGAAGAAGAGCGCTCTGCAGAAACTCATCATCCTCAGAGCCATGCGGCCCGACAGAATGAGCTACGCTCTCAGGTTTAACCTTATAGCCCGCCAAAAACGCAACTTAATTTACATACATGTGTAACAGCTGACGCAGACCTAGCAGTAGGTCATTACTGTATGACTGATTGTGCGTTTGTATAGTAGGTCATTGCGGTATCTTTGTGAATGGGTTTTTTTTTTTTTTTTGCTTCATTATTCTACTGTAGGAACTTTGTGGAAGAGAGTTTGGGCTCCAGATATGTGGATACAGATGGAGCAGAATTGGAGAGGTCCTACGAGGAGACCGGTCCTTCCACACCAGTGTTCTTCATCCTGTCTCCTGGAATCAACCCACTGAAAGACGTTGAAACCCTCGGTACGTTCTGCAGGAAACGCGCTCGCTAAACGACCCTAACGGACATCTTCCCTCCGGCCCTCTTTAGCTTTGTGGTGAATGTGGTTGTGTTGTGCAGGCCTGAAGCTGGGCTTCTGCTCAGAGCTGGGGAACCTCCACCACGTGTCTCTGGGCCAGGGTCAGGAGAGCGTGGCTGAGAAGGCCCTGCACACAGCAGCTGCCAAAGGCCACTGGGTCATTCTGCAGGTACCGCGCACCTCAGAGTTTGGTGACATCAGAGTTTCGTGACATCAGAGTTTGGTGAGGCCTTCGTGAGGATAAACGACTGCGTTTGTGAATCAGAACGTCCATTTGGTGGAGCGCTGGCTGGGTCGTCTGGAGGAGCTGCTGGAGCACGTGTGCGGCGGGGCTCACCCCCAGTGCAGGGTGTTCATGAGTGGGGAGCCCCCCCCCAGCCCTGAGCAGCACGTCATCCCCCGCGGCATCCTGGAGAACGCCATCAAGCTCACGCACGAGCCGCCCACGGGCATGAACGCCAGCCTGCACACCGCACTGCACAACTTCAGCCAGGTCGGAGAACCCCCCCAACACACACACACACACACACAGATCCTCTTACACCCTTTATCCACCCTTCGCCACACTCCTCAGATCATCTCTACAGAGAATTTACAAAACGTTACTAAAGGAACCTGTGGAAATGACATATAATCCTGTGTTTACATCTGCTACAGAACTGCTCCCAGTACCGGCGATATTTACCTGCCCATTTTAACCTCTGTGATATTTTTTGAATAGTTCTGTCGGAGGCCTTTGTACAGTAACCTGTAAAGCAGCTGTGGTCATAACAATGTGCAGTCTAGGTCACTGAAGGACATTGTTGTGGTGTGATTGGCAGGACACTCTGGAGATGAGCTCCCATGAGCAGGAGTTTAAAGGCCTCCTCTTCTCCCTGTGCTATTTCCACGCGGCTGTCAGTGAGAGGAGGAGGTTTGGGCCCCAGGGCTGGAACCGCTGCTACCCCTTCAACAGTAGTGACCTCACCATCTCTGTTAACGTGCTGTACAACTATCTTGAAGCTCAGTCCAAAGTAAGGCTTTACTCCTACTAAAAGAAAGATCTGTTCATTAAAAAGTAATCTTTTAGATTTATTTGATAAATTATTCAATTATGAATATAAAAAGTTGGGTTACATCTCAGTGCAGATCTTGAGTGAAAGCTGATTTGTTCCTAATGCATTCATCCATCCATCCATCCATCATCATCCGCTAATCCGGGTCCGGGTTGCGGGGGCAGTAACCTAAACAAAGAGGTCCAGGTTACCCTCTCCCCAGCCCCCTCTTCTAGCTCTTCTGAGGGTATACCGAGGCGTTGCCAGGACAGCCAAGATATATAATCTCTCCAGTGTGTCCTGGGTCTTCCCCAGGGTCTCCTCCCAGTTGGACATGCCTGGGGGCGTCCAGGTGGCATCCGGACGGTCATACCTGAACCACCTTAACTAGCTCCTCTCTACATGGAGGAGCAGTGACTCTACTTCGACCTTCTCCAGAATGACCGTACTCCGCACCTTATCTCTAAGGGAGAGCCCAGACACCCTGTGGAGAAAACTCATTTCAGCCGCTTGTATTTGTGTTCTCATTCTTTTGGTCACTACCCAGAGCTCATGACCAAGAACGTAGATTGACCAGTAAATTGAGAGTTTTGCCTTTTGGTTCAGCTTTCTCTTCACCACAATGGTCCGGTACAGTTATGAACAGAATCGGTGACAAAGGGCAGCCCTGGCGGAGTCTAACTCCCACTGGGAACCAGTCTGACTTACTGCCGGCCATGCGAACCAAGCTCCTGCTCCGTTAGTACAAGGACTGGATAGACCATAGCACTATAAAAACCTTTTCTTTTATGAGAGGAAACCATTAATTTGTGTTGGGTCACAGAAGGTCCTTCTCAAGGCAGTGGGATACTGCTACTCTTAATGCATAACTCCCAAATAACACATTTCATTTGCACGTAAGAAATGCGTCAGGTGATCGGTGTACTTCTTCACTTTAATCCTACGACATGCACTGATGCATCCACTGAATGACGAATCTGTGCCATGGGACTGTGTTCCTCACCCAGCACAGCTGTAATCAGCACACACCTGAGAGAGAGCGCAAAGCCAGTCTTGTCTCGCCTCATGCGCCAGAGCCGGTCACAACGCTCTCTTGCGTCCTCCACACCGCGCTGGTCACAACCAATTATGCTTCCAGTGCATCTCCCCCTCCCCTCCAAAAAACGAAAAAAGTAATGTCCTTCATTATGTTAACCAAACAGTAACCTGTATCTGCGTGGAGAACGGATTCATTAGGCGGCCAATTACATTAGGTGCTACATGTAATTACAGGCACGGAGCGTGACATATCGCGCTGCTCCGTAAGTGATCACTGCAATTAGAGCAGATGAAGGAAGCAATTTGCAGAACAATACAGGTACAAATGACTGTGAACTTGCAGCTTCTGTCATCTGCTGCGAAGTGCACCCTCGCGCGGTTCTCTCCCAAACGAGAGCGACCCTTCACCGCTCGCCACCGGTGTGTCCAACGAACCTAGCAGACCTTCCCTGAGAAGGGAAGTAGGTTATGGTTTTAGTAGTCAGAGATAGTAGTTGTACCATCAGATCTGTGTGGTGCGTTTGTGCTCAAGCTTTAGTTCTGGCCCGGAGCTGTTGACAGCAGAGGTGCTCAAAGAAAGTCACATGTGGCGGTAGTCATTTTAGATGCTGGAAAGCGTACAGTTCCTTATCTCCTTGTGCTGCCGTCGAGGTGCCGTGGGAAGACCTGTGTTATCTGGTTGGAGAGGTCATGTATGGAGGACACATCACAGATGACTGGGACAGGAGACTCTGCCGCACGTACCTACAGGAGCTGATCAATCCCAAGATGGTAAAGGAATTCACAACAAAACATGTTAACTCTACATTCGCTTACATCTGAGCAAAACTGATGTTTAAATCTTTAGTTGAAAAAATTACTGCGATACAAAACCATTATGAGAGATTTTCAAAAAACGGGTCCAAAAATGAAGGGTGTATGATTGGGTTCCTGGTGGCATCTAGTGGTGCATTCTTGTACTACATCAATTGAAATGAGGCAGTAATGAACATACATAACGCAGTTTTTTAACCTTTAAAAATATATAACACCTTCCATTTAAAATGTTTCAAGATGTTTCAAACTAAGTACACAAAACACCTCGAATCACATTTAGCACAATTGATACAATACGTGTGAAATACATTTCACCTTTAGGGTTTACTGTACTAAATCCTCCCTCACACCTGAGTGTCTCCCTGTATGTGGGTGTGTGTGCTGAGGTGTGTTACTGATCCTGCTCACAGTCAGGGCTTTTCCCTGGACCTTCCTGCGGCTCTCATTAGGTCGGAGGGGCGAGCAGCCATCAATCACCCGCGTTAGGCTCGCGCTCCTCCCGTAGCCCGCGCGCACCCAGCTATCGATCCCCGCACGCGCTCATTTGGCCGACGCGCGAGCTGTGAGATGCCCGGTCCTGCTGCTCCCAACGCCCAGATTAGAGATGTGCTGGGAATGGAGAATGAGTGTGAGACGCACAAAACCAGAAAGGCTGATCATGAGATCAATCACGAGATAAATCACGACAAAAAAGTCATTAAAGTGGAATTACGATTCATTTTGATGTACTTTGCATATTTATTTCCATGTTAAATTTACATTTATGGAATTTAGCAGACGCTCTTATCCAGAGCGACTTACAAAAGTGCTACGTAGTTGCTTGGAATCTCCAAGGTAGAATAGACAGTCCTGAACACAAGGTACTCTAAGCTGGAAAAATGTGTACCGTGCATTAATTGTGCCTTGTTATTAGCACCAACCCACAGGAATAACTGGATTTGTCTTTTCTACATTTAGTTTGAAGAAACACTGTTCCTGTGTCCCGGCTTCCCTGCTCCTCCTGACCTGGACTACGTCGGCTACCATAGCTACGTGGACGAGAGGCTGCCAGCAGAGAACCCCAGCCTCTATGGGCTGCACCTCAACGCGGGGATAGAATATATGACCGCCACGTCCGGCGCCCTCTTCAGGACGCTGCTGGAACTGCAGCCCCGTGACTGGGCAGTGGGAGTGGAGTCGGCCCAGAGCGTGGATGAGAAGGTCTGATGTCATGCTCTTTCATCTCTGGATCATGACCCAAATTGTTGTGAATGTGTTTTTTGTGATAGGTTGCCACATAAATTATGTCACATAATTGGGAAAATGATCTGATAGCCCAGTATAATTAACAGCCCAGTGTAACTGACAGCCCAGTATAAATCTGGTTCACCCAAGAGTGAATGATGAACGATCTCTTTTACACTACACTAGTGATGGTGACTGACCACAAAAAAATTGTTTTACTCAGTCTTCAATTTTGGTGTCAACCATAGCTTACAGAGGATTTTAACATAACTAGTGTTATAGTGGAGAAGTACAAATTGTTAAAGAAATAAGCTTAGAATGAGAAATGCACAGAGGGCTTAAAAGATTCATGCATGTGGACCCACTAACTCTGTGTTTGTAGCTGCTCTAAGGACCAGGGACACTGCAGCTGTGCTACAGTCGTTTTGGTCCCTATTCTGTCCCCATTTGTTGAGGACATTTCCTTCAACTGTTTGGGCTCAGTAATTATTACGTTTAAACTTCACGGGAGAGTTAATACGATTGTTTGCTGTTACCCTGATAACTGCATATGGTCACAGTAGCCATAGCGATGTAAATACATCCGTGAGCACATACCAGCATGTTCATTTGATTATACAGCAAGCTGTACAGTTTTGATTAACAACACTGACAGATAGTAATTAGCTGTGATGTAACTAGCTAGCAACATTAGCTAATGTCATTTGACTTGATATCAGGAGTCATAGTCACACATTTGTATTCTTACAGCTCCTGCCTTAACTGTATAAGTACTCTTGCTATGACTGATCACAGAACAATATCCTTTCAGCCTCAGCTGATAACTAACTTCACTTAGATAACTTATGATTCTACTACCACCCCATTATATTATCACCTTTAAACTGACCTCAGATCAGTATTCTTGCAGCCCTTTTCCCAGTCATAGCCACTGTATGATCACTCTCATTATGATTGACACTATTCTTACCAACTACCCTGTTCAATAATCACTGTGAAGAACCATGTTTAGTACTCATATAACAGTATGCAGCCATATAACACTCGCATATAACAGAACCCATAACAGTACTCATATGGGCATACATTAATCACTTTTTTATATTTCTGAACCTAGTGGAATGAACCCAATGTAGTGTTTAACCTAATCTAGTATTGGAATGATTATTGTTTTATTAACAATGTTTTTTAATCGACTTGTTTGTAATATGACTGTAGGGAAATTCTCCTACCATCTGTCACAGTTGGGTCCCTTAAATGAAGAGAAACACGTCAGGTTTAAAGCACTCCATTGATCCAGTCTTCAGTATTCAGCTAGACTGCAGTGGTTCGGTTCTGTTCTATTCAGGAAATGACACAATAACAGAGTCTGTGGACATTCGTTCAGTTGTTTCAGTTGTTCGGGTTTCTTCTCTTTCCGACCCGCTGTGGCATCAGGTGAAGGTGGTGCTGGACGACCTGCTGGAGAAGCTGCCCGAGGAGTACGACGTGGCCGCGCTTCTGGCCAAGACTGGCCAGCGCGGACCGCTGGTCCTGGTGTGTGTGCAGGAGTGTGAGCGCATGAACCTGCTGCTCACCCACATACACAGCTCTCTTAGGGAACTGGACCTCGTCCTGAAGGTACACGAAACCCAACCCCAACACGGCCATTCAGAATCCAGGGGCTTGTTATGTCGGCTTAACTGCCATTGGCAACCATCGTGTTTGTAGGTTAAAGTAAATCACTGAGAAACAGGATACTTACTGTGGAGGCTACCCTGTAAGCCTCGGCTTGGACTGAAGGTGTTCTCAAACTCAAAGCCATAAAAGAAAGGTGAAGTTCCAGCCAAAAGTATCCTTCGAGGTTGTTCCTTCTTTATTGCAACAAAAAATATGGTTAATACAAAAACTAGTTCACCTTAGTGCTGTTGAGTGCATTAAAAATGTGCTGTCTGGGCTGGTTCCCCACGGCTACGGTAAGAACCGTGTGTTCCCCAGTCCAAACCGTCCTAATTACTCATCACAGGCACCTGCCTTTATACCTGTGACCTAAAGTGCTCCCCCAAGTGAGTAAATCAAAAAATTACACTAAAAACCTACCTATACGTGCAGATAAGAAATGGCTCCTACACCCCGGCCCCTAATTGTGAGAGAATATCAAACCACAATTACCCATTTAACCTAAGGAGCCATTTGTGCAGAGCTAAACTAAATTAGTTCCTAAAACTAAGTATCTTCTCAAGCATCCAGGTCTACCCATCATCTCAACCATCTATATCATCATCTTGGGTCTTGGAACTTGGGACTTCGGCTTCCATCAAGAGGCATATCTTTGTAACTGGCCTTTCCAGTTGCCCCGTTTTTGTTCTCAACTGGACTGAACGCACATGGCCTCTCTTGTCTGGATACGTCTGTGTGACTCGTGCCATCTGCCAGGACCCTCTTGGAGCCAACGGCTCCATCACAACCACGATGTCGCCAACGGCAAAGCTTCTCCTTGGCCTCATCCACTTATGTCTCTCCTGGAGCAGCGGTAAGTACTCCCTCACCCAGCGTTTCCAGAAAAGGTCAGAGAGAAATTGCACCTGTCGCCATCTTCTCTTCAGATACAAGTCATCCCTTTGGAACAACCCCGGGGGTAGGAGTGGCTTTGTCTTCAGGAGGAGAAGGTGGTTAGGGGTGAGAGCTTCCAAGTCATTGACATCTTCTGAGGCCTTCGTGATTGGTCGACTATTCAAGATTGCTTCGATCTCACAAAGAACTGTGTGGAAGCCTTCATCGTCCAGGGTTTGAAGTCTGAGTGTGGAGGCCAGGACACGCTTCACAAGCCGGATCAAACGCTCCCAAACTCCGCCATGGTGAGCGCCTGCTGGAGGGTTAAAAGACCACGTTAGCCCATTTTGTAAAAGATCATGCTGGATCTTGCTGTGGTCCAACTTTGAAACGGCCTCCCTTAACTCCCGCTCAGCTCCAATAAAGTTTGTGCCATTATCAGAAATTAAATGAGATATTTGACCTCTTCGACACATGAACCGCCTAATGGCGTTGATACATGAATCAGTGTCAAGAGCATAGGCTACCTCAAGGTGGACTGCTCTACTTGCCAGACATGTAAACAAAACACCATAGCGCTTCACTCTTCCTCGGCCTTTCTTCACTTCCACTGGGCCGAAATAATCCACACCTACATTGGTAAAAGCGGGCAGGTCTGACACAACTCGTTCCTCTGGGAGGTCAGCCATCTTCTGCTGCCCCATGTTTCCCTGGATGCGCCGGCATTCTGTACATTCTAAAATGACCTTCCTGCAAGCAGAGTTTGCATGAGTTATCCAATATTTCTTTCTGAGAAAGGACAACATGTGATTACGACCTGCATGGCCAAGACATTGGTGTACATGTTTCAAGATGAGTTTAGATACATTTTGATCTTTAGCCAGAATAACAGGGTGCTTCTCCTCTTCGGGCATTGCCGCCCTACTGAGCCTACCTCCAACTCTCAGCATTCCATCTTGCAACCTTGGGTCGAGCTTATAGAGATCGCTGCTGCGTTTCACAGACCTTCCTTCTTGCAGTGCAGCAATTTCCTCTGGAAATTTCTCTTGCTGATAGAAGCGAATAATGGCTTCTTCTGCCCTCTGCAGATCGGCTGTTGTTAATGATTCGCCAGAGACCTTTATTCTTTCTTTCTGGAGCTCAGGTTTAAGGGACTTTCTCTTTTGTGACGATGTTAAAAGTATACCTCTGAATTTAAGAATCCAAGCAGCAGATCTCTTTAATCTTTTAAAATCAGAAAAGTAGTTTAAAAATATTTGTGTTGCATTCAGTGGTGCCTGTACTACGAGGGCACTCACCAGTGATTCCCTTTTCACTTCAGGGTCTTCCAAAAAGACCATAGGCTGATCTGAAATGGTAACCGGCCACTCCTCTTCCCCTTTTAAGAGAAATGGAGGTCCCTTCAGCCACCTCTCACAGGCCAGGAACTCTTCAGCACTCAGCCCTCTGGATGCCTCATCTGCCGGGTTCAACTTTGTGCCAACGTATCTCCACTGTGCAACACTAGTCAATTCTCTAATAACTGCCACCCTATTGGCTACAAATGTATGAAATCTTCTGGTCTCATTGGCAATATACTTTAAAACAGTGGTGCTATCTGTCCAGAACACTGATGGCTGCAAGTCAAGCTGAAATTCTCTTCTCAGCATCTTGTCGAGGCGGACAGCTAGGACAGCAGCAGTCAATTCAAGACGGGGAATGGTTGTTTGCTTTAAAGGGGCTACTCTGGCCTTTCCTAAGATGAAAGCAAGACTCACTTGGTTCTCCTTGTTCTCCATTCTGAGGTAAGTGACGGTCCCATAACCATACTCACTGGCGTCTGAGAAGTGGTGTAGCTGCATAAAGGTAGGTTCCCCAAAGTTGTTGGGCTTCATGCAGCGATTCACTTTGAACTCAGCCACATAATGCAGATTTTTAAGCCAGTTGGACCACTGCTTAGAGAAGACCTGGGGTATATGGACATCCCAGCCGATGTTCAACCTGCACATCTCCTGCAGCATTCTCTTCACTGGCAATGTGAGTGGCGCAAGAAACCCTAAGGGGTCAAACACAGAGGACACAACAGACAATATGCCACGTCGTGTGGGAGGGCGCTCTTCCAAGGCTAACCTGAAAGTCAGGACATCAGCATCAATACACCAATGCAGGCCAAGAGCAGTCTCAACAGCATTTGCCTTTTGATCTAGATCAAGTCCCCTAGTGGTCTTTGATCTCTGGGCATCTGGAATACTGGCTAAGACTTCACTGCTGTTGCTTGTCCACTTCGACAAGTGGAACCCCCCTTTAGCACATGCTGCGGTCAGCTCACTCACCATCTTCCTAGCCTTTGCCTCTGAAGACACGGAAGTCAAACAATCATCCATATAAAAGTTATGCAATATTGTATTTAGAATGCATGGTTCAAAGTGATCTTTGTAATCTTGTACAATTCTTCTCAATGCGTAATTTGCACAACTAGGTGAAGACACTGCTCCAAAAAGGTGCACCTTCATTCTGTACTGCATAGGCGCAAGTGTGAAGTCACCATCAGGAAACCACAAAAAACGTAAAAAATCTGTGTACTCTGGAGACACTCTCACCTGATGGAACATAGCTTGGACGTCTGCCATCATGGCTACACATTCCTTTCTGAATCTGGTGAGTACACCAAGCAAAGTACTGGTGAGCAAGGGACCTTGCAGGAGCTGGGAATTGAGTGAGATTCCTTGATAGACAGAGGCACAGTCAAAAACCACCCTAAGAGTTTTCTTCCTAGGATGGTATACCCCATGGTGGGGTAAAAACCAAAGCCTGCCATCAGACCTATTCAGCTGTTGACATGGCACAGGCTCAGCATAACCACTCGCAATGACTTCAGACATGAACTCAGTGTATTCTTGATGGAATTCTTTGTTCCTTTTGAACTTTCTTTGGAGACTAAAGAGACGCTGCTCTGCGACACAACGATTGTCTGGAAGTGTAACTTCGGCAACCTTGAAAGGCAAGTCAAAGCAGTAGTGACCCTCATCCTGATGGATGGATGACTCAACAATTTGCATAAACCTATGGTCTTCCCTGGACAAAGAGGAATCATCTGCTATAGCTTCATTGAAATCCTGATTGTATTGAGCAATCAACAAATCTTGTAGCTTGGTAACTGAGATCCTATTGACAGTGACAGCCGGACAATCATACCTGCCCTCATCTTCCCTGCCTCTCAATGGCCCACTCACGACCCACCCCAGTAGGGTCCTGATTGCATATGGCCCCTCCCCTTGGCTATTGATCACTTCCCAGGGTTCCATAAGCTTCTGTGCATTGGTACCTATAAGTAATTCGACATCTGCCTCCAAACTAGGAATATTAATGTACTTGAGATAAGCCCACTCTTCCAGATCTTCTTGACTAAGAATGTTTTTCCTGCTTACCGGCATGGCCTTTTGAGTAAACACTTCAGGCAAATCCAGAAATGTTTCTTCATTCAGGCCAGAAATCTGAAAGCCTTTAAGTGAATAGGTGCTAACTACTCTTTCTTGGCCTAGGGTGCGAAGCAGAATGTTAGTTTTAACACCGGAGAGATTCAGCTTCCTCATGAGTGTCTCAGTGCAGAAAGAGGCTGAGCTCCCAGGGTCAAGGAAGGCATAGGTGTTGATGATGTGACTGCCAGACTTTGCCTTCACCCGTACAGGCACAATGGAAAGGACACATTCATCATTCCCGGCCCCTGTATGGGCACATGTCTGCAATGACACAAGAGCATTACTAACTGAAACATGTGGCGTTTTAGAATCAACATGTAAAATAGTCGGATGGCTCTTTGCACACACAGCACAAGTTAGAGGCTTATCGCATGCCTTACTCATATGACCTGGCATGAGGCAGCGAAAGCAGAGTCGATTTTCTTTTACAGCATCAAGTTTTTCTCTATGTGTCATTTGCTCAAGAGCAGAACATTTAAGCACTGAATGTTGGCCTTTACACACAAAGCATGCTCCATGGTCATACTTCTGTACAGGTGGACCCTTACGCTGATGTCGGGGTGCAAAGGAATTTGATGGTCGGGCAGCATCGACAGCAGCAACGGTAACATGCCCTCTTCCAGAAGGCCTGGCCTTGAACTTAAGGGAGGTGTGGTATGATGGTGTGCCCTGCAAATCTCCAAAGAGAGGGTCAGACATAATTTTCACCTGACGTTCAATAAAAGTCACAAAATCAGCAAACATGGCCCTTGTGCCACGCCTCTCCTGAAGGTCACATGCAACCGCCCTCCATCTCTCCCTCATCTTGTACGGCAACTTCATCATCATCAAGCGCAGGTTGGATGGCACGTTCATCTCCTCCAGATACTGCAGATCTTCCATTACATTACAGCAATCTCTTAGGAAGACAGACAAAGACTGCAAGGCGTTAACATCATCAGGTTTCACCGTAGGCCATTGCACAGCCCTGTCAATATAAGCTGCCGCAATCTTCATTTCATTACCAAAGTACTCCTTTAATAAATGTTTCGCTCTGGTGTAGCCTTGACCAGGTGCCATGTTAAAGCAGCTCCTAACGAGCTCTCTTGGCTGCCCTCTTGTGTACTGATCAAGGTAGTACAGACACTCTTCTTTGTCAGAAGTTTTCCTTTCAATTGCCTGTTCAAAAGCTCTGATAAAGGCGGCATACTTCAATGGGTGTCCATCAAACTCCGTAATAACTCTAGGTGGAAGAGAGGCTAGAGCTTGATTATGAACCAGCTGAGCCGTGATGTTATTCTGACGCTGCATGAGATCATACACTGTGGGTAGATGGTTATGAGGGAGCTGGTGGTTACCAAAAGACGCGGCATGGCTTGCCTGTGTCCGAGTAGATGGATTCATACGTGCAGATGGCGGTAGCTGATGCTGCACTGGGACTGGATTGTGGCTCCTGGGTCCACAGTTATCACTCAATACGGCCGGTCTACGTGATGGTATCTGCACTGTGGGTAAAGGGTTATTAAGCCCATATGAAATGCATTTCTCTTTAGGCCTCACCACCAGTGAAGCTACATTATCCTGGTGGAACACCTCAGGCTTAGGGTGCCAAACAGGAACATTAGATGACTGTAACTGTGCATGAAGATAGGCGTTCATAGCATTGGCTCCCTCCCCCTCATCATCATCATCATCACCACCACCATTTTCTAAGACATACAACTTGGCTGTATTAGCTTCCAACTTTGCCTCCATTTCCAACCGTTCCTTTTTTCTCCTCAGTCTTGCCCTCTCAATTTGCAGAACTTCTTCCTCAGCATCCAAATCATGCATCCTTTTTAAGACAGCAGCAGATTTTAACAGAGCAGCCCTTTCAGCCTTTGTTTTTATATGCACTGAAGAGACGCGGGAGGATTTGGAACATGCAGACAGCTGGCTTTTGTGTCTGGAACCTTTACTTGAAACGTTCGAAACGCTGTCCTCTGGCCTTACCTCTGGTGCTACGTTTTCACATTCCAATTCAGTCATAGGAACTGCATCCGCCAACCATCGACACACATCGTTTTCGAATTTTTCAATTTCCTTAGTTTTTTCTATTAACCAGCTTCGTTGTGTTTCGTATTCAGAGTCAGGCATTGGCATTTCTAACAGAGTATTCTGGATCTCTATAGCTTCCTTGCACAGAGCGGTAAATTCGCTCAAATTCCTCTTGACTTGGCTGATCGTGCGAGAAGTAACCTTTACCGAAAGCAGCTCATTTATCTTTGCTTTTATTTTGCCTGCTTGCTTAAGCTTTGATTTCCGATTCTTCTGTAGGTTCTCGCATGCCATTAAAAAACCCTTTGTAGTTAACATTCTCACACGTTTTTCTAATTCTTCAACTGGACTTTTTGGTGTGTCGGCGCGCTCCGATGTGGGAGCGGCGGCCGTAGCCTTGTCAGACTTATCTGTCATGTTGCGCAAAGCACACACCAAGCGCAAACCCACTAGGTAAGCCTTTAAAATTAATTGTTTGAAGGTGACGCTGACAACAGTTGAGATCTCTACAGCACAGCACTTTTACGCAACAGCACGGTGAATAAAAATAAAATTGGGCAATGCCACTACGCCTTTTATCTTTGCAAAGTCCACATCGAACAGTCTCAAAAAGATAGTGTCACCCACCAGTTTATGGGAAGCAGCTTCATCTTTCATAGACATAAGTTTACTCACTCGCAGCAGATCATCAACACCAGTAGGCACCGCAACAAGCAAGTAATCCAATTTCCTATGACGGTTACAAACTTCCAATTCATGCGGGCGTAGTTCTTAGCAGATCCTCAACCTTTGATGTACGTCCATTTAATGAGCCACGCAGGTTCTTACGATGTGGAGGCTACCCTGTAAGCCTCGGCTTGGACTGAAGGTGTTCTCAAACTCAAAGCCATAAAAGAAAGGTGAAGTTCCAGCCAAAAGTATCCTTCGAGGTTGTTCCTTCTTTATTGCAACAAAAAATATGGTTAATACAAAAACTAGTTCACCTTAGTGCTGTTGAGTGCATTAAAAATGTGCTGTCTTGGCTGGTTCCCCACGGCTACGGTAAGAACCGTGTGTTCCCCAGTCCAAACCGTCCTAATTACTCATCACAGGCACCTGCCTTTATACCTGTGACCTAAAGTGCTCCCCCAAGTGAGTAAATCAAAAAATTACACTAAAAACCTACCTATACGTGCAGATAAGAAATGGCTCCTACACTTACTAAAACAGTACTTTCAAGTGTCTTACTTGGATATAGTCATGAATGATTTGTGTTTTGTATTTGGTATTATTTTGTCTCCTATAGGGGGAGCTGAGCATCTCTGCAGACATGGAGACACTGCAGACAGCTCTGTTCTATGACCAAGTCCCCGAGACCTGGAGCAAACTGACCTACCCTTCCACCAAAGCTCTGGCCCAATGGTACACACATTCTGCCATCATTCTGTTAGATGAATAATTAAACAGGCAGAAGGAGAGTGTGCCAATAGGCGGGTGACACCGGGCCTTGGTCAGCTCACGCGTGTCACGATGTGACCCGCTGGAGTGGAGTTGACTGCAGTCTGTGTACTACCAGGTTCACCGATGTCCTCTCTCAGTGTCGGGAGCTGGACGCTTGGACTCAAGACTTTGTGCCTCCTGCCGTGGTGTGGCTGTCAGGGTTGTTCAATCCACAGTCCTTCCTCACTGGTGAGCAATTCTCTCTCTCTCTTTCACACACACACACACACACACACACACACACACACACACACACACACACACACACACACACCTGAGATGTCCTTCTGTTTTCCAGCAATCATGCAGAGTATTGCTCGAAAGAATAAGTGGCCATTGGACAAGATGACCCTGTCTGTGGATGTGACAAAGAAGACAAAGGATGATTATGGCCACGCCCCTCGAGAGGGGGCTTACATCCATGGACTCTTTATAGAAGGTAAGAGAGAAGGCATCTTCACCTGAGTCATCTATACCAATTTAGACACCAATAGTTAGTCTTTTTTTTTTTTTTTTACCATATTTTACACAAAGTAGTATATTAATAGTCATGCATGGTAATAGCAGTTTAATAATTCTAAATGCATCAAGAGTATTGAATTGTGAAAGTGTGTGTGTGTGTGTGTGTGTGTGTGTGTGTGTGTGTGTGTGGAGCAGGAGCTCGCTGGGACGCTGCAGCAGGCGTGTTGTCGGAGGCCGTATTAAAGGAGCCGGCTCCAGCCATGCCGGTGCTGTACGTGCGGGCCGTGCCGGCGGACCAGCAGGAGCTGAGGGGCACGTACGAGTGCCCCGTGTACCGCACCAAGTTCCGTGGGCCCGGCTTCGTCTGGAGCTTCCATCTCCGGACCCGCCACCCTCCGGCCAAGTGGGTGCTGGCGGGGACGGCCCTGCTGCTGTCTGCGTGAAGAGACGTGGACACGGACCCCACCACACGCGTGTGACGTTTAACCTGACGCATTACGCTCGACGCATCCTTGAGCGAACGTATTAACCCCTTGTGTCTAGGTACTGGCTTTATATGGTGAAGCTGGTTGAACAGCAGGGAAAATGTCTCACATTCATGCATTCCACATTGAGAAAAGTGTGATGCAGTGAGCATTTCATCTTTACACTGAAGACTGTAATGTGGAGTAGATTGACTCTAGAGAAGAATTTACTGATTACTTTCATGCCATTTAATTATAGTAACCAATATTTGGATTCTAAAGATTTAAATCTGTAAAGGAGAGTATTATGAAATTACACTCGTCACTAAAGGTATTACGACCTTACTGGCCAAGTGATCAGTCACGATCTAATGCTGAACATCTTCAAACACAGACATTACCACAGTCCTAATTGGAAACCTAAGAGATACGGTGGGCTTTCCCCAGAGTACGTACTGGCCGTTTGACCTGCTGTGCCGTGTACATACTAATGGCCTGATGTGGTTCATTTCTGGGGGACTCCTAATGTCAGGCCAGACGATGTTTCTCATTTTCAGCTCACACACTCGAGACATGTACGCATCTTCAGAGACATCGTCCATACAGCAGGACAGAAAGGATATCGTGAGCAACACAGGAGCTAAGTTACAAAGGCATTCAATCCTACAGCTGGCCCACCTACCCACCACCTTTAAGTATAGCATGTTCATTATCCTGCGTCTGGGTTTGCTTGTGCACCTCCTCACAGTAGCCCAGTGTGACTACGCAGTCGGAAGGACACGGAAATGATAGATCGGCAGAGAGGGGAGGAAATGATAGGTTAGCACGGACCTCCCGGCCCCGCCTCCTCTCCCCAGGAGCCACACCCCTCCGCCCTCCCCCAGCCCACAGGCAGGCTGTTACGCTACTGTTAAAATCAGCTCTATTTTTGTTGTTTGAAATAAATGTGGCCATCTATACACCCCAGTGTGTCATTCACAGGGCAGGCAGGGGTTATACGTGTATTTAGTCCAACGCTCAACAGCCTAGGAAGCATGAAGGTGAGAAGACGTCACACCAGTAGAACCTCACCAGCTTGTTCTGTGACCATTGTAACAAGCGTTTGATTATAGTGGAATTATGAAGCCTTGTTTGACCACCAAGATGGGGGAAAAGACAAATGTCTCTAAGCAGTCAGGTTTCAGTACTGGTTTTAATCAGACTTTCAGAAGAAACCAAGTTAAGAAAGCAACACTAATAAACAGTCATCACCAGCAAATGTTGCTTTGTGCATGTGAGAACATATTGCTTTGCTGCCTACTGTTTAAAAAAAAAAAAAAAAGACCATAAAATTAATTTAGGCTATTTACAGTGTTTACATGTTTATCCAACATGCACACTCTCTGGTCAGTCAGTGGCACTGCCCAGTCATACAGACCAGAGGTGTGAATCAGAAAAGCAGCAGTCTCCAGCTCTCTGGTTTGCTCATCATTCTACCATCAAGACTGGCCTGTTGTTCCTCCTTGTTGTACAACAAATAAATGCACATTTCATCTCTCTAGAACTCTAGAAGGTTTCCACTAAACCAGAAGTCTACAGCTGACATTTCTTTTCTTTAAAAGCATCTGGTGTCGAGTCCTATCCCGTCATACCACCCTATGTAGATGAGTGACACTCAGGACATGATCAATGTCTCTTAGGTCAAGTGAACCAAAATCTTTCACTGTATGACTTTTGTATCCTTTGCTTCAGCGTTGAACATCACAGCCAGGCACTTCAGCTGGAGTTACGCCGTTACCGGGCACTTCTCTTGCACTGCTACTATTAAAGCTACTCTAGTTACAGTACAGTGACTTATTGATTATTTATTTTAACTGATTGTCTAGGGCTGGAAACATTTGCCTATGACCACTGCAAAGCATTGCACATTTTGTGCATGTGACTTAATAATGGCACCAACAGGACTGAATTAGACCGATTCCCTAAACATCCACTGATTATGGCTATTGTGTTGGTACAGATCTTTTTTAAACATTTGTGCCTATTAACTGGCTGCAGAGACCAGGGCTCTGCAGAACACTGATATATTTCTACTGAACATATCATTTCCCATGTTATACCATCTCAGTGCAGCTCGTGTGCTAAAGATCAGTCTGTCTATTGAAAATCATTGCAGGTTCTTCAGTCGTTTCACATTTATAGATTGCAGGGAGATAAATGTCCTGGGCTATGCGTCTTTCTCTCTCCCTCTCATCTGTGTAGTCTGTGGCTCGGTTTCGCCCCCTTGTGGCCGCCCACCGGTCGACGCCATAGCTCTGGCAGCACGACCGTAGCTGCTGTGTCTCCTACACCTTTGGCTCCAGTCTGTGGGAAAGCTCAAACAGTGTCTGCTGATTGTCAATGATGAGGAGATAGTTGATGTAGGCTCGGACCTCAGCACTCTCCTTCTGAGTCAACATGTTTCCTTTGGGATGACAAAAAAGGCCACATTGTGAAAGCTTCAACAGTTATAGTATTCACATGGAGAGTGCCATGTTAACTCTCCAAATTAACTTAATCTCATTAATATTATGCTCCCAATAGAACTGAACTGGGCCCTAATCAATATTTTCAAGTATATAGAGAGAAACCTTCACACATTCATTACATAAATTCCTATATAAATAATTTTTTCATTACTCAGTATAAATCTAAGCAGAAAAACGTGCTCAGTGTCCAAGTCCTGTTACAGTAATCAGTCCTGTTAAAGCAATCAGTGTCCGTAACTGGAGCTGCTGCAGTGGGAACTTACCCATGTGGTCCGTCTGACACTGTCTGACGATTCGCACTGCGTCTGCTATCATGTGCTGCAACATGCAGTTTATGTTAGTTTAGATTTGCACAAGAGTATCACCTACATTCTGCTGGGGCCTGTTTGAAGATGCGATTAAAAGCCTGGGTTTAGAATATAAAAGATCACGGTTTTCACACCTCTCAACTTACCATTTTCTCAAAATTGACCAGGTTATCAAGAAACGTTTTGTTGCCCTCATGGATGAACGTGATATCTAGAAGGGAAGAGATGCTGTGTTTAGTGCTTAGAAATTAGAATTTTACAGCAATCGTAGCACATTTATTAAGTGCTGTTTGTTACAGTTTTATATGAGCAGCACATATATATAAAAGGTATAGCGGATGCAGGATGAATTAAATCGTCTTAGAAGCACCTTTTAGTAGCAGAGGCAAGAAAGGGATCTTGGGAGATTTCATCTTCTTGAAGGCATCTCTGTAGGCTTTGTGGTTGAAGGATGGATCCTGGTAATAAAAGAAGTTTGCCTGTCTGTATGTCTCTACATGCATTTTGGGTTCTCATCTAATGAGATCTGGTTCGTATTAGCACATTTACATAGTAGTAGCATCTGGCTTAAATTAAGACCATCTGTGTCATTCTTCTGGGAGAGAGGAGGGGCGGATATAATTATAGATTCTAGTGACATACACGTACAAATGAACTCACAACTCAGTCTGGATCAACAACATTTAGAGCCACTTAACACCTTTCAGGAAAAACACACATACTTACTGTCAAGCTTTCAAGCTCAGAGAACAACTTTTTGAACTTCCCAGGAACTTTCTAAAAAGAGAACAAGAGGATTCTAAAATCTAAAATCCTGTGTTAAAAGAAAGAAACAGGATGTAAAATGCTAGAATGCCAGCACACACACCAAGCTGCAGTAGCACGCGTGTGTGTGTGCAGAAGCATGTGTGTGTGTGTGCAGAAGCACGCGTGTGTGTGTGTGCAGATGTTTGTAGGGGGACAGCTGTACCTCCCATGTCTGACTCAGCCGGCTGACGGCTGCAGTGTTCAAACCCATTATGATGGCAAAGAAGGAGTTCAGGTTCCTCTGTGCTTTACAGCTAACGGTGGGTAAGAGAGAGATGAGTATATTCAACAAATGTACATTTTTGAATAATCTTAATTGTGATGAAATATTTGAATATCAGCACAGCTTATTGATGAAGGACCTCTGAGACGGTGTTTCTCTACAAACTACCGCACTTCTATTGTGAGTATCTACATCTCCACACTGCAGTTGCTCTAATTGTATTTTCTACTATTTTTGTAGAATTTGCACGTTGAACTGGATAAAGGATTGCTTTTTTTGCCTCAGAAACCAAAGTTCCCAATTTGGCTTCAACACACTTGATAATCACATCTATTAAAAATAATACCATAAGGGAAAAAAAGGATCCGATTGCAAAGAGAAACTTGTGTTCATGTGTACGCGAGTCTGGGTGCGGAGCCGTCTGGGACGCAGGGCTCACTCACTGGGCTGCAATCTTGATGAACTTCTTGAAGAGCTGCACCCGTTTGCAGAGCACAGGACACAGCAGCACCTCCGTCATCACCCACTGCTGCACCTCATTGCAGCGCTGCAACAGCAACTCCAGCGCCACCGTGTGGCCAGCACACGAATCGCGACTCAGCGTGAAATAAACCAGTTCTTGCTGTAGAGATGAGAGAAGAAAAAGCTTATGCGTATTATTGTTATGCGTATTATTATTTTTATAATAGAGGAATTAGAGATCAGTGAATAAATTAGTTATAAATAAAAAGATCAATTCAGCGATCTGGTGATGTTCCCTTTAATCAGGCCCGTTGACAGTCTTGCTGGGGCCCGGGACAAGAAAGATTCATGTACCCCCCCCCCCCCCCCCCCCCCAGCGCGAGGGTTTGCGCGAAAATGACGTAATCGTAGTGGCTCCGCCCGTGCGCGAGGGCCTCGCGCGCTGTCGGTTCGCGAGGTCGTGCACCTCTCGAATTTTGTAACTTCGCGCGCGCCGCGCTTCAGCGCAATGAACAGTCATGTTTGTAGGGTTCATAAACCTTTATAAGGTGGATTTAAAGCACGTGTACATCACTTTAAAGGTCCATTTCAATATTTTCCAGCACGTTAAACTTAATTAAGTTAAATATTTATACATATACTCGAAATGATTCGAAATAATTAGCTTTTTATCACATTATTTAATGGTTGTTTATTTTCAAAACGCCCAAACTTAATGTCTTCACGAGAACTGTTCAGTCAGACAGCTATTTGTTGTTTCAAACCTGGAACACAATGCAACTTTAAAATTCGTCAGGTAAATGTTTTTCCTTTCTTTTCTGCGCTCCAGATTTCTGTATTTACTTTAACTATCCACCACTGTATTTCCCGCTGTTGGGCGGATACCGGCCGGCTACAGTCGGTGCTGGATCAAACCATTTTCCAGTGGGAGGCGGGGGTGTATGCACTTAATGGAAAATATGCAGATAGGTAAAAAACATATATATTTGAGCCATTGAGCTTATTATGAGCTTATTATATTAATGAAAGATTTCAAGATTATTTAAAAATTATAGACTTTAAATAAAAAATAAATTGCTGGGCTCTTTGATGGGCCCCCCTGGCCCTAGGGCCCGGGACAACAGACCCGGTTGTCCCCCCCTGTCGACGGGGCTGCCTTTAATAGTAATTACTACAAAACTGATTGCACTTATAAATGAGAGGTCTTAATAAACAATCCCACAGAGCTCATGGCAGAAAACATGACAGCTGTGAGTACAGAAAGAAAATCTTAGCTTTTTATTGGATTATTTTTTTCCATTGGATTTATTCTCCAAAATTAGTGTGGGCAAATCGAGCAGCTCTCAGAGGCTCATACGCTTGGTGCTCTGTCAACAATCCAACATGGTGGACCGTCCTTCAGCACATACCCCACACAGCCCATCTGTACTGTCCAGGGGAAGGAAATGCCCTCAAGGCACTCGAAGCTCAGAGCTTGGTTTAATATGTTTGGCCCAGGACACAAGCCTTACAAGACATGTTTTAACATCAAAAACCCACCATAGAGGATTTATTTTTATTAATCAATAAATCACTCCCTAAAGTACATGTTACATTTTGAATAAAAAATACAGTGAATTCTCTCATTTCTGGTGATGCTACATTTACGTTAACTGTCTTTTTGCAATCAGTTTATTGTGTGCGTGACAGACCAATAAGGGGCCTATAAACGTAAACTGAAAACGGCAGTACCTCAAGATAAACTTTACCGTTTCCATCAAAGCAGTATTATCTTCAACTTTATCTTGAGGACATTTTCCAACATAAATATCCAACACGGACACACCCTGGGCGCTCGTGCTGTGTGCCCACAGGGCCACCGTACCTCCTGCAGGTTGCTGAAGAGACTCCAGTCACAGTTCGTTAGCGCTACAGCGACGTCCCAGGTGTTCATGGTCAGCATTCGTGTGTCCTGCTGCCGCAGCTGCGAGTTATCCACGACGGGGCTCTGTGGGAGGGGTCACACGGTTACAGCGGGGTAACTGCTTGCTTCCGGAAGGTTCTTCACAGCATCACACAGACTCTCACCATGAGGTCGGCCGTGTCCCTCCTGCACACATACAGTCTGCCTGCAGCGCTGAGGGAGTTCAAGTTCACACACTGCTGTGGCTGGAGCAGCACCTTGTCTGGACAGCAGAGGGCAGTAAAGTCAAATATCTCACAGCTCTACAGGAGCCTGAGGGGTAAACACTGGAATAGATTAAGTGATATTCAGCTCGACGTGGAGCTGTAGCCTCCAACCTCTGGAGTAGGAGACCTCCACCAGCACCATGTCGTCGTCTGCGGAGTCCAAACGGTCGGCCACCGCGCACAGCAGCTCCTGCGCCGTCACGGCGCTGTGTGTCCTCACGCTCACGTACGAGTCCGTCGTCACATACACCCGGCACAGCGCTGAGAGGGACACACCCGTCACACACACACACACACACACACACACACACACACACACACACCCGTCACACACACACACACACACACGCACTCACGTGACAGAACGGAGCGGCACGGATGGCGGTTCACAGGGGTCGTCACAGATGTTACTAGCGTGTGTGTGTATGGATTAGGACAGAGAAGGCCTAGACCTTCAACACTTCACCTTCAGCTACAATATTGAGTGAGAAGAATAATAAATAATAGAACAGAATAAATCCCAAAGCCCTGGAGTCTGCCCAGAGCCCTCGGCCTTGCCTGATGCCCCCGTTGTTAGCACCCTGCGCTAGCAGGCCGTAGCACAGGCCCGGGGGAAAGAGTGCAGAACAGGCGAACGAGGGGGAATATTTGATGAGCCTACCTTCCTTAGCCTCCGCCTGGGGGGATCTCATGGGTTGCCAGTTCTCCTTCAGACTCAGCTGGTGGAAGAGCGCTTTATTCTGACAGAGGGGGAACAGTGTGGAGAGTGCTCAGTGTGGAAGAAGAAAAATGAAAAGAAAACACAGAAAGCTTGCGGTGCAGCTTGGTCAGGGAGCTGTAGAGACCTGCTTCATGGCCTTTATGTACAAAGTAACTTGACATTATAAAGGGTAAAGATGTACGTCTGGGACAATTCACAGTGCACAAAAGACCCGCTAATGCAAAGCTAAATGCAAGTCTCATTTTTGGCTTTAAGAATGGTTAGTCATTAAGATGAGTCATTATGGACATTGACAATCGTAAACCTTGTTAAAGAATTGCAGCATTCAAAATTTCCCATTCAGACCATCATTTGGTTAAGAGCTATGCTTAACCTGTCTGTGTAAACCACCGCCTGCTTTTGAGTCTAAAACTATTACTGGTTTGAGAAACAGTAATGCAGTGGGAAAATGGGGGTGTGTGATGGTGTAATGATCCGTTTTGATCCATAATGTGACTCGGAGGATAAACATTGTAGATTCAATGCGGATATCGACCTCAGGCCCACTAGACCCGGTTTAAGCAGTGAGAATATTCGGAGGTGGCTTAGCAGTACTTTTGTGAGGGTAACCTAAAGCGTGGTTGTGCCAGTTACATCCTCCACCTTCATCAGTGTCAGAGAGAACTAGATGGTATTAACTCTTACCTTCCTCTGTGGAGAATACTCATCCACCGTGCTGCAACAGAGGGAGGTGTGGGGAGGGGAAGACACAGTTAAGATTCTCACACTTGGACTTAAGACAGAAGAGCAAGTCCGAGTAGTACCGATTGAATCTGAAGCATAACAGTCCATTTGACAGTAGTCCGTTAAGGAAGCCCTAGTTTCAGTAGTCCATTAGTGGGGGCCCTAGTTTCAGTAGTCCATTAGTGGGGGCCCTAGTTTCAGTAGCCCATTAGTGGGGGCCCTAGTTTCAGTAGTCCATTAGTGGGGGCCCTAGTTTCAGTAGTCCATTAGTGGGGGCCCTAGTTTCAGTAGTCCATTAGGAGGGCCCTAGTTTCAGTAGTCCATTAGGAGGGCCCTAGTTTCAGTAGTCCATTAGGAGGGCCCTAGTTTCAGTAGTCCATTAGGAGGGCCCTACTTTCAGGCAGTAACACAGGCCTTCAGCATTGTAATTGTTAGCATTGCAGTCACGTGCAGGGATAAAATAGTTTACACAACACAAATTCAAATCCTTTTGCTAAACAACATCCCCAAACTGTTTGAAGATGCCATGTTTGCTCAGATAGCTTATATTAGCCTGTACTGACGCACAGAGACACACACACACTAATGAAATGCCTAGATTTGCCTGACTTTCTAAGTAAATGTTATTGTTATGTACTGTTACACATAAATCTAGAACAGCTTTTTTAAATGTTTGCATTTATATTGCAAAGACTCCCTTAAGAAAATGTTGTAAATGAGCAGAGCTGCAGTCTGTATCTCATATTAGCAGCTTCTGCAGGCTCCACCGTCACGCCCTGGTTGGGTAGAGGGGTGTGGCAAGACCAATACCCATAAACCAACTGGAGCTGGGAGGGGCTGTCGTGATCCTATTGGGCAGGACCAGCTGACAGGACAGTATGTTTATCGGTATGGGGGTAGAAGGCACATGGGAGAGAATGGTGGAGTGGTGATGGGTGGTGGAAGTTAATCCAGCAGTCAGTAAAAGGCTATATACTGTCTCAGGGCAAAGGGAACAGAGTTGCTTAGCAATTTCTGATGAGGTCAGAGATGGCTTCTTCAGTACATAGACAAAATAAAGACAGTGAATTCTCTCGGCTATTCCCTTGTGGTCCTTTAGCCACTTTCTGATCTTCGTGTTTTTCAGTTTTTTTTTTTTTTTCCGGTATGCTGCTCTGCATTCTGCTTGTCAGTTTGGATTAGGGGAAAACATATCACCATCTCAGATTCTCAGGCATTTAAAGGCTATGATCCTCTCAAGTCAACTATATTTTATGAAGCCCTATTCAGACTGCAGCTGTAGATGGGGTTAGGTGAGGATAGTCCCACTTATCAATACACTTGCCAAAAACACAAACAGGCCAAAAATAAAGGATGAACAGATTTTTTTTTTTTTGTATCATGTAATTCATGTTTCTCATTATCCGCCTGAATCCACGTTCCCCCTTCGAGTGTCCCAGGCGACAGATATGGGAAGAATTTCAGAGACCTCCGCATTTCAGTATGGCACATTTAAAAATACTCCTCTGGAAATCACCATTGTTTCTGGTTTTTTTCCACCTTGTGAATAGCCTCGTTTGTTCTGAAGGCTGACGTGACCCGTAGGGTGACATTCATCTATTTTCGGTGCCCTAGCTCTGTATTTTTCAGCTAATGGCATGCATGGCCTTTTAAATCAGGCTCATTCATGTCAAATAGATTGTGAAATGTGTTAACCACAATATTAAAGCCACTTGCTTTTCATGAATACCTCCTCTGAGGGTCGTGTACATACACACACGACCATCCGGGTACATCTGTAATATCACGTGTAATTCAGTCAGTGGGTGGGTTTGTTTTGAGGGCACCTACTGTCTACGCTGCATCCGCAGAAGCTTCTGAAGGTCCTTCAGCTCCTTCTCCAGACACGGATACTCGTACAGGTCGTCCAGGACGTTCCCGTACAGGGTCTTCAAAAGAAGACTTGCACGTGACCCGACGTTTCCGCAGCGCGAGAGCCGAGCGGGTCACGAGCGTCAGGACCCGGGCCGCCCCCCTTACCTTCATGAAGAGCCTGGTGTGCTGGTCCTCCTGCAGTGAGGCCCTGCAGAGGGCACTCCACTGGGACAGCAGGTGTAGCACTTTGCGCTTCCTGGTCAGATTCTCCTTCCCCTCGTCCTTCGGCCGGCCTCGCTTCAAACAGTAGGTGGGGCAGAGAGCGGTCAAGGCATCAAAGCGTGGAGACATCAAAGCACGAAGCTACGGAGGCTTCAGTGAAACGCACCTGCGCTTCCCTGGGAGAGGATGGGCTCTTCTACGACACTTAAAGGACGGCACCGACACCGTTTTAATGACGTACACTAAACGGGTCCTGCCTGGCAGAGACACGGCGCTCTGTGATTAGATGCACGTGTGAATTCCTGCTCATTAAAATTATTACATTTAGGGGCTATAATATTTAGAGCATAGTGTGTTTCTGGAGGCAATTACAGGGCTTGGTATAACAGCACCAATGGTGGATAAGGTTTATTGTGAAAAAGTACTGCAATGTAGTTGCATCACCATCTGGTGTATGGGTGGGGTGGGGGGATGTATGAGCCCTCAACCCGTCATGGTACGGACGTTATGGTTCGGTTGATGCAGCAGAGGATGTGTGGTAGCCTGTGTGCAAAGATGAACATAACGCAGAATCGAATTTCGCAAGCACAAATTCCACTCCAACCTTAAGCCACAGGTCATTATCAAGTTAGCAACATGCCATGCTTAGCTTAGCTCAAGCATGCTGGAGTCTGAGATCACCCTGTGGCCAACGCGAATGACACACAGGTGCTAGAAGACCTGTCTGCTTCTTTCAAATGAGCTATGTAGGAAAGACTCCCAGTGAACTACCCTTTGCCTGAGGTGGAACAATTTATTAATTTTTTATGTACGAACTTTTTTAAAACAAGACTCTTCAGTTTTGTATCTAATTAACTTTTTCCAACCAGCCCTACAAAATATCACCTGTGTGAGAATGGTATGTTAACACTTTACTACATAATACACTATAGACTGTACCTGCACACCTCATACGTGGATGACTGTGTGACTCAATGACTGTAGGTAGAACAAACAGTCACTTCCATTACTGTCCTTTCAGAAGAAATAAAAAGAATAGTAGTATTGTGCATTCTGGGGTTTTTTGCTGCATTTTCTCCTATCGCACTGATCTCGTACTGCAGCGTGGTGCGACCTGAACCACGACGCGGTGTGACTGTGTGTTTGTGCATGTGTGTGCTGGGTGGGACCAGAAGGATATTGTCCAAGCAGAGCTTGGCAAAGGTCGCTGGTGGACATGATCACTGGATAAGTCAGCAAGAAGTCGTCCAGAAGGGTCTCTGAAGAGCAACCAAAACACAGCCATTAAAAACAAATCATGAACAAGACATTAAAACAGGAAATACTGTGCAGTACATAATGTAATACGTGTCCATATTACATTATGTACTTAGACTGAGATTCCCTAAATTAAGTAATACCCTGTCCTCTCTAAACAGCACTATAATAAGCATGTTATGTTATTATCTGCTAAATGAGGTAATTTCATTTTTGGATTTCTACGAGTCTAACAGCACCAAGTGCTTTGCTATTTGTAAATGTGAAGGTTGTGTGGATTCACACTGGATCAGACTGGATTCTCTCTCCCCATTTTATTGCCCTTGTCAATTCCAGGGCATTTACAAAAAGGCTGTTTTGCCTGTAAGCACAGTGCGCTGATGTAGATGTGATCTCGGGATGAATGTAGATGTGATCTCGGGCTGAATGTATGGCTCCTTGTCCCTGAAATAAACAGCACTGCTCCAGCGGTCACCTTCAAACAGACTGGAACTTGTTTCTGGACTCTACGCTCAGGTCCACAGTGTATCTTCTCTGGCCACAACGAGACGAGGTTCCTTAGTTTGGATGATTAAGAATTAGATTGGATGATTAAGAGCCTTAAATTTAAGGTACAGCCTATTAAAATGCCAGGAGCAGATTGGCTGGCAGATAACCTCATTGACAGGATGGACAGAGGGAGGGTGAGCTGACAGGGCGGGGTTCCCCTTTAACGACCCTTAACGAGGATGCCCTCTCCCCAGCAGATCATTGGCTCACTGCTTGCCTAATGACTTGGCATTCCGCCCGGTCCTTGCTCTCACACACACACACACACACACACACACACACACACACACACACACACTCCATCCGCCATGGCCCGCTCACTTCACACACGGAACTCATGGGGGAGGCAGGTGTGTTCACATCAGTCAATGGGCGTTCAGCTTCTTACCGCAAAAGATAGAAACCTAACAGCTACCAGGCAGCTGACTGAACATCCAAACATTCTGTACAGACTTGAGAACTGTGTTTGAAAATACGATTTTACATTTCAACAAATCAGACAATTTAGGTAGAGAGAGAGCGAGAGAGAGAAAAAAATGAAGG
The DNA here is from genome assembly GCF_052324685.1 of Brachyhypopomus gauderio. NCBI lineage: Eukaryota > Metazoa > Chordata > Actinopteri > Gymnotiformes > Hypopomidae > Brachyhypopomus > Brachyhypopomus gauderio. The sequence continues at coordinate 10,089,767 of NC_135223.1, forward strand.
AGAAATCAGGATGGAAACAGAGAGAGAGAAATTACGATGAAACCAGGATAGAGAGAGAGAGAGAGAGAGAGAGAGAGAGAGAGAAAGAGAGAAGGAGCAACCAGCATAGACAGAGACATGAGAATCACTATGTGGATTTCTGAATTAAAGGCAACAGAGGTGCTTCACCCTAAGCCAAAATCCTATTTGCAGCACTCTCTTTGCTGGCTGGTGTGTGTGTATGGTGTGTTTGCAGTGTTGTAAATTCCACTTTAATTTCACACTTACTTCCCCTAGCTTTGTGTGTGTTTTGCTCCAGTGAAGCCTCACACGATTATGGTAATCCGCAGAGCACAACAGTGTGTGCTGCAGTCCATGGTGCACACATACATGTTGAAACACACTCACGCTCACGCTGTATATGTCCTACAGAGTCAGATATCCATCAGAAAGGTCCTACATACACAGGCTCACCCAGCAGGACTGGGCTCCCTTTGAACTCACTCCGTCCAGTTCATTCAATTCAGCTCAGCCAATTCAGTCAACGGGGTGAATTCAAATGAGACTTTCCTTGACTCACTTTTAAGAAAACATTTTCTAATCGTTTATATTACCTCACTGAATTTGTGATCCAAAGTAATCCCAAAATGAGTTAGTACCTTTAGTGTCAACATTTATCTGGTGGGTCAAGATAAGGGGCAGCTGCTCGCTGCCTTTCTCTCCACCTCTCTCTTCCTGCTTCTCCACCTCTCTCTTCCTGCTTCTCCACCTCTCTCTTCCTGCTTCTCCACCTCTCTCCACCGCTCTCCCAGCCCAATGATTTGGAACATGGGTGCCCCAGGGATGACCCAAAACCACGTGACGAGATATCTTGGATTCTTCAAGTCAGATGCATGTTCAAGACACAGGTGGCCTTGGCCGAGGAGATACTATTCATCATAATAGCACAGCTGACAGCTACAAGCTAAATGGGATGGAATTAAACCTAAAGGACACAAAGATAGCATACTCAAATACCAAGAGAGCAGAAACATACCACTTAATGCATCTCGCCTGCCCTAAAACTACAAAAGGTCTAACAGGATCAAACCATGTATATAAACTAACCAACCGGAGAAAGTTCTGCCTTCAGCTCGGAACTGTTTACACCTTCTAGCCGTGAAACATGCAGTGCTTTGCTGTGCCGTTCCACGCAGCACCTGACCGTCAGCAGACAGACAAGCCCCTCGAGCGGAGACGATCTGGAACAGCGGGGCGCGAGGACGTCTCACGTGCGTTCGGCACACGTCGTGCTCCGAGACGGGGAAGTGCGCGGGTGCGAGGTCGGTGCCTCCGGTTTGAGTTAAGTAGTTGATTACGTTTCTCCGGTTTGAGTTAAGTAGTTGATTACGGTTCTCCGGTTTGAGTTAAGTAGTTGATTACGGTTCTCCGGTTTGAGTTAAGTAGTTGATTACGTTTCTCCGGTTTGAGTTAAGTAGTTGATTACGTTTCTCCGGTTTGAGTTAAGTAATTGATTACGGTTCTCCGGTTTGAGTTAAGTAATTCATTACGTTTCTCCGGTTTGAGTTAAGTAGTTGATTACGGTTCTCCGGTTTGAGTTAAGTGATTTATTACGTTTCTCCGGTCATCCGGACGGAGCAGCTTGGAGCTGCTGCTCATTGTTCCCCAATTATCTCCAGCAGGATCAGCTGCCCAGCGCGACCTCCGCTGCTACAGAGACCGACTTCAGTAAAGGGAAAACAAAGAGCACAATGGAGGAGAACCCTCTGCCCATAACGCACCCAATACTCCCTCGCCAGGCTCACCAGTCAAACATCAGTAAGCTCTCTGTTAAAACACTGGCTGAAAGGATTTTTAAATGAAGTTAACTTTAAATTAGTGCAGGGATTCTGCAGCGTGTGTGAAATGAGAGCTTAGGCCCTGCAGTGCAAATAGGGCATTTAACACACTAGTGCATCCTGTAAATACTCATGAGCCATCACAGTTCCATCAAAGAAAACAGTTCCACTAACAAGATGGATAGATAATAAGACTGATATCTCCTGGTAATAAGAACAGCCGTGTAAAGGCAGTGCACATGCTAGACCTGCAAGCTCTGATCCTCTGACGTTTCGTCTGAAAATACCAGATGTCCCGACACAGCTTCAGTAAGGTTTCTTCTGTTCGTCGGTGACAATAGACCATCAAATCACATTGCCTGAAGTTAAGATTTTTCTGTTTATATTAGATTTTATATACATAAACACACAGACATGCACACCCACATTTACAACTGACGACTGGTAAAGATAATAATTACTAGCACATCAGAAGTAGTGCCAGTCAGCTCATGGTAGCCATGAATAAACATCTCTCATCTATGTATTATATGACAACATTAAGCATAACTAAAATAAAAATAACAAAAAAAATATCATATTACTTATCCCAGCATACTTTTGGAACATTGAAGATGTGAAGTGCTGGATGTCTGGATAAAAGAGCCCGTCAGGACTAGACTAATCAATGCCTTCAAGGCTAGCTTACACTTGACTCCCTGCCTTTACCAGTGCTCATATTCCTCCATGTACCAACCACGCTGTCCATAAGGTTGTAAACTAGGATTGCATGCACACTGCTGACAGATCCCTCAAAAGCAAATCTCTGGCTGAGTGAAATCGATACTTGTATTCACACAAGGGTGTGGTGGGCCTCACAGCCACGCACACGCGTACACACACACACGGCCTATTCGAGTATCTCTCTCTGCATTCACAATGCCCGTCACCCAGAAAGCTCTCAGCGTCTGCGACTACCCGTCATCGTCTTGAAGACGGCGACTCCAAATGTTCCCGCTGCATCGGGGCTTCACCAGGTTGCTCATGGCCGACGGCCAACGCTAAAGCCACGGTCTCGGGGCAGAGCGCCAGCCATCGCACCAAAGTGTTTACTGCCATGTCACTGAAGCCACAGTAGCTTCACCCTGTGCGTAAATCCCCGGACCTGAAGAAAGTTCAGCACGCGCTTACAAGCAGGAGCCGTTTCACTGTTCAGAAATCACCCGGGCTCTTCCCCACTCGCCAGTCGCAACATTTTACCTGGCAACACTAAGGAGACAAGCTGTGGGCACTAACCTCATGACTACACACACATGAACACACACACTTGGCCCATACATGCAGCATGAAATAAGGCAGACGGAGTGATTGGTTAGACTATATGCAGTAATAAATTGTTCTGGTTACACTGTGGAAGCACATGATACCAGTAAGTCCAGTAAGACCGGGGTGGCAACCACAGGAAACGAAAGAGAAGAAAGAGCATGTTCAGTATCTCATCTGGTAGAGCATGTCCAGCTCCACACCAACACTAAGGTCATGGGTTCATTTCCCAGGGAGCACGTGTACAGTCGCACTGATAAATATGCAAGTCGCTCTCAAAAAAAGAGCATCTGGCAAGGGGCATGGATGTTAAAAAGAACAAGAACGTGAGGGGAAACAGAAAGAGTGAGAGAGGACAGGAGAAAAGAGGGGGAGAGAAAATGACAGAAGAGAGCGGCAGGCCATACAACAGCAATTAGCCATCATTGGCTTTAATGAGGTTAGCGCTCACTGGAGCAGCCCGCAGCTGAGACTAGCACAGCTGTAGCGAGAGCTGCCTCTCGGCTTGAGGAAACCGTGCTCACTACAGAACATCGCACGCCCGTTTCCTTTGCATTTGATCACGCAGCAAGAAAAAAGTAAACAAAGCAGCATCAATAACGTTACTGTTACGCTGAGGCGTTAACCCAAACGAAGATGTAAACCGATGTGAGGGTTGTTTTCGACAGAGCAGACCACCACGGACTCATTGATCGTGTTTCTACTCGGCTCCACATCCTTCTGTTATGTCTTCAGGGTTTACACCGCACGGTGGTGGGCTTCCTCCACAGGGAACGGGGATCAATGCAGTGACATCAAAACGCCCCGACGAGAACAAACGACAAACTGAGCGACCTGCGAATCTGACAGACAGTCCCTGTGAGGACCATCACACGCCCCTCAGTGGCCTCGCCATATACACAATGCCACATTACCAATAGGTTTCCAATATGCACCTGGGAGTCATATTTGAGGCAAGTATGACCTAGTCTGATTAATTATGCCTCAACTTCATGTTAAATTCTCACGGCCTTAATTTCTCATATCTGTACAGATATGTGCACGTTCTGACCCATTTGCCCTCACAGCTAGCCCAGGAGAACCGGTGCCGTCCCTTTATTTTTAATTCACACACCACTGGTCTCATCTTTGAACTGGTGCTTGCTAAACACAGCCTGCACCAGCCATGACACACACTCCCAGCTCTAAACGACACCGGGTCGCTCAACCGAGACCGACTGGACATGCCACAGGCACACGCCACACAATGTCACTGAAGTTCAATAAGACCCATAGCTTATAGAATCCAAGAGCCTCGTCATGGCTAAATAGCAGTGCTGAATAATATTTTACTGTCTCCATATTCACAACACTCACCTCCTGAAATTGTCAGAGCCTCAATGATTGAAATCAACAAAATTCATGGATGTACTTATTTTACCACAGGCTACACTGCAATCTATACCATCAGCTGCTCACGTTTACAGCTGAACGCACCAGAGCCAGATTCCAGCATCGATGTCTCCTTTTAAGTGCCTCCCCACTGCTTAAATGCCTGGACCACAGTGCTGATTTACTGATGTTGTATTTAAATGTTTGACATAAGCACACTTTAGTATTAGCAGTACAGCACTCGCACGTTGTAAGAAACTGACGGACGCAGGAAACGAGTGCTACGTTACTGGCATTCTGCCTGGTGATATCAACAGGAACCGTTCAACAGCTCTGTACGTTTGTGACGACGACTTGTAGCCTACAGTGCTCGGGGATGTGAGTGAAGCGAGCCGTGTTGTGTTGGCGGGTGGCGGGTGGCTCACCTGGCTCTTTGGCTTGCAGGCTCCCGCGTTCTTCGTCCAGCCTCAGGTTGCTCAGCAGGTGCTCCAGGACCTTCTCGGGGGCGGCGGGCACGCTGGCGTACCTGTGCGAGAGAGAGGAGTCACTGGAGTCCTCCTCCTCGAAGGAGGAGAGCGAGCGGCTGCTGCTGCCGCACCACTCCTCTTCCTCGGTGCCCTCTTCGTCGATGTAACGGAAGTAGGGCACGTCGAAGGTGGGCAGGGTGGCCCGCTCGCTGCTGCTGCCGCTGCTGCTGTCCAAGCCCCCGTCTTCGTCCTCGTCCTCCTCCTGCTCCACCAGCGCCACCAGCGTCGCCCTGCCCTCCGGCGGAGGGTCAGGGGTCGCCGCACGCCTGCTGCCCATTCCGGCGCGAGCCTGGACCTAGCGCATGGAGCCCGAGACGGCGCCGGGCGCTGGGGGGGGCGGAGCTCGGAGAGGCGCGGTCCGGGGGAGAGGGGCGAGAGGCTGGACGCTGCACACGCCCCACACCCCGCACACCCCGCACACCCAGCTGCCTTCAGCCTCTGGAGCGACGGCTCGGAGAACAGCACGCACGGGAGGACGTGGAGATACAGCACATCCTCACTGGGTACATGCAGCGTGTGTGTGTGTGTGTGTGTGTGTGCACAGTAGAGAGTATGACGGCGAATGATTTCAGGAAGGGAGAGTAGGAAGGACAGTTCTAGAGAGAGAGAGAGAGAGAGAGAGAGAGAGAGAGAGGGAGGGAGGGAAGAAAAAAGCAGTGAGAGAAAGAGAGAGGGAGAGAGAGAGGGAGCTGGCTGGAAAATGTGGGAGAGGAAACGACTACAGGCGGATAATAAGTGCGGAGAGGGGGGGGGAGTGTCTGCACGTACGTGTGTCTGTGTGTGTGTGTGTGTTTGCCGCTTACCTCCTGGCAGAGGAAGAGGAGGAGGGTGGTGGTCGTGCTGACGTCGTCCTCCGTAGCAGCAGCCTCTCTCGGCCGCCCTCCCTCACACACACGCGGACTGCTGCGTCACCGAGGGGCTGTGGAGAGGGAGGTGATCACCAACGAGACTCCCCCTCCTCCTCCCCTTATTTCCATCACAATGCTCCTCTCAGCCCACATCACCACATCAAACGGCGTCACATGCATTCACATCGTCTCCCGCCAGTCCGACGCGCGCATCCATATTCATATATGGATATACACAAATATTAATGACTCTGATATTCATAAATCTTCATTGCTCCTGTCTAAAATGGGTGCTGCAGTTAGCTTTATGTACTGCTCAGGGTCCCCCCCCATCTCTGGGTGTGTGCATGTGCGGGTTTATGTATTAGTGACGGGCGTTCTTTGAACAAAGGGAAGCGTGTGTACGAGTCTCACGTTTTACTGTCTCTATGGGGCCCTGCTAGAACTCCACCTCATCACTTGGGTGTTATCAATCTTCTACGTTCTGTGCTCACACACCCGAGTGATCATTCCACACGTCAATACCATAGGCTGCTCCTTCTCTTTGCCACCAACATGAGCAGAAACTTGGTCTAAAATACACAAAAGCCCATAAATCTGAGTCAGACGCTCATCTGTCTGCTCCCTGCACCACATCCTGCAGGACGTCCGTGTGGCGTTATGGTGGTGTGTGTGTGCTGCCCTGCTGTGGTGTAAGAGACGCAGGTCGGTGGGTAGGGGCTGCAGGCATAACGCACGTGGCTCTCAGCAACATCGTCCGAGTGGTTCTATGTCTGCAAGGGAGAGCCTGTATGTAAACATTAAGCGGTGTGGTCTGGTCCGGTCCCGTGTGCAGCAGCGAGACTGGGGCGGGCCGAGTTCCTGTTGGAGCGTTTGTATTGCTGATCTGCAAACACTGGCATTTGAGTTCAGATGGCAAATAGGGGCGTGTCTCTTCAGCACAAATCCTCAACAAAACAAGTCCAATGTGAGTGTGACGGTAACATGGTAGCCACACTGTGTGTGTGTGTGTGTGTGTGTGTTTGTAATTTAATGAGCAGGCCTCATCACATGTGCACTGTGCATGACCCACAGTACTTCAACTGCCCATCAGCCAGCTCCGTGTGTGTGTGTGTGTGTGTGTGTGTGTGTGTGTGTGTGTGCACGCACATATAATTAGGAAGACAGACAGTCTGGAACAGCCAGCACTTTTCTGCTCTAATTGCCTGTAGCACTGAAGCATCGAAAGACCTTTAGCGATCCTGTTCTCACAAACAGATGCATAAATGCGTCTTGCACAGTCAGTCAACTGCAAACTCCGAACGCACGCACACGTGTGCACGCGTTGGAGCACGCACACACACGCGTGTGCTCACGCACACACTTCATGCACACATCTAATTAAAAGTGGTTCACTTTGTGGCAATCGCTTCTCATTTAGGAAAGTGTGCTGACATGCAGCCTCGTCTGCGGGTAGCGAGTTCCATGCAGCGCACGCCATTAAGGTGCCCAGAAGAGCGTGGTCAGGGTTTAGAAGAGCATGGTCAGGGTTTAGCTGAGGCCCTCGTGCTGACCGTGCTGTAGGCCAGGGACATGAACACTTAGTCCTGAGGTCAGCGTTCCTACAGCTACACCTCTGCTACACATGGCAGGATTTACACAATGGCTGTTGTGGACTGTGGACATGGTTGTGTCCAGCCCCTTATTGAAACCATTACTCTTGTGAGGTTAATATATATTTATCGATTTTTAGTAATCAAGGCCAAATTACCCCCCCGCCCCACCTCCACACACACACACACACACACACACACACACACACACATATGCTAATCTAAAGCCTCACCCAATCAAAGACCACCTTTAAAACCACTGGCTACTAAGGACCATCTGAAGGGTCTATATATGGGCTCAAAAACACTCAGGCACACAGACACTGAGACCATCCTGCCGGATGGTAACAGATATTTCTGCCTGACACCATAATACCTCCCTAATAACACTAAACAGATGCATTCATTTTCTGCTTAAATTTGAGAGAAAAATATCTGAATTAGATGCAAACATTGCACCAATTCAGTAAAATGTTCCGTTATGGTTGGTAGCTGAACTGAGTAGCTACATCTAAAGTGTGCGTCATCGTTCAGATCAAACATCTTGTTCAACACCAAAATACCCACTTAACATGGGAATGGAAATTAGAAAACATAATAGCAGTTCTCATTCAATCGAGTTACACAACTGCTTGGAAACCCATCAAGCCCGTGCAGTAGAAGCTTCTGGAAGGTCACACTGTTCATCCCAGTGATTACGGGACATTTCCGTGTCAGATCCTCTTTTGCTTCATAGACAACAGAGACAAAGATGCTTAGTATTATATCACCACTGAAGCTTTTCAATCTTCAGGAATAAACATCTTTCCTTCATCATTAATGAAACATCACGTGATTCAGCATCAGTATGTATTATGCACCTTTCTTCACATGTACACACTTAAACCCAATACAGTCAGCTCCCACTATAATGATCCATCATAAAAACACTGCTGCATCATTGAGACAGGAAAGGCTGTCAATACCTAAATCTTTCTTTCATTTTTGATGGATTTGAACATATATTTCTAACTGAAGACATTTCAGGCTTGGTTATTCCAAGTGGTTGTAAAAGAAAGCCATTTAAAGAGCTTTTAAAGCGCTGACAAGCTAAGCTAAGTGGAGCACATCTCTTGCTGTTCACTTCAACCTACATCACCCCCAACATGGCAAACTATGAAACAATAACAGCAAGATGGTGAATGAACCCAAGGAAAATCACAGCATGGGCCTTTAATATAAGGCTGCACAATGAACGTCTAATAAGAAAAGGTCATTAACACAGAGGCATTTGATTTGATGCCTTGGCATAGTAGTAAGCATGACTGGCTTGGTCCAGTCTGGTGACCACTGCGTCAGGTTTTCCTGTCATTGTCATTGACGAGAACTGACAGGAAGTGTAGAACTATGACCTCATGATGTCAGCCAATCAGAGACGAGCATGAGATAATTGGCACCCTGTTCAGAATTGGAAGGTTGAGTCTGCCCCACAAATGTAAACAGAAAAAAAAAGACTCCAACGAGTAACTGCAGTGTATTGTGGTTTAAAAAACTAAACAAAACAAACAAAAAATAACCCAGACAAGCAGGATGTTTGCAAGAAAAGTGCTTTTAAAAGTTAAGGGGTGAAAAGCAGTGAAACTAGTTTATGATCAAATCAGCAAATTTTTAAATCATAACATTAATTCCACGGCTTTCTGTGATCTTATTTAGTAATGCATTTTTTATTACTGTCAAATGTGTGTGTGTATATTATATATATATATATATATATATATATATATATATATATATATATACACACACACATACATATACATACATACATACACACACACACAAACATGACAGTAATAAAAAATGCATTTACACATGTATATTTACAATTCTATATACTAGGTTTCAGGGATCGGTGCAGCCGTCAGAGCACAGACATAACTTCAGATTTTTTGTAAATATTAAATATTAAACACATCAAGTCCTAAATTCAACAGAGTGATTCTAGCAGTGGGCAGGGCTGGAGATGAAGGACTTGTGCGTGAGAGCCGTGTGCCATCTTACCTCGGCAGGCCGTTCCGACGGTCTCAGCGGGCTGCGGAGCAGACGGCAGCCGTCCATGGCCAGTCTCTGGACCATCTCCATGCGGCCTACATCCTCTCGGTCCCGGGAGATGGCCCCGGGGCCCTGCTGCAGTGCAGGGGACACAGAGAACACGTATCTCAGGCCACAGTCCCACGCCATGGGGCCGGAGCGCTCGGGGGCCAGCCCGGCCTCCGTGGATGGCTGAGCAGGCCGATGCCGAGGGGTCCGTCTGCCTTCCCTGGGGTGAGACGGAGCTCTGCAGACCGTTTCAGGAGAGACTGCTTCTCTAGTCCAGTGCACAGAGTTCAGTGAGCTGCAGGAGACATGCTTTAGAGTTATGGATGCCCGAGCCACTGTAGGCATGTCGCCTTAGGCGGACAGAGAACCTGCCTCTCTCTTTTCCTCCCTTTCTCTCTCTCTCTCTCTTTCTCTTTGCCTTATGCACAAAGGCAAGTGGTGGGCGGAGGGGGCAGGAAACATCTGGTAGTGGCTCGAATCCTGAATAGGAAGTTTCACAATCTCCAGAAAGAGGGAGAAAGCAGGGCATGTTATGAGGAGTGTGTGGACGAGGGCAAGGTCCTCCTCACTGGACATGATGCTCTCAGGACTAGTGAAACACCGCACGCTAAGCTTAGAAGTATCTTAGAAGAATACAGCGATGTGAGTGTCCAATGGCCATTCATACAGAGGTACGCAAACTAACACCGATACTCTAATTTTGACAAGAATTCCATTCATTGTGTCATTGTGTTCCACGGACGTTTCTAGACTTGTTTACATGCCACTGTAAACAATACAGTCTTTTTACTTGCTGAAGCATTCTATATTTATCCATATTCTTTCTATATTTATTAACAGAAAGAATGACAGGGATTTTCAAAAATTCATGACGCTGGTATCAGGATGCATCCATCCAGCATTTCAGGATATGAATTCCCATCAGTATCCACAACCCCCCCGCCACCTCTAAACACCTGCACATGCATTCATAGACATACATAGATAAATGATTCATAGACAGAAGTCTTGTGACCTCATCCTGGAAAGGAATTTGCCCCAACTACACAAAAGAAATTCCATCTTTGTTCTGCTGGCTATATGAAGCAGCTTAACGCAGGCACGTTCCACACGGAGAACACCAGCACATTCCAGACAACTTAGTACTGAGTGCTGAATATGGAGAACAATGTACAATTAACCTGAAGCCCAAAGGGAAATACCTCACTGTCGTGTGGTCCCCCCCATTTGCATAAAAAACAGACATAGTAAAATTTGTTTACTCTTTAAATATACAAGCACATACACATAGTGAATATGCCATCTTGCAATTTTATAACCACTGTATGTTTTATAGTATCCCAGCATGCACAAATTAACATAAGGTATACAAAGTTGTTCACTTACATTACAAATCATTTCACTAGTTGCCCATAATCCTTCATTATACTACATAAACCTGAAAGAACAGAGTTAGCACTACGCAGGACTCTCATGTCCCATGGTATAGATCCAGCAGTCCAAACACTGGACTGGACAACGTCCCTCTCTGCCATGTCCATGTCCTGGTAAATGTCCATGTTTAACTGATCACTGGGTAACACTCATTCAGGACAACATGTCTAACTTAAGACAGCGTGGATGAAAATGTCCTGAACTCTTTCAGGACTTTCAGGATTTACCACAGTACCTTTTGCTCACTTGAACATGCTGCCTTGGACGGGAGGTGGTCGGGATGTCCCGCACTAACGCTCTTGGTCACTGTAAAAGACATTATTAAAGAATGAGTTAGTGCACTACACACTCTAGTGTGCAGATATACACCAATACACTTACTATTGAACAGTAAGCATTCAAAAGTCTGTGTTTTTGCACCTCACACTACGGCCAGCATTTGAATGGCAACACATCATCCTGAAACTTCCTGGCTGTGTATCAGAGAACTAAAAAGACGCTAACGGACGGGCCTTACCTGATTTGCTGTGCGCTTTGCGGGCCAACGCTGCCACCAGCTCAGTCTGCACCTGTTCAAACACAGTGTTTCAGCAGGAGCTCCGGGCCTCGGCACAGACGCAGACAACCACAGGCAGACGGCCACGGGCAGACGGGCTCGGGCAGACGGGCTCGGCTACAGGTGCCAAGGACACGGACAGGGGCTGATAAAAGCGCCACCTCTCCGCTGAGCTCCTGTGGGTCCTTAAGGACTCCCAGTACTCGCACGGCTCTCAGTTTAGGCTGTAGTCCCGTGTTGGGGAATTTACAGGAACGATTCTGGGACATTTGAAGAATACTGCATAGCCAAGAAGGTGAAATCGTCAGCCTTACATCAGCCATATGACCACATTCATGAATAAATATCGCACAGATATTTTAACACAACATGCAGTTGGATTTGCCAGTCACTGGGTCGGCTAATAACTAAGCAGCCTGCCAAGAGAAACCAAATACACACTCACCAGCTACTTTATTCGATCACATAACTGCACTCACTGGCCACTGAAGTTGCCTATAAGTGTGTCCTTACTGGTTGTAGACAATTTTATACTAGACACAACTCAGCCACCACAGCATTCACCTCTAGTATAACTGTAGGAGTATTAGTACAAGTTCACTATGGCTCAGGTCATATTGCATGTTTGTACACTCTGCAGTGACCTTGAGTATGGGGAAGGTGGTATATTTAAACTTGACACAAATTGTGTGGTCACAAATCAGGCAAAGCATCTAAGAAAGTCCATTTACAATTTACAAGTTCCTGAATAAAGTGATCCATGAGTGTATATCATGAATCTGCTAGGAAAATGTTTAGAAAAGCGTTCATGCAGGCAAAGGGGTGTGAACCCAGGTGTGCAACAGGTAATGGGGGTGTTTAAACAACATCAACTCCCATGAGAGCATGAGTGTCCAGGTTCAGCCCAGTGAAAAACAGTACGAGAACCATCCCACTGTGACCCTGGCACAGCCACAGATAGTGCCTTTCAACTCAGTTCCATGGAGAAGTACCTCCCCACATATACTGCTGACAACGTCTTCAGACAGGATTTATTTATAATGGCTTCAAGCGTTATCGGGTCATGAGGTATCTCTGCAGTGGGTCTGATGTTTTACATGTGTACTGCAAACAGTACATGAGAAAGCGACCCAATAAATGCATTTGGCACTCTGAAGCGACTGTGGCAACAGGACCACAGCAAAGCCCGTATATAATAAGTCACAATCTTACTTTAATATATGACAACAGGGACGCATACTTGAGAGAATGACTCATGAGCTCATGTTAGGAGCCACGTAGCCGCACATAGCTCTGGAGGAGCATGGCGGGAAATTAACGATCCTCTCCACCTGCGGACGGTTTCTATTTCTGCTGCAAGGTGACTGCAGGTGCGTAGCCTCACCTTGAGGAGCGCTTCTATGACACCGCCTCCGTGGCTGGAGGCAGAGCGAGCTCAGCGAGGCCCGGGAGCGCACGTATTGGATCAGTGCGCTGACCTGCAGAGCGGCTGCGGCGAGCGCAGGTGCGGTTCGTTCCGCACCTGCTGGCCCGTCTCGGAGGCCACAGGTGACTGGTAACGATTCCGCAGCCCTTACGCAGCTCCCTTTCGCCTCGTGAATCCGGCCGCACCGGAGCAAGCCGAGCTGGCGAGCCCAAGGGGTCAGCGCAGCGCTGCCCCCGGTGTTGGACTTAAGAGGTGCTGCCGTGCTACGGGCTGCGGTCTCCTCACCGTTGACGTTAGGCGCTCCAGTGCTCGCATTTGGACAACGTGACTGCACGCTTCAGGACTTTTCTTAGACTCTCCATCGCACCTGCGGATACAGACAGACAAACACGCAAGGGCAGATGACATAAAAGACAAAAATAGACCTACGACAGAAACCCTCACACAATAAAACCTTGGCTGAACGATGCAGCCGGTTAGCCAAAATGGAGCTGTGCGCTCTGCAGTTTTATAAAGTCCTGGGGAAATTGGAGCCATATGGGACAAAGGAGGACTCTGCTATGCTGGAGGGGAAGGGTTGGGACAACAGCGCTCATCTTTGCCCCTTTCTGCCCGAGACACAGCAGTGATGACGCCAGTGTCCACCTCACTGACCCATTTATTTTCGCACAGACAGGAAGAGATTGTGCAAGACGCAGTGGTGAGATGAAGCTGCTTTTAGGTCCGTCTCCCTCCCAGGCAGCGTCCCTGTCTAGGTACTATGCATCAGGATGTGTGTGTGTGTGTGTGTGTGTGTGTGTGTGATTATCCAGGCTTAAACTGGAACGGTGAAAGAGAGGAGGTCCAATTCCATTTTCACATTCAAATCTATGTAAAGCACTGCTGGTGGGGTTTAGGGGAATTAGCTCTGATCTTAAGTTCCTTAGCTAGTTAGTTAATGGCTCAGTCTTAAAATAATCCTTATATTTCAAACTCTTAACTTCCATGCTGAGAGCTTAATTCATACAGACCATTAAAATGTTTGAGACCAGATTAAGTATGAGAAGCCATTATGCAGAGGTCAAGTACACGCAGAACAGAAAAAAAAAAAAAAAAAAAAAAAAAAAACACCTGAGGGGGCAGACAGTAACACAGACTGCTAGATCTGAAGGTCTGAAGAACCTTCCTGAAAGACATGTTCTCTGCCAAGAACATCATTTTGTGACACCTACTGGTGAGTGATAGAACTGCAGGGTGACGTCTTATGTGCAGGGTAGTTACCAATTACATACTAATTGGTAACCAGTGGTCGGCATATGTTTATGGCAAGTGAATTCAGTATAATGTAATCGGCTATATAATATAGGAGCCAGGGGTTAAATCTGATGACAGTCAGAGATAGAAGACTAAGAAGAGTCTTACATAGCCCACATCATACTCAGACATGGCCCTGAGGCTGATGGGGGTGCTGCCATTTAAGATTATTTAAGATTAATAACCTGTGCTGAGGTCAGACCTGGTAGTTCCCCTTTGCTGCTGATCTGAGATCAGATTTCCTGTTACTTCCTTAATGGCAAAGGTGACAGTGTAATGGGATAGTCTACAACAGACTGCAGCCTGGTTTCATCTGAGCAGCTGTTAGAGGACATCATCATTCTGTGAACTGCTACCTCAGAGGAAAGTCAGCAGATTAAGTGTACCGATGAAAGCTAAAAAACTTGGAATCATCGAATGCCTGAAGTTTAGGAGAAAGATCATGCCTGACCTTACTTTTTTCCACTGCTACTTCCAAACCTCCCCCATTTTCTCCATGATGAATGGAGAATCTTGGAGTTCTCCTCCACGCTAGTTTCAGTTGTTGGAACAAAATGCAAAGTGAAAAATATAAATGTCCACATCCCCCTCACAAGAGTAAATGTGAAACTCGAACACAGCAAGGATAATTTTGTACAAACGTATCATGTCATGCTCAACCCGTCTTTCTCCATTTGTGAATGTTTTATTCTTCTCAATTTCATCGCTGTCCTCTTTTGGCTGCTTCTGTGCAGATTTTGACATGGGGGTGTGTTTGACAGTTTGGGGACAGGCTGATGGACATTTCTGTCCTGCTCCTTATTTTGTGCCTGTCAGCACAAGGATGGCATATGACAAAGAGCATGGACAGGGGAGTTAGCTAGGTCAAGATTAAGGTGAACTAGGCGAGTTAGCCAGGTCAAGATTAAGGTGAACTAGGCGAGTTAGCTAGGTCAAGATTAAGGTGAGTTAGGAGAGTTAGCTAGGTCAAGATTAAGGTGAGTTAGGCGAGTTAACTAGGTCAAGATTAAGGTGAGCTAGGTGAGTTAGTTAGGTCAAAAGCAAAACTTGGGTACTTGTCGAACAAGAACAGTGAACAACTTGAAAATGTAACCACACATGTAGAGTGCGATATTCAGGTAAAACTGAATGCAGGTTTTCTTTCTATGCTCAAAAGTTCCACATTTATGCTTGTGAATGGGATATTTACGTGCAGAAAACGGTCCAATGTGCATGTTGATATTTTCACCCTATCTTTCTGTGTCCTCTGTTTTTGGCATCAAAATGACACACGGTAAAGAAGTGGAAACTGCGAGTGCCGTTAGCCAAAAACACGGGAACCAAGAGATGTGACCAGCCAAGCGTGGTAAGGAATTCAAGAAGGCCACATGGCCAGGTGGATGACTCCTGGTTTTACTCATGAGCAGGAAGAGGACGCACAGTGCACAATAGCAAGGAAAACAAGGCCAATGGCTTTACTGGGAAGATCTAGAAAAGATCACCTGGCCAAAGTCATGGCCAATGAACGCGTCTCATTATGTTTTTACTTGGGGTGACGCATGATATCTTACCCACCCACCTTGGACAATGGGAGCATGGGGATCCCAGACAAGGTCAAGGCCAAATATTGTGTCATACTCTGAATGTAAATGGGTAGATATTTTATAGAATTAACAGCTTCATTTGATGGTGCACTGGCTGAAGCTTTTGAAGGAAAAAGCTTTGGTGTCTGAGGTGAGAGAACATGGAGCTCAGGTGGATATAAGACGGTAGAAACAGGTGTTAGGGGCTTTGTGGGAAGGTCTGCCACATGCTTGCTTATGCAGTTTGGTGTTAGAGGCCATAAACTAAGGGCAGCTGTGAAGGAGATGAAAGGACTAGCCAGTAGTTGTGGAAAAGGAGAGCACAGACTGGTTGAGGAAATGGTTGATGGAATGTCTGAGCTGTGTTTTGGTTACATGGAGTGTCTACCTGATGGCACCCATGAAGATCTTGAGATGTTGTGGTTGCTGGAATGAAATGAGTAAGCTGGGCCCTGTGTGGAGATCCATTGGCTTGGTATAGGATATTTGACATGTGTATGACTACAATGCTACTCGAGCATACTAAAGCTTTGAAAATGTTGTAAGGCCAATCAAGCGTGCAGTAGCAGTTAGCTAGTGCCTATTGTTTTGGTAATGACACACAGCGTGTTGGAAGCACCATCCCACACAGAAAGCTTGTACAATACTGAAAATAACCAATGTGACACCAGCGAGATAGTCACTTTTCATGCACACCTTCAAGATGCACTTCAAGAGTTACAGTCTGTGTATGCATACTACTGAGGGGACAGTGCAATGGTAAAATGAATATTTTGTTAAAACCATGTATTGTCATCAAAATATTCACTTCTGAATGACTTACATATTACACACACTTCTCTATGGAAAACAGCTTTGAGTCAGAATTCACGCATACGTGATTTCTACCAATAACCCATAACAATAATGATGTAATATTTTACACACACACCACGTGATTTAGTATTTACACAAATAATCATACTAACAACAATAGAGTTCTATATTTAGAGAATGTGAGATATTGTGACTGTCTATCTCTCTCTCTCTCTCTCTCTCACACACACACACACACACACACACACAATATAAGGGTTCTTTTTGAATGCACACTAGAGCTCCAGCCTCAATACCAACCGTTATGAATTTGCTAAAATAAAGGTTGGATAATGGCCCTCTAATGGTTGGCAAGAAGTGGCGGTGACATTTCAGGATCGAGAAATTTCAGTCATGCCAGTGTCAAAACATGACAGGACAGGCAGTAGATGCCCCTCAAACCATCTCTCAATGATGAAATATGTGCTCATGGGCAAATGGCAACAAAAAAGTGTAAATGTAAAATGTTTGAGGATTTAAAAAATATATAGATTCATGTAGCCAATGTGTGACAGTAACCTTGCATATCTTTCATTTGTCAATCAATTCCAAATAAACACCTTTGAGAATAAAGCATTGAATTGATGCTTTAGAGATAGTTATGAAGGTATTTCATAGTTAGCAATAAACTGAACCAGAGATTAATTTGACTATGTGTAACTTATTCTATATACTTATTCAATACATCTTGTACTTACAGTGTCTGGGTCTCCTTGTGGAGCTGGTTCTGGGGGACCAGCTGTAGGAGGAAACTCACTCCATTATGCCACTGGCTCTGATTTCTGAAGTCACAGCTCTGAGCCTCACAGTCTTCGAAGGAGAACTGGTACAGAGTCCCTGAATCCTCAAACACAGCCTGCCTCTCCACTGGAGCACACACCACATCTCAGTGTTACACCACAATGGCCACAGTGTTCGATCAACTTGGTTTAACTTAACTGTAAGTAAAATCCAGAGTACTCAGTTAAACGCAACACGTCAAACAGTACTAAATAATCTCGGTGAACTCAAACACACAATTCGGTATATAATAACCACGAATGTTGTTAAGATCATTCGGAAATATAAGGAACGTACACCATCCACTTCATTAGTGGATCCCCTGCATCCACAGTCACTCGACACTTTATTAAGCAAGACGAGCGCAAGGTACACGTGTGTACGAGACAGCAACACGGCGGTAGCAGCAGGTCTTCTGCACAGACCTGACAGGAGAACGTTCAGCTCCAGGAGAACGTTCCAGATTGCGGCCGCAGCACCTCTGCTCTCAACAAACGCACACATCTCCATCAGCCACTGCACCAGCTCCAGGCCCACGTAGCTCCTTCTGTAGACCAGCACCACCACCACAACACACAGATGCATCTTCTCAGCACGTCTGTCTTACACCCTCAGCACAAACGTACATGTATGTACACTATAGTTTTACAGATTTATTAGGACTTTCAGTCTGTCCATGAAAGAGGTCGTTGTTAAGAATAATGCATGCACAAGGCAAGCTGAGCTTTGTAAACTATGTAAACCGAGTCACAGCAATTAACCGATGGAATTTTAACATGGATGGACTTACTTAATAATTCTGGCAAGCTTTACATGGGCTCTCCAATTTTCTTGCCCATTGGATAAGAAAGCATTCCTCAGTGCACGGCCAGCACAAGCTACATTTTTCACACAGGTCTATAACACAGAAAAAGAGCAATTACACATTTTAAAATATATTAAGTGGTGGCAAGTGTACTCTGAAACTTTACTTCTCATGCAGCTAAATGGCAGGTAATGCCACATATGCAGAAACAAGCATCTCTTCAAACACAGACGTCAGTCTTCTGACAGCAGGCCCGGGTGCACTACTCTCCTTCTGTCTAGGGTTTTTGATGTGTCAGAATGAAAAAGTGCTGATAACCATCAAATGCAGACAACAACGGTGGCTCCAATTTCACCCACGTGCATTCTGACTTACTCAAAGCAACCAGATTTTCAGGTCACTCAAGGACTGAAAATAATAAGAAAAAATGTCCATATTACCTTGGGTCTAGAAGCTCCCGAGTTTACACAGTGGACGGTTTCAGGTAGCTGCTCCTTCGATGCAATCTAGCAGGGGAATCAGAGGTTAAACACTCCAGTAACAATAGGTCTCTGTCTCCTCAAACAATAAGCACTGTCTGTCTGCTGTCTCTTGATATGCAGCGTACGCATAGTAGTTTATTCATACATTTACAACCAGCTTATCCAAAATATCAGCTCCATTCACAAATCTTGACATCTGACAAATTGTAAAAAGTCACATTTCAAGACACATTCAAGCACTCACTCAGCTTTAGCGAGTCATACAGGGCTTGAACAGCAGGATGTGGCTTTGTATAATCAACAACATAGACAGTTTAACAATGTTCAATTATAAAAGTAATACAACAGTCATACATCAAAGTTTTCTGTCTCAAGTTTCCTTGGGAGTCATGCAAACACTAAACAAAGGGGACGAGTGTCTGCAAAGTCTGCAGTTAAACAGGTCCATAGGAAAAGCCTATTAACTCGTGATTTATGTGGCCTTTGACTAAATGACTCGTTCTTAGGGGCAATGGGAGCACATTCCTAAGTGAGTTTAAACTGAGGTTTACTTAGTCTGACTAAAAAGCCTACGCAATTTACCCTGAGCTCAGTATGACATTGTTATAACGAAGACCATCCAAAGCTGCAGAAAAAGGGCTTTAAATTACTTTGATGCTAATATTCCCTGAATTTTCTCAGACAAGTTCAAACATGCAGGCTTTGAACTTGTCTAAAAAAAACATTTCACTAGTTTCTGCTTATGTCTTGGTGGCAAAAAGAAAAGTTAGATTAGTTTTCATATCACAACAGTAAAAGTGCATTAAAACTGCACCACTCAACTGAGTATTTTATCACCTTACTTGACATATTTATCACGTAACTCCTGTTTTTTTTTGTAATTTATTTGATGTTCCATTTACAATGTCAAGGCACATGTTTACAACTCAGAAACTACATTTATTATTATTGACCACAGTCATTTTAAATGCCACAGTCTTTGTAGCCCCGCCACACACAGTGGGCTTCACCAGTTACCCAATGAAATGAATGAGCAGTTATATCAGTGCTCATTCCTGCTGCTCAACAATCACTGGTTTTACACCAAGGGCTCGATAATCACCTCATGAGTTGAGGCCGATATGTTTGAAAGAGAATATTTAAGCCCAGTTTCTCCAACACTAGAACTGAGCTTTTCTTTTCACGAAATTTAAACGTTACCACGGTTTAAACATAGAAAGAGAACTCGTTCTGTATATTCTCAAAGATATCTCATGTAGGCAAAGCCCAATTTTTCTTCAAATCTACTGTAACTGTATGACACGTTGATAAACTAAAGTTGACTATTTCAACAGCCGGTATTTCCACAACACCACACCGGTAGGCTTGGCACGTAGACCTGGCAGAGCAAACTCACAGCTCCGAGGGTTTTCTTTCTCGGCAGCAGCCCGTGTTTCAGCTCAGGTGAGCCGTCTCTGCTCCGACTCAGGCGAGCTTGTTCTTCGACTATTCGACTCCAGCGCCAGTTCAAAAGTCCGTTCTTGACCGGAGACGGACTCCCCTGGACCACCGTCAGGTCCATACCGGTCCACCTCACACCAGCAAAGTTCGCGTGTTGTCTTGGTCCATTCACTAACGCCACGCGTTTGGTCGCCTTTGTTGTAGGAAAACACCGCCGCCCTCAGATATTCGAGGACGTTGACTCACGATGTAGCGAAACGAATCTAAACAATCACACGGTTATTCGTATCGACCTTTACTCGCGCTAATGGTTTTACAGCAATGCGAGGAATAATGTCCATATATCTTAATGACTGACCGGCGGTATACACACGTGAGTAAATATAGGTGTGGTTTTTGCTTCAAAAGGTAACGTCACGTGACTTTGGATCGTTTTTTGAAAGGATCCCTGCCTACCTGTAAACCCTATTTTTTGATATATGGTTTAAATGAGTGTGTAGGCACGGACGTAGTTTTGGGGGGGGACGGGGGGGACATGTCCCCCCCACTTTTTCAAAAGCCGGTTTTGGTCCCCCCCAGTTTTTACAGTTAAAACCAAATATTTAAGTAGCGACGAAGTCATGTCCCCCCCACTTTTTAACGGTTAAAAAAACAATATCCAAATAGCGACAAATCTAGCACTAGGATCATGCAGCTCCGAGCTCCCCCCCCCCCCCCCCGCTCAACAATTTTTGTTCACAGCGCTCAACAATTTTCATTCAACCCCCCCCCCCCCCCCCCCCCCCCCCCCCGCTCAACAGTTCGCCACCCCAGGTTGTGTCCCCCCCACTTATGAAATCAAAACTACGTCCATGTGTGTAGGAATAAATATGGAATTATGAATAATTATGTACATGGGAATTCACAGAAATGTAAACCGTTAAGATACAATTTTACACATTCATATACTCTATTTTAAATGTATTTAATATTAATTTAAACATGTATCAATTTGTTACGACTAACAACATCCAATTCCGTGATGACAGCCAAAAGGCAGTGGTTTTGCAATTCTAGTGTAAAATTAATGAAATATTTTGTTCATGACTGTCTCAAAAATATGTCTGAAATTGAAAAGTCCAGTCCTGGAGATCTACCGCCTAGCAGAGAATTAGGTCCAACCCTAACCTAGCACAACTGGCTCTATTAGGGCGCTGCTGAAGGACCTGATTAACTGGATCAGGTGTGTTAGATTAGGGTTGAAACTAAGCTCTACAGGACTGGACTTGGCACCCCTGATGCCATAACAGATTAAATCATTAGTAGTGATATAGAAAACAAAAATAATTAATCATCAATTTGGAATCAAAATGGACTTATCAATAAAAATAAGCCTCTAATGGGATGAAAGACTGGTGGAAAGGGGTATTGTGTATTTTTATTGAAGATTTGAAACTTTCTTCAGTACCAAATGAGGACCAAGTGTCTAAGTGTAAAAGCTGGGTCCTGAGGTAATGTTCAGTGTTCATCCAATGTGACTTTAAAAAAAAAAAAAAACAAATAACCTGAAGTATGGGGCTGAGCTGACCATTAGGTAAACACTGCATACACGCATACACGCATGCATTACAAACACCACCATAATACACATAATACAAAAAGGACTGACGTAAGATGTGCATCTCTGAAAGCTCATTGTTCATAGCTCTTTAATTGTTCATGTAGCCTATAGAATACATATATATGAAGTGAGTCAAAAGTACTATATGATTATGATACAACTGAAAAGTGTAAAAAAATGTTAAATGTCATGTGTTTGTCTTTCCTGGAGGGTAATATTTAACATCAGACATATGGTTGAGGTTAAGAACTCACTAATGACTAATCCTATTTATCTCTATCTATACTTTAAGGTCCCTATTTCTAGCTTTTCCCCTATACATGAATTAAGAACTCAAGTAAAGTCCACAGACTGTCTTTTTGTAGGCTACTGTGAGAGACCCGTGGCCTATCATTTTCAGGAGAAAGTAGATCTCTGAATGTGAATTGGTATTTCCATTTACACCCAGCAGATGGTGCTGTTTCCTGCTCCTGTTCCCCTCAGGTCTGATGGAAATATTACGGTGAAGTTGGGTGCAGCCAAGTGTTGAGGGTGTACATTACATGCAATGTGCTGTTGCTTCATAGAGGAAGTAAATGGCATGTCCCTCTATGACAAATAGAAAAAAGATGATGACGAAGATGCAGAAGGTCTTTGGCCGTGGTGCCAAGATGACTATGAGGAAGTGCAGCAGCTCCATCAAATAGTTCATGGCGCTCTGGACCCCATTCACGACGCCACACTCCGGACTCACAGACAGCCCCCTGGGGTAGCCGGGTCGGAGTCAGGTCACATGGTAATATGCCTGCTGGGAGCAGAGAATAGCAAGACGCCATAAACCTCACACACCATAACCAACAAAAGGTTTAGCTAGAAAACCATAAAGACACAGGAGACGGACCAGATGATCACTCTGCTCACCGATTTGGACTGTGATGACTCCATGGAACAGCAGGGTGATGGAGACGGACTCTGGGCTGCACAGTGGTGTAGAGGAGGGCCGGGCCCGTGCTGGCCAGGAACACAGGTTGCTGCTAATGCTCCCGCCAGCCTCCTGCACAGCTGTGGGGGGGGGGGGGGGTAACAGGCTATAGGGTAACAGGCTATGTTCTTTGACAAAAGTGCAAGTGGAAATGAGTCTAATAAATGCTTTAAGATTAAAAACAAATACTGTATAGCATGTGTTCCTTTCAAATACTGTGTTGGGCACCTTTAGAAGATAAGGCATTGTTGCTTCCAGTGCATAGGAAAGTGAAATCTCCCTGTTCCATGCCAGGCGGTGTTGCTCCTCTGCCAGAGGTTTGTCCTAGTGGGCTGTAATGATATGGTTCCACAAGAGGAAGGTGAACTTTATGATCAGGGCTAGCAGACTGCAGCGCATGATGACTCTACAGCCAATCTCAGTGGAGGCCTGGGTCACACCCGGCCCACGCCAGGAAGCTGCTCACTTGATCAGTCCGTCACATCGCAGCGTTCATCCCTACAGCTGCAGGAGGTTACGGCGCAACGCTACAGACCGTCTCTGAAATGCTCTGAATGGACAAAGCTACACGGACCACTGCAGCAAAAGACGAGGGTTGGCACAATGACATTTAAACACAATGACATTAGCCCGAGGATTACACGCCTCGGGCTAATGTCGGGAGGTTCAGTACGATTTTGAGAACTTTCTGAAGTTCAGGACTCACCACAGCCATTGTGACAGCAAACACAGCATCTTCTATCATCACAACCAGCGCAGGCACATGGCAAAGTATCACATGTGATCACCATGGTGAGAGAGAGAGAGAGAGAGAGAGACAGCCCCCAGGTTTCTCACCTGCTACAATAGGCAGGAAGCACAACAGTCATTAAAGGCTCCTCACCCACATGGACAATGCTCCACTGAGATATATGAGAATGCTGGGCTCTTAAGGTAAAGGAGGGCGTATCCGGAGCGATTGAGAAGTTACCAAAGAGACTTTTCACTACATCTTTTGATGTGGCATTTTTGCACCACAGTGTGAAATATGGCATGAGATATACAAATTCATCAGGCTTTCAGCTGCCAAATCTGTTAGTTCCATCAACATATTGGTCAACATTCCTATTACAGGCTTTGTGAACTCCAACTACAAACTTGCATTAGTATAGTGACCGTAAAACAATAACGTGAAAGAGTTACGAGAGTAGCTGTGAATGTGATCACAGTGCTTCTCTCTGCAGGGCTTCCTGACATGGCCCACCTGTTACGTTCCTGTGTGGTTTTAATCATGTAGGAAGTCATTGTTCTCATCCTCTACAGCTACGCAAGCTCACGGAAATGCGTCTGCTTGTGGAGACATTCTACAGAGGACAATGATAGCTCTCAAACAGACGAACGGCTGTGAATGGTTACTTTACATGAGACGTCTAGTAGTTTGATGGACCTTCTATCGTCAAAACCAAAATATTCACCATAGCATAGGTAGCACTACGTTTTTTCTGCAGGAATCTTGGTCCATGTGGACAGGATACCTTATCACAGATGCAGCCAATGAGATGGAAGTTCATTGTTTCTCAACTAGATCAATGTTTATCAGGGAAGAAAATCATGCAGTCATGTTCCAGTTCATGACTATAGGATACTATGTGTATTGTTCAATTGGCCAACCAACATAGGCAGGCGAGTGGGAAATCAAAGCTGAAATCATGTAGTGAACAATTAACATTATATGGACGTCCTCCTCTGACCCTTTCTGCTGATGAGTTGTTTAGAGAATCCCTTTTTATTGCATGTCCTCTGTCACATCATTCTTGGAGAACTCTCTGTACTGGCCCGGATTGTCTAGCACTGAGGACCATGCCTTGTTCCATGTGATGCCGCTCAGATCTCATTTTCAAATTTGGATTCACATTGATGAACTGATCCACTGAAAACTCACTCACCTGATTTTATGCTGTACTCCAGGGTCACATGTGTAAATATTTACATACAGGGTCATGATCATGAAGGAGCCTTATTAGAGCATGTCTCTAATAAGGCCTAATAAGGTGGCCATTC
This sequence comes from Brachyhypopomus gauderio, assembly GCF_052324685.1. Lineage (NCBI taxonomy): Eukaryota > Metazoa > Chordata > Actinopteri > Gymnotiformes > Hypopomidae > Brachyhypopomus > Brachyhypopomus gauderio. The sequence goes on from NC_135223.1 coordinate 10,114,537, forward strand.
AGTGTGTGAATGAATATCTGTGTATGTATAAAACACATACAGCTTTCCCATAATACGATCTAATTCATACAATGATAGTTTCATTCTCATTCCTATTTATATAACTCATAACATGTTAATTACCTAATCATTCAGAACTTCTGTGTTTTTATGCTTTGAACTCGACTAACTAAACCACTCTCATAAAAAGATAACTCAAAACAGGAAACTCCCCACCACCAAGAAGCAACAGCACGCCAGTTCAAAACCCTCTGCAGAGCACAATCATTGCGCTCACTTCCATCTTGTCTTGAATCTTAACCTGGTCTCTCTCTCCACCCAGGAGTCTCAGTCCTCTACCATGTGTCCCTAACTGCTAACTGCACACTGTGAGGACCCCATTGTATGAAAGTGCCAGATGAGAAGAACAGACAACAGGCTGACAAAGGCTGGCAGCGTGTCCCAGAGCATGAGATGCTATAGGGAGCCATGCCACCTGTGAGCCCAACTTAGAACGCTGCATGTCTGTCTGTCTGTCTGTCTCTCTCTCTCTCTCTTTCAAACACATACAAACACCATTTTAAACTATATGCCAAAAAAGGTTAACAGCACTTAAAAACATTTTTGTTAGGTGCAACACTCTCTTGTGTACCGTGGTTTATGTTTAACTGAAGTTGAACCCGGCTTATCTAATATCTCTCAGACGAAAACAGATCTATTTATCTCCTGAGAGTGAGACACTACAACAGTGAGGCACACAACACAGTGAGTTTATCTTAGACTGCACAGTAGGCTATCTTCAAGCACACACACACTTGATATTTCATTAGGCTGTCCGCATTTAATGCAAAGCCAAGCTTGTAAACTTGAGCTTACGAATCATGTGATATGGAAAAAAACATTTAGCATTCTGTATTTGCTTCATGATTCTGAGATATCTGGTGGAATTTTTGTTTCATGAGACAGTTTGTTTTTGAGCTGCATGGGCTGCTATCTGGCTTTGTTTCTAACAGTATTCTATTATTATTATTCTTTATAAATTATTCATTCTTATTTTAGAATCATGTAATTTATTATGCAGTCTATAATTCTATATTAAATATATTAAACTAATAAACTTGGGGTGGCAGTATCCTGATAGAAAAATTATCTAAGTGAGATATGCATGTATTATCATGTTTTTGCACTAATGGTGTCATTTATGGACTGTTACTCTGTATCATAGCAATTGACATCTGACACCTAATCAGACAGTATCATGCTAAGATACACAAGTCGTCTGAGAAAGCATATTGGAATATGTTTATTGACCAATATCTTATCACTGTTAAAAAGAAAAATTGTCAGTATATGTATCTGAGCAGCACTAGTAAAATCATTATGACACTGAAAGTCATAAAAACATGAAAAATACAGAACAAAACTGAAAGCTATTGGTGACACCTAAATCAAAAACAGTCACAATATTACAATATAAATTAATGAAGCATTCGCTTTCAAGAATAAGCTATGACTAATAAATATGGCAACATATTTGTGACTTTCTCTGATTTTCTTATTGCATTGGTGTTGGAATGATCAGACAAAATAGATAAAAACATCTTTGTGGTTTGACAAGAGATCAGTACACAAAACTTGGGGGAAACATTTCGAATCTCCCTAGGAGGTCAGTGGTTTTAATCTGAGGTTGACTTTCAAGGCTTTGCTTCAGGTTTCCACATTATACCCATCTGCAGCAAAGGGGTTTCTAACGTGTCTGTCTGCCAAGTGTTTATGTAAAAATGGAATAAATTGGTAAAGTGCCCATAGTGGAATAAAGGAGCAGGGGACGGCGGCCAGAAGTATGCAGATGGCATAGACCCAGCCTGGATAGGGCAACTGGTCAAAGGCAGGGAAGTTCACCTGAAACACGCAGAGGAACAATGTTTTCCGTCTGTCCACCCATTCCACGGAGATGATCCGTCACCGGTGTCATTCCAACATTACTATTTGATGATGTATTAACCATCCCACACTAATTCCTTCTCCACTCTGGGGTAAAACAGCAACATGAAGACTGTATGCCATGGCCCCTGCATGCAACCCTTGTACTAAAAGCCATAAAAGGAGGAGGTTCTTACGGAGTCTGGGTTCCATGCTTCGTAGGTGGGTTTCTTCTGCGCCTGCACCGCCACGTAAGCCAGGAAAACTAACAGCAACATCAGTGGACTGATCACCCTCCATGTAGCTTGCCAGTACAGGTTGGGTCTGTGTCCTGTCATCCACTCTATATCATCGTTGAATCTGAACGTATAGAAACACAGTGATACCTTATCTGTGGTTCAGGCGGTTAATAAGTGTCCTATGCCACAAGAAGATGGCTATTAAAGTGGGAACACTGTATGTTCTTGTGTCGATTGATGAAAGAGTGCTCAGTGCACCTTTTGGCACCGTAGATGTAGATAACGGCTATGATCTCGAAGAAGGCGATGACGAGCAGAGGCAGGGAGCCCACATAGCTGTTAAAAATTTCCAGCCAGTAGTTCCCCGAGCCCAGAGTGAAGATGAGGGCCATCATGAAGGAGACGAGGCAAATGAGACCTACAGAGAAAAACGTCTCAGCTTGCATAGGGGACAAGATCATTTATACACAAAGAAGATCTTACGATACCATCTTACAGGCCGCAATAGCCCTAATTTAAGGATTTTTAGGGTATAAGGTGGATGTGATGATACAGCCCCTGACCCCTCCCTCCGGGCGTGCCTGCATGTCTATGTATGGTCGTTTCCGTGTGTGCGTCTTAGTGTGTGTGTTCACCCGTGTTATTGGCTGTCTCTCGTCTCGCCAACGTGATGTGTTGCACTTGTATCTTGCTATTGTTTGTGTACTCTGTGTCCCTGTTTCGTCACATGTGTATGTAGGTGTCATAGTACATCGATTTGACTTAGTCAGTGTGTGTTTCTACGTCCAGAATAATAAATGTTGCATGTTAAATGCAGCTCTTGCCTCCTTGTATCCTGCTCTGAAGCCTCGCATGACAGTATAATCAGTTTTATTGTGTCTTACACAGGTGTCTACCCATGACTACAGGAAATGAGACTTTTACTGAAAGGAAATGATCCATATAAATAATACAACCTTAGTGAAAATGTTTTGTTTTTGTTTTTTTACCTGTGAAAATCTCTTTAGGAATGCACTTGGGGACCATGTTCAGGTCCAGCAGAGGGGTTAAGACGCCCTCTAGGTTCCCGAACATGGAAGAGAGACCCAGGGCGAAGAGCATGATGAAGAAGAGCACAGCCCAGACCTGTGAGCCAGGCATCTTTATCACCGCCTCAGTGAACACGATGAAGGCCAGGCCGGTGCCCGAGGCACTCTGAGACACAAAAAACAGAAACGCATATATGTCTAACTCACAGATACCATTCACAAACCTTCTTTGAATAGAAAATAGGAGCCTTGATTTATTCCCTTCTTTAACAAAGCTGTGCAGATTTTAAACTGGTTTAAAACTGATAGACACGTCCTCTGCAGCCTTTGCAGCAGACCCCATTAAGACTTTCTGAAAAGTATAAAAGTACCTGGTCAAGAAGGGCTTGGAGGTTACACGTCTTGAGATTCAGTTCTTCGACTTGATAAGGATTTGTAGAATTAAGATGTGACAACCATTGCTCATAATTGTCCTCTGTTATATTCCCATCCGCAATATTAAAAGTGTTCATCAAGCTCAAGATATTACTGAAAATATGAAATACAGGAAGTGCATGCATAAAAGGTGCATTATGTTCTTTGAGATTATTTTTACAATGATCTGCTGCGATGCTTACTTACGCGTTTACACAGTCATTGTAGTTGGACAGCGCCTTGAATCCCAGGATGGAAAAAATGGGTATGGATGCATAGATTGACGTTGCACTGTTAATGCACCCGACTATCACGGCATCTCGTTCACAGTTGTTTCTGAGGGGAGGGCAGTGAATTCACAGTGAGTCGCAGTGTGTTTATGCACATGCATATTTCATAATCTAAAATATTTACATTTCCATTTGCTAATCTACTGCTTGCTAGAAAGTAAACAGATTGTGAAGTTGCTTCTATGTTACTTTCAGTGTTAAGATATGAATCTTGTTTTTTAGATTATGAATCCTTCCAGATACCTTTTTATGAGTTATACTGGTTGCAAGTTCTGAGGGTGACCCCTTGCTATACAACTTAATGTCAATGAGTCAGTTTATCCATTACATAGAGGGATGTAATGATATCCTACTTTTGTGGATTATAACTGGAGAAAGCAATCAGCCCCCCAAAGGCCAGGGACAGAGAGAAGAAGATCTGGGTAGCAGCATCTAACCACACTCTTGGGTCTTTCAGAGTTTCCCACTGTGGGGAGGCATGACATCACGAATCAGTTATGTTCCCAAAATCATGTTCCCATCATGTATTAGCAATGAGAAGACAGTAATTGCGGCAGTGTGCCGTGTGGTCTACAGGAAGAACAGCCTGCGCTCACGTTGGGGGTGAAGAGGTGTCGGAGTCCGATCGTGGCCCCTGGCAGGGTCAAGGCTCGGATCAGGAAGATAGTCAGCACCAGATACGGGAACGTGGCCGTCACGTATATCGCCTGTAGCAGGGACGGCTGTGTTTGTTTGTGGCCTAGATCTCTGAATGTTCATGGAAGTGTATAATGTGCCCTGACCTTTCCAATGGTCTCAATGCCTCGAATGAAGCAGACGTAGACGATGCACCACGCTGTGGCCAAGCACACCACCAGCCACCACTGTGGATCGCCACTGACCCGGATATCTGGAGTGATGTTCAGCGTCTCTCTATACCAGAAGTAGTTGACTGGAGTGCTCTTCTCACACTCCTCAATATAGCCTGTGTCAGAAAAGCCACGTAGCATCATAAAGCATGCATAACATATTTATGAACTGATCTGAGTTTGGACATATGTCAGAATCAAAGACAAATTCTTAATATGCGTAATAAAATATTAATGAATGTTCCTCAAGCCTTCTCCTGGAGATCTACCTCACCTGATCCTACTGACCTGAACTATTGTCTTCAGAAATACTTGATTAAATAAACCAAGTGTGAAACCTGCAGCAAGCTAGAAACTCCATGAAGTGTGTGACTGGTCTGTAGTTCCTGCTCAACAAGGTTCCTTACTTGAATTTCCTTAATTAGTGTGATGACATATGTGGCTTACCCGTGCGATTGGCATTGCTTGGGCAGGACTCCCATGGTAATGGGTCTTGGAACGAATGGAAGAAGTACCACAGAACCCAGGCGAGTATAGTATTGTAGAACAAACCAACTAAAAAAGAGACCGTCAAAGACGCCACACCTGCAGACATAGCATGCAAGAGCATTCGGTAAACACAGTGACTGGATTCACTCTCTGTGACAGGATTACACCTTTGATATGAAGTAATTAGATCAGGTTCCAAACTACTCCGTGCAGCACGTTACTCTAAAAGAAGCACGCACACGCGCATCACACGCGGGGACGCGGAAGACGGGAAACACCCACCCACTCCTCCAAGGAACGGTGAGATGGAGTTCCAGACGCCGATGCTGCCCATGCGAAGGCGCTGGCCGATGGCCAGCTCCATGTGCAGCAGGGGGAGGCCCTCAAACACCAGCGCTATGAGGTACGGGATCAGGAACGCACCTGGGCACCAGTACAGCACGTGAGCTCACCACAGCAGACAGCCACCAATCACCACCAATGCGGTGCTAAACACGCCACTTCTGAGTGGATTCATAAGTCTCTACGTGAGAATATATAGCTTGTTTTCTTGTGCTCATATCATGGAGTAGGAGATATCATAGGAGATAACTGCTATTATCACTAGGAGAGCTTTAAATCGCACTGATGCTACAAACATTCCAGGTCTGAAATGCCCCTCTGTCTTTTACATCTGTAATGTGAAACATGAGTAGTACTGCGTTCTTCTCACTGTGGCTGACAACGTTAAGGTTTCACTCGAATTCCCCTAAATAAGGCGATAGTTCAAGCATAGCAGGAAACTATGCGTCAGTGTGCATGCTCTGCGCATGAACGTTAGTCATTGTGATAAATGTACTGGGGGGGAAACATGATTCCACATTAGTACACTTACTACATCATTATTACACTTGTTTAATTTTCTTCCACTTTAGGTAGTGCACTAAATACATCTGATTCCTATATTTACCTATTTAACTATATTTACTTTTGACACTGTGCCATTCATCTGTGGCTGAATATTTCTGAATGTGCAAATACAACAGCCATTAAACCATCTGTTTATGTAAGAGGCTCTGATAGCATGCACTGCTAATGTGCTTTGAGTGCTGGCAAGATGCATTTTACATTTGCATACTTTTTTTTCCAGAAATCTTTTATGTGTGAATAGCCAATACTGCTCTTCAGGCCTAAGAGATTCAGGCCTACAGTGTCAAATGAAAAACTACTGCAGAGCAATAAGCTACATGATGAATATAATACATTAAGCAGGTCTTCTGATACATGGACCCACAAACACTTAGAAAATCAAGCTTGTGATTTGAACAAATCAACTAACTGGTATATTTTGTACTTTATTGACAGAAATGGGAAAGACTTTTATAAACAGGATAATGTTACGTGTAAAAATGTGTTTCTTCACTCTGCCATTGTAATTTTAAAGTGGAGTATTTTTCATTTGTTTGTGAAGTCTAGAAGTCTGTTTGTGTTTCATTCTTAACATGTGACATTGCAGCACAAACTGTCTACAATGTTCATGTTTTGTGGTTTGCCGCTGCGCTGTTCAAAGAGCTGTTTCCTTTTAATCATTTCAGCTCAGTGACTGCAACACCACTGCATGCAATATCATGTCACGCAGCTCCGTTTGTAGTTTAACAGTTTAACACAACGCATTCTTAAAAACATTGATGCACAGTCCATGTGAACATATTGTCAGTACTGGAAGAATGGGAAATTATGGTACATCAGTAAAACAACGGAAACTGTTATGCTTAACAAAGGAAAAATATATGAATCATCAAACATCTCCTAAGTAATTTGTAGAATTTATGAGTCACCTGAATTCTAAACTAACACTTTTTATCTTTTGGATGAACTTCATATGGGTGCTAAACACCAGATAAATTGAACAGAATTTTTTTAAATTCCTATTTAGGATCCTTTAAATTCATGTGTCAAAATGATGTATGTATGTACAGTTTTAAGAATCATGATGCATCAAGCATTCAAACATTCATTACTATTCTAGCCCCATCAGTTCGCCTGTTCCGGTTCAGTTCTGCGCTGGATGCAGAACAGAAGGCTTCCATATTGTTTTAAACATGTTTTTTTATTATCATTGAGCTCTCAGTAGCTGCTTACCTCCCCCATACACCTGACATAGGTATGGGAACCGCCACACATTGCCCAGGCCAACAGCGAACCCAATGCATGTCAGCAGGTACTGGACCTTGTTGTCCCATTTGGGCCGCTGGTCCGTGCTGGCGGGCCCCTCCTGGGCTTGGCTCTGCTCTTTGCTTTTGACGCTTTCGCCTACATCCATCCTGTCAGTCACAGCCTGTTCACTGCTCTGTCTGTTTGGTTCCTCTGCACAGAAGCTCTCTCAGTTTCTTTCTACTCGACTGACATTTTTTTTAGGAGGATGGGAGGAGCTTAAGTGTTCTCACTCACACCGCTACAGTACTGTGGTTCTGTATGGTACCTTTCAACGAAGGCCAAATTATACCGGGAGGCACATGCAGTTACAGATCTCTCAGAGCAAGAACAGTTCCTGATAGTCTTTTGTTTACTTAAGGCAGCTCTGGGTCTATCCAGCATCCCCCAGTTAATTGTTGACTTATTGAATCCATGAATCCATATTCTTAACTGTGTACATATATACATATCCTTCCACATAACAGGGCTGTGTTGAAGTTGAAATACTGAGGTTACACAGAACGTAGCTCATTTGTGGTTACTTTCTGTACTTGAAAATGAGTCTTTAAATCCATTTTCATTAAGGATAAATATTTATTTCAATAAATCCTGACCACATGAAAACCTGACAACAAAATTCATATATCTAAAGCATATTTAAGTTTTTTTTTGTAATAAGTATTAATTAAATAAAATATATTTGAATAATATAAAGGAAATAAAATAACTTGAAAATATTTGTTATAAAATAAATAGCATTAATAGCTCTAGCATTTGGCTCAGTAATTACAAATGATATTTGGAAATGAGACCTAACTAACTGACATCAAACTCACATATAAGATGTTCATTTAAATATAAAAAACCATACAATCTTGGTACATTGTGTGAGCAAGAAACAGAATAATCCTACATGATTCATAGAACCAATTAGAGAGCTAGGCCCAACTTGAAGCTATGCGGATGTCAGGACTAAAATGCAGCCTGTACAACAGTGTAAAGGAAATAAAACCAGTATCCAAGATGTAAAAAACTGCGAACATTACCCACGTGTTATATGTGCTTGTTATCTAAGCATGAGAGAACACCTTATCTCGATGTTTCTTAATTGCCATGAAAATTGCTGCAGCAGGTACAGCAAGACTAGGAATCCCAGCCAAGATGAAGATGATGACGTAAATCCAGGAGGGATAGGGCTTCTTCTCCAAAGTAGGAAATTTCACCTGTGAGACGGGAGATGCCGTCAGACTCTCAGTTACCATCTCCAAAGCATTTCATCACATCGTTTTATCATAGTTAGACAAGTGTAAAGCATTATGTACTGAATACACAGAGTTCAACTTCACCAGAACGCTGCAATCAGGGTGTTATCACGTATGAGGAGTTTTGGCATCATGGCCCTGGCTTTCTTTTAGAACTGGTTTTAAGATCCTTTTTTAAAGCTCTCAGTGGAGTAGTACTCATATTCATTTCCGAATGCCTAACAGATTATGCTCCACAACAGGTTTTAAGATTGTAATGTGAAGGAAGTTCAAGCAGACAAGTTTGAACTGTGTTTTGCTATTATGAACCACACGTTTTGAACTCTGCTTTCAAAAATTCCCCAGGCACCTATCATTGACTATTTTTAAAAACAGCAAAAATGTATTAATAGTTTAGCTTTTAATTACCACTTATGTTTTGATTTATAACAGTGATATTATAATGCAATTTTCTGTTGTATTTATGTAAATAATATTTGTACATTTACTTATTCTTATCTATTTCATTGTTATCCATCACTGTCCATTAACAGGACATATGTACTAACACTAGCACATGCGGTATAAGCTCACGTTGTGTCTTGCACTTTTTATTGTATTTTCTCTTTGAGGTCTTTCTTTGCTCCACTGATTTCTGTTTTGCTACGTTAGGCCTGTATCTGCCTGGGAACTCACTGTACCTCCCTAAGTGAGAAGGTGAGGACCCTCCCTGATTACTCCTCACCCACTTCTCCCTCCTTCCTCTCCTTCTCCTCTTTCTCTTCTCTACTCTCCTATTTGAACCTTGCTGTTACACTGTTACTGGTGACTGATGCATGGAAAAAAACCATTATCAGGAATCTGACCCGCCCCACGAAATCTCTACCTTGTTGTACGCTGCAGGCCCTTAGCATGTGTGGATTTGTGAGTGATCCTCACCGATTCAGGGTCCCAGGAGCTGTAGAAGAGCTCCTTGGAGACAGTGGTGACAAAGTAGAAGAGGAAGATGACCAGCATGATGAGGGGGCTGATGACTCTCCAGGTGGCTTGCCAGAAGATGTTGGGCTTATGGCCAATCATGAAAACCAGGTCTTCGTTGAACCTGTTTACAAAGCACACATTCTCTAGTTTTACCATACTCAACAGTCTCAGACAATACTAAAAGGATACGGTGCATGTAGTACACTGCACATTTGTATGTAGATTAAGAACGTTTGGTAAAAAGCAAACTAGAAACAAGCTAGTTTAAAAATGGTATGGAATATGGTATGGCAAAGTGTATGGGAATGGTGAGCCTTCACGTACCTATCAACACCGTAGATATAAACCACTCCAACCATCTCACAGAAAGCGATAATGAGTAGGGGGATTGACCCAGCAAAACTGTCAAAGAGGGCCAGCCAGTAATCCCCCGATCCCTGAACAAATATTAGCCCAAGACAGCAACACGCCAGGCATGTCACACCTGTCGAAAAAACGTTTCGTTTAAGATTTTAGTCTGTTTGCCTTTTTTTCTGAGTGGTGACTAATGGTCAAATGGATGGAAGGGTGTAGGCCTTGAAAGTGCCCTACCTGTGATGGCTTCCTTGGGCCAGCTCTTGGGGAAGACCCCCAAGTCCTGCAGGGGAACCAGCACTCCTTCAATGTTACCAAACATGGAGGAGAGTCCGAGGCAGAAGAGCATGATGAAGAAGAGGACGGCCCACAGCGGAGACAGCGGCATCTTGGTGATGGCCTCGGTGAAGACGATGAAGGCCAATCCTGTACCCTCCACACCCTGTTCAGGGAGCAGGCTGTTAGCACAGGAAACGCTTACGGGAGATTAGCCGCGTTTCCAGCTTTTCGTGCGTTTTAATCTGTCTCAAACTCTAAATAAAGGACCAAATAAAAATACAATTCAGGCAAATTGTTTGATTTGGCAGGAGATGTCCCACACTGGTGTGTGATTCTAATCATGACTGTACCTCACTGAGGAAGGTGTTCAGGTCGCAGGTCGGTAAGTTTAGGGCCTGGATGGTGTTGGGGTAAGTGGCGTTAAGGTCAAGCAGTGCCTGATCGTAGTTGTGCGCAGTTATGTTGGTTTCTGGCAGGTCAAACGTGTTTAGAAGGGTCAGGATGTTTCTGCAGGACAGATGTGGTCAGAATGGTAAGGATGTTTGTTGGACAATTGTGTTTAGAAGGATCGAGATGTTTTGTATGACAGATGTGTTTAGGAGGGTAAGGATGTTTGCAGGATAGAGGCAGAGCGGAGCAGGCGAGTTCCATATTCTTTTTTCTTTTCACCTTCTCTTTTCTGTTTCATTTACAGATGTCTGTGGTTAAAGGAATGCTCCAGCTTTATAAATCATCATCTCTAGCTATCCATTTGTCAGACCCTCCAGAAAGTCACGATGTTGCGATTTGCAACTTCAACGCAACTTCAAGCAAACCCCGCGAATTCAGGGCGGTGTTGCAACTTCCGCCAATCACCGCAACTTTCCCGCAAATTTGACCAATCACTGATGTCGTCTTGATGTGACGTCGACAAACTCCCGCCTTACTTCCGTATACACGTTCAAGAGGACCAGACTGAAAGCAGCATGAGCGATGAAAATAACGGCAAAAAAATTGGGAAAAGCAGTATCCCGGTACACTACATGAAAGCGGGGATAAACTGTTTTTTTTTTGTTTTGTTTTCAGTGTTTTATTGTTTCACAACGATGGGTTCATACATGTATTTCCAACAAGTTTACCATTTCTAGCACCAGCCCATCCACTCCAAGTGATAGTCTTTTAAGAGACGGAAAGTCCATTTCTGCCACCGAGCTGTTGCACTTCGAGGGATCATTTCAAGAAAGTGAGAGGGATTGTTGTGCATTTTCTGTCCCAACACCTGTGTTTCAAGGGGCGGGGCATACAAAATCATGAGAGGGATCATTCCTGCCCAAACTATTTCATACCACATAGAGCACATATGTCAAAGTCAAGGCCCGCATCCAGATCCGACCCGCGAATTGATTATCTATGGCCCCCTGGATGATATTTAATTACTATTAGAACCGGCCCGCAGGCCACAGCCGCCCGATGGTGTTTTGCACGCACAAACGCTACATTCCCCACAATGCAACGGTAGCCCGCGAAGTCACTGCAGCGCACGCAAGTGACGAGGGTCTGAGATAAAGTTTATAAGTTTAAACTTTAAACTGAGATAAAGTTTAAAGTCAGAGATAAAGTTTAGTTATCTCTGATCCATATCTATGAGTTACTAGTTCGCTCTGGCGCCAACCACTGGCGATCGATCTCGATATAATACTTAATTTGTGTCCATTTTACAGGCCGCCCGGTAACAACTTACGTTCGCTAACCCCGCCCCCGTCAACAATTAACGTTCGCCACCCCCTCCAGGTTCAAATCTCACTCCAAGCGATCTTGAAAAGTTGGCAACCCTGAATAAATAGGTAAATAGATAATTAAAATGGACTACTAAATAGAGGAAACCATACAACATTTACTCCCTATTGAAATGTACTCACAAAAAAGCAAAAACACACCGCAACTTCCATCGCAATTTTTTTGAAAAACACCCGCAACATCAAACATTTTAGCCCGCAACAATCACAAAAAAGGCCCGCGAAATCCTGGTGGGACTGATTTGTAGTGTATTGTCCATTACAATGGACATAATTTTACAGATTAGCACAATATAACATAGACACATACCCTCCCAAACAATCGTCAAATCTCTCCGTGGCTCTGAAGCCGATGATGGTGTAGATGACAGTGGCAGCGAAGATTGAGGTGAAGGCGTTAATGATTGAGATGATGACAGCATCCTGTTCACAGTTATTACTGACAGAAAGACAAACGCGCCTTAGGACAAGTGAACATATAACAGATATTCTACCGTATGTACTTCTGTGTGACATACTGTACTCAAACAAATCTATAACTCAGACAAATGCAAGCAAGTTCATTTGCTTGGATTACCTCCTGTATGTATTTATGAAACAATACAGCTGAATTTGAGGTGTCATTTTTGGGGATGTTTTGTGACATACTGCACAGAGTTGTAGCTGGAGAAGGAGATGAGGCCCCCGAAGGCCAGAGAGAAGGAGTAGAACACCTGAGCGCCCGCATCCAGCCATGTACTGGGGTTAGCTAACTCATTCAGCTACACACACACACACACACACACACACACATATGAACACATATAGAACACTTGAGCTCCCGCATCCAGCCATGTACTGGGGTTAGCTAACTCATTCAGCTACACACACACACACATTTATCCACATACCTGTATACACAGGAGTATAGTGTACAATCGAGCAGTATAGCAAACGGAATTCCTTTCAGTGTCAATAAGCTTAGTTAAATCACAAGAGACATCGCATACATAACTCGCAAGGTAATTCAAACAGTTTAGGGGCATAGTTGACTCCAGAAAAGGTCACTCGGCACTGGTTAGAAGGTGATGACTTTGTGTGAATTGACACTCACATCTGGCGTGAAGAGAAATATGATTCCATCCACCGAACCTTTCAGGGTCAGTCCTCTGATGAGGAAAATGGTAAGCACCAAGTAGGGTAATGTGGAGGTCACATATACTGCCTGAGGTAAAGACAAACAGGGCTCTCACTTCTGGCCTCATACAATAGTTAATGGTGTAAACAGAATGCCTCCCTGATGTCTGTAGTTATAGATATAACAACCTGGGGGTGTTTAATCTTTTTAAGAGTCCATATCCTTACACAACAATATTGCTATCTAGCCATTTTATAGTATGCAGTAAAAAAAAAAAAATCAGATGATCTTTATCAAAGGCAGTATTTAGAAATACACAACCTTTCTGTAGATTTCATTTCAATGTGAATAAATATAAATGTTTTCTAGCATGATCATACTAGACTTACTAGACATACTTTCATGATACTTAAAACATGTGAAGATTGATACCGCTAGAAGCGACACAATGCATTCGCTTAAAACATCCTTGTCAATCTGTATTTATGCAGCGCTGAAATTTTATAACAGTGTATCAGTGTATTCTTGAAAGCTTTATGATAAATTAGATCCTTAATGATACTGCAGTAATTATGGCTGGTAATCGGAATCTTTAAGGAATACATGATTCACATTTTTATGACCTGTAATGACCTGTTTAGGAAGTCCACAGTTTGAAGCTTTAGCAATACCTAGTGGTGTGTAAGATGTGGAGGTGATTGTACCTTCCCAGTGGTCTCAATCCCGCGGATACAGCAGACATAAAGCACTCCCCATGCTGCAACCAGACACAGCACCATCCACCACTGCAGGCCCCCTGTCTCATCTATGACCGGGGTGACGTTCAGGGTTTTCCTGTACCAGAAATAATCCACGGGGGAGCTCCTGACGCACTCCGACACCAGATCTACCAAAAGAGTCAGAAGTGAATTTGCGTTAACAGGCCAGATGCGGAAGAGGAAGTATTGGGTCGTGCAGATATCTTGTAATTAGGAGCGTTGAAGAATGCCTGACGTACTGGTTTAGTGGTTCTGAAAGAATAGAGTTGAGCTGACTCGTTTTTCATTTTGATACTAGCGAACCCACATAGACGGAGCAGCTTTGCACCGCCACAGTGGTGGTTCGTAGCAGCTTGTGGAGGTTGTACCTGTTTTATTTTCATTGACGGGGCACTGGCTCCAGGGTAGGGGCTCCTGGAAGGAGTTGAAGAAGTACCACATGACCCAGGCGATGATGGTGTTGTAGTAGAGGCTGACCAGCAAGGACACGAACATGGATGAGATGCCTGCATAGAGAAGCACAAATGAGTCCTTCCACCATTCTGCAAGGGTTGCAGAGTGCAAAGTGAATTTGGACTCGGGTTTAGCAGAGGTTCAACTCAAAGATCGTAAGTCATTTTACAATACATCCCTTCCCACTGCAAACCAGAAAGAGAAGAAGAGGACAGGTTTAAAAGGATCTTCATCACTTTTGATGAAGATGGTTTCAGGCAGCTTATCTCACCCACTCCAATCATGTAGGGGCTGATGGTTCTCCAGACCCCCACACTGCCTTTTCTCAGGCGCTGGCCAATGGCGAACTCCAGGTGGAGGAGAGGAACGCCCTCGAACACCAGCAGGATCAGGAAAGGGATCATGAAGGCCCCTGGTGGAGGGCATATGAAGAACAGTAAAGGTCACACATTTGGAAACAAGTGTCTCTATACTGCGCTAATGCACAACAAGTAACCTTGTATGAATTGGTGCGGAGCATTCCAAACTGTCCAGATGTTTGACTGGTGGGAGATGTTTGCAACTGGAGCTTCCAGACCCTAGTTTTGGAGGACGTCACATTTAACGTGAAAGGCTTGAGGAGGGTTAGTGGTTTTAAAGCCAGGGAAACGTGTGAATACCATCTGATGCTGGAAAACATTGTGCTTCAGAGGACGTCTTGTTCAGACTGCAGTCAGGTCAAGGATGTCTAATCGTTTGTACTTTCAGAAGTGCTGATTGTTGATGGTCAGCAGTCCTGAAAGCACAGACATTCTTATCAGCCCCTCTGTTATTCTGGGTGCTGCCCAGCATGGCACTAGTAGGCCAGGATCATGTGAGGCTGAGGTTTGAACATGCCCAGTAACGTGATGGTGGGTTTGAACACGCCCAGTAACGTGATGGTGGTTTGCTTAGTAACTCTGGTGAGGTTTTGTAAGGATGTGTTTGCACAGGCGATAAAAGGTTTAAGCAAGTGCATTTAGCCACTCTGAGGAACAAATTAAAGCACGCTAAGCATTTCAGACACACATGCACACAAACATACACAGACACGTGTGGGAACCGTTTTTTCCCTCCTTGGTGATATAACACTTTTTCTGCCACCAGAGCTGGCTTTTCAGAAGTGCTGATGGTTGTGTGAACCGCAGTGTCCACTGGGATCAAAGTCAGCCCCGACGCCAACGCCAATGTCAGCCATTTTACCTTCGCTCAGTTAATATATGTAAAGCAATCACACTAACAGTAACCAGTCAGGCACATTAAGTCACACCTGAACAGAGATCTAACAAAAAAGACTTACATTAACTGTAGTTTATGTGGTCATTCTTCCATAAAAGGTGTGAGTTCGACAAGTAAGATAAGGATTTAGCATGGTACCTCTGCTCTGGAGACAGATTAATAGCCTTGGCTTATTATCAACCCAAAGCATTCACACATAAAAAAGTGGTGTGACTCTAAAGTGATCAAGTACAGGGGAGGGGACATGTTAGAGACTCCAGACATGTAAATTAATAAAACTTAAGTGAAATTAACAATTCATATCGGTTTATATGTGCATGTTTGTGAAACATGTTTGTGTACTGGCATTGTGTTAATATGTTAATTGTACTGTTATTTTCACCATAGAGTTGTTTTAGAGTTAGTTAAATGGTTGTTATCATATTACTACTATCAATAAATATTTAATGAATAATATAATTTAATGACAAATATTTACACACGTATATACACGTATATACATGTATTCTGCATGTCCAGGCCTTTCTGTGATAGAGTCTAGTAAGAGTGTAAGAGTGTAATATGTAAACGATTTGCTTAATCTTTAAAGAGTTTAACGGTGTGAAGTTCAACAGGTTTGACTCTACAAGGAAGCGTTTAAATTAAATTAATGTAGTAAAATAATAATGCCAAAACCAGATTTGGACAAAGAAGGAGAACATGAAAGAGTGGGCGGGGTTTGTCTCCCGTGCTACAACACTGATTATTATGCTGTGTTGAAACAGCAAGTCAACTCAGCAACAGAGAGACTGATAAAGATTGTGTATCGTCAAATTATCCAAATACTTTGACACTTTGTCTATTAACTGTTCATTTTTATTGAAAATATTTTATAAAATGTTAGAGAGTGAATGTGAAATTTTGTGCAAATCATGTTTCATCAAAGACATTTTATGATGACATTTGATTAAAACTGCAGATGCTACAATATTATTCTTTTCTCTACTTTGTCGTGGTTGGCAGTAAACTATTAACTTCTGTTACAATAAAAGAACAGCAACACATGACAGACATAAGAAATGTGTCTGTTCACCAAACGTTCAGAAAACGTTTCATGATTGTCATCATTTCTGCCATAACTAATTGGACATACGTCTGTTTCAGCTGTGTGCCAAACCATTTATGCATGCGTGTGTGCGTGTGAGTGTCTGTGTGTGTGTGTGTGTGTGTGTGTGTGTGTGTGTGTGTGTGTGTGTGTGTGTGTGTGTGTGTGGACCCAGAATGTAGACATACCAAGAATCATTCTTTTCCATTTAAAGTAATTATGCTCAGGGCCACTATGAAACTGTTAATGAAACTTTATGATGAGGTGAAGGTGATGTCATACAAAAGGATCTGTACTGATAGCAGTATATCAGTGCCAGAATCTGACCTTGTGTTTGTACAGATCAGATCCCAGTGATTTAGAGTGTAAGATGATTACCCTACGTAATATTGGCTAAGTGTGTTGTACATACTTTCTGAACTTTTAGAATATGGAAAATGTTTTATGTTTCATTCTTTTAACAAATTCAAGTTACTGTACACAGAATAAAGCAGCATCAACATAGTGATAAGTTGTATTTAAATATTGTACTTACCTCAAATGTAATTACTTAATTATGACATGTTTTTTCCAAATTTTGTTTTGTTAATATGTCACATGACATCAACACTAATAAGTATAATAATAGCCACATACAGAAGATCTCACCAGACAGCGTAGTTTGTCTAAGAAGTGTATATCTCCGCAAGTGTATATATGTATATACAGTGTGTATATATAAATAAATAATATTGCAAAACAGCAGAAAGAAATACTGGATACAAGATGGCTATACCTATAGGGATAATTGGTAATAGTTTGTGGTCTGACATCACATTATTTGAGGTAAATGGAAAATTTGTACATTTGTAAATCTGGTTTTTATGAAATCAGATCTTTAATTCAGGGTGAAAGACTTTATTTATTTATTTAATGTTTATTACAGTTAATATTATTAATGTATACTACTTATATTTGCATTTGTTCATATTTTTACTCAAACGTAAATACCAATATATTTTTTCAATGATACTCCCAAAAATAATTCATAGCATTCTTACCCAATATGTTTTCTAATTACTGTTATTATTATTATTATTATTGCTATTATTATTATTATTATTATTATTATTATAAACTTTGTGTGCGGCTTTCATT
The DNA here is from genome assembly GCF_052324685.1 of Brachyhypopomus gauderio. Lineage (NCBI taxonomy): Eukaryota > Metazoa > Chordata > Actinopteri > Gymnotiformes > Hypopomidae > Brachyhypopomus > Brachyhypopomus gauderio. The sequence goes on from NC_135223.1 coordinate 10,132,358, forward strand.
ATAGATGTGTGAAAACAGACGCATATCGTCTACCAGCCCGAAGTGTACTTATCATCCAGTCAGACCCGCCTGATCCTATTGATACATTCAACAGCTATATGATGTATTAATAATCTATAAACACAGGAAAGGACAGAGCAGGAGCGCTGAACCCAACAATACCAGCAGCACCATCATGAACTCACCTCCCCCGTGGCTCTGGCACAGGTAGGGGAACCTCCAGACGTTGCCCAGGCCCACGCAGAAGCCCACGCAGGTCAGCATGTACTGGGCCTTGTTGTCCCACTTGGGCCTTTCTCCTGCCTCCTCCACCTCCAGTTTCTCCAGCTGAGCATGGCTGAGGATCCGGTGCTCCAGGCCCGGGTTGGGCAGAGTCAGCTTCATGGTCCTGCTCGGTCCCCGCTGCCTCACGGTCGGTGCGTCTGATGAGGCGTTGAAGACGGTTCAGGGAATAGGAGAGCCGGCTGGGCCGGGGGAATATATATGGTGAACTTTAGCACCCCTCCAGCACAGGGTGCCCGTGTGTTACCTCCATGATGAGAATGTGCCCTGTCAGCTAGATAAGGGGACGTGTAGCCATGACTGAGGCTGAGGATGTGTGACAATAACTACTGGTGTTGCAGGGATGCAGGCTTGTGATCACACACACACACACACACACACACACACACACACACACACACACACACACACACATCCCTCTTTTACTGTGCCCTGCCAAATGGTTAATAAATGAAGATAATGATCTTCATATCGCTGCAGTGGTAACTTTAACAAGGGTCCAACATTCAACATCAAGGTCACCTACGAGAACTCTGCACACAACTGAATGCCCTTACAGAGATGGAGCCTTTGTGTCACACTTGCACACACAACTCACCCAAACACTCCAAACGTTCATTGTACGCTACTAAATAGTTAACAAATGAAGACAATCTGCATGTTACACCATCGGGAGTGTTTATGAGAATACTGCTCATGACAGAAGCGACATCTTTCATCTCAGCAAGAAGAATAAACTTCGTCTCTATGTAGTTTTCATCCAGTTTTCTGTTTTCATTCAGGGCTACACTCTTTACAATACACAGCTAATAGGACCATCTCTAAAAAAGATTTTTTTTAAATAATTTGCTACAACAATGACTGTCTACTAATAACAGCATCCTTACAAAAATGTACACTAATAACAAGCTCACAGATGTGGTGTTGTGTCAAGCATTCCAGTATTATTTACAGTGCTGTTTCTACAAATAAATGTAGAAAATGTAATGCTTAATACTGTCATTTATGCTTTATACTGGCATAAATGGTCATTTAAAAATATTTTTAATTTATTGGCCGTTTGTATCACTTTGGATTTAAGAAATGTGCATTATAATTTGCATTAATTAGTATCATTGAGGTTTGTTTTTTAATGATCATATTTTATCTGGAAATCAGTTCAAACGTCCAAACATCCATTTCAGATCATTATAATTAATCATACCATTAGGTTTGCACCAGCATTATACGTTATTTGGAGTTATTGGTTTCATTTTAGTGTTCATGTCACTATATTGCCAACATTCTTATATACCGGTAAATCTTTTGAGAGGCATGGTTGGATCTCTCGAAAGCCTCATACGTAGAGTACTCGTAATCAGAAACCAGTGCCCTCTGGTGTTGGAAAGTGGTTCTGCACTGGTGAGACTGCAGGTGTTTTTATTTATCGATGTGCTACGTCAGTAAAGTGACGTAGAGTACACTTTTATATTGTTGTTTTCTTTATTTTATTTAACTCACATGCGGCTAAAATAGGAGGCTAAAAAATACTCCCGGCCTACCGAAAGGTGTGTAGCGTGGACTTTGCGACAACATCCCGCAGCCTCACGAGAGTGAAACCGCCACTCATTCCCGACGTTTACATTTTAACAGAACATTTAATCATTTTTAAGCAAAGACGCAAAATTGTTGTTCGCGGATTTCACCATCCCACATCCCCACCAGGGGGCGCCCGAACTCAGAAATAAACCCCTCCTGTGAGACGTATGGTTGAAGTTGGAAGGAGTCCCCCCTCTGGAGCAGCCCACTGCAGACACCAGCCCCGCCGACCCGCTCCGCTCAGTCCGCCTCAGCAGCCCCGTCTGCCCGCTATGTCCTTGGACGCGCTCGCCATTCTCCTCCGCACAGGCTGCAGCAGAACACAGTAGAGCACAGAGACCAGCGCTGGAGAAGACCACCAGCGATGACGGGGGGCATCGGGATTGTTGTCTTTTTATTATAACACTCGATTTCATCTCTGATGACAAGACGAAGCGCGGAGTTTGTGGATAACTGACAGCCAGGGGCTGCTACTGTGTGAGAGCTGAGCTCTGCGTAAAGATACTGCGACAAAGACTTTTCCCGGCGGCATTCACTTTTTTTTTGCAGACTACGTACTTTTCCTAAACCTACTTGCATGGATGTACCATGGCTACGTTAATATGCAGGGTACAGTTCCTAGATGATACTGATCCATTCAACAGCACAAATTTCCCGGAGCCGACCAGACCCCCTCTCTTCACATTCAGGGAGGATATTCCGCTCATAAACCAGATCGCCGGAGTCCACAGACTTCTGAAAGCTCCACAAAAGGTATGACGAAAACGGAGAGTCTGTTTAGTGAAAACTGGATTTGGTTGTAGCCTTTACCTCATCTCTGGAAATGTGTTAAAATGTGTGTGGAAACAACCGTTATTGTAGCGCACCCTGAAGCCTCAGCGCTGTGCTCAGCGCCAGATGATGGGGAAAATATTGAGGATATTTCTGGCTTGGCCACCCCGCAGTGGCCAGCGGTCCTGCACCATTCTGTATGAGCTATTGGGTTTTTGTCAAAGGTCCTAGTGCTGCAATTACAGTTTTTATCTTCTTCACAACTTGTTTTGATGCATTAGTTAACCCCCCCCCCCCACACACACACACACACTTTTCTCATAATAGAAAAATAAACAATTTCCCGGCCCGTTTCAGGTTGCCTTTGGTCTGTGGGGATCATAAACACACTGATGGTGATAAGTGAGAGGTATTTTTAAAATGCGCACAACTTCTGTACCTGTATGGAGTATCTCCACATAGGCCAGAGGCTGGAACGCACTCCAGAATATTTCCCCTCTAACTGTAGCCTAATTCTAGTCCATTTCCACCACATAAACAAAGCATTACTCCCTGAGCTGTATTTAGAAGCGGTGCTGTTGTGGCCACGTGGAATGTGGGCCATCTGAGGACCAAGCTCGTGTGGTAGATGTCTGCTGTGTCCATAGTGCTGAGGAATCTACAGCTGTCATTGACCCTGGTGTCCACATTGATTAGCCTCCATCCTTCAGCAGAGCACACCCCCTCTGATGACTGACGTACCAACAGTTGGCCCTAGATTTCCTTTTGGTAGTAATCTCACCATATAAAATCAGTCAGAACCTACAGTGGTCGTTAGGAACATCTGAATGGCACCACCTTGCATATTGGTTATGTTTGAGGTTTGAGGAGCAGGGTTCTGTCCCACGCAGCAGGTCTGGTCTTACTTTGGTGTGGAAATCTACACGGATGGTTGGGGGAAACCACGCTCAACTCGCTGAGCACGGCCGTTTGTGGAAAATGATCAGCTGGGTTTAATGGAGAAACCGAGGAAAACCGCTCGGTCCGCGGACAAGTTTAATCTCTGACGAGAGAGACATAACGGCATGACGCATGTGTTCTGGTCATCTGCGGAAAACAGGAAAAAAAAACAGCCCATTCAAGTATGTTCTTCATTTGGAAGGCACTGAGATCCAATGCACACTAGGGTCTGAACTGTCAACACTGTGCCACCTTGTGTTTCTTGCCGAGTCATGTTCATGATGTCATCCCTTAAAGCAGACGCAGCCCATGACCTCGTGTTTAGCTTGATGTATGTGGCAGCTCTGATCCCATCTGCTCGGGCCTTGACGCAGGCACTTTGTTATCGAGCGATCGTTACCGAGCTTAGGCCTACCTCTGCGTTCATTTCTAAGGCAAACACTCTTATCTGTTCAACACCTTCTAATAGCTTGGAGAGGCTGTGCTATATATAGTGCGCACTGGAGGGGCGGGAGGGAGCAGTTGATTTTGGGACTTTGCGTGCTCCACGTAGCGGAGGTGTTTATATTTTGCACTTGTATGCTAAGCACCTGTGTTCGTTTATCTTCGCTCTCCAGATCTGTGGTGGGAGGAGCATGCTTTGGTCTTCTCCGAGGCTTCCAGAAAGCATATCATGTCCTCTTGGCATCATCTTGGTTAACTGAAACTTTGGCTTTGAAACTGGGCTATACCAACTTGGTGCATTTGAGGATAACACATACTGCACCTGTTTTTAATGCATTTTATTAAATTGTATATAAGATGCTAAAATTACAGAATGCTGGTCATTCTTCAGCTCCGTTACATAAAGCCCGTTTTAGGTTCCCTCAGCCTTGGTTGATCTGTGGGTACCTGATTCGTTTGGGTTACCGGAGGATACCCACGATTCCATGTTTCTCCAGTGATAAACGTGAGCGCACATTCGCTTGGCTTGAGCTCAGAGCACAGCAATGGTGCAGGATGGGTTACCGTGGTGACCAGGCGGGCTGGAGGGATGGGCTCACTTGTTGACTGGTTAGCATCCGCACGCCCGGGCGGCAGCTGGTTGTGTCAGTCTACGGTCGCCATGTTTGTTTGCTGTTACTGCTGTATTTCATTAAGCTGAAGGGAATGCTCTCTGCTCAAATTACACCAGTGAGTAAACTTATCACGGCTTAATTAGTTATTTCACTCTCAAATAGAGGAATCCTTTGCATGACATCTGGAAACAGCTGCAACCATTAAACTACTTTGTCATCCAACACATTACAATCTGTGCTGTATTTGCCACAAAATGCTTCCCAAAAGGACACTTCAGAGTAGGCTGTCTAGACTGAGATGCCATCCTGAATAGATCATGGTCAAATTTGAGCATCGCTCCTCGGGCCGACATCACAGAGAAGCACAGGTCAGGGTAGGCAGTCCTCTGCTGTTGAAAGCCATACCACCTTCACTGGACCACTGTATGCAAAGTGCTTGGGGACATGCAAAAGAAGAAACTAAAGAATGGTGTCGCGGTGTCATTGAAAGTGCTATAGAATGGCTTTGGACAATATGCCAATGAGATCATTCACCCTGGAATTTGCACGAGGGCTTTAATGTGTGGTTTTGCAGTAATGTAGTGAAATCGGTATAGGGCTTCCAAAAGTTGATGGAAGTTTGAGACAGCAGGTGCAGAGACACACCGTACTCGTACACGTTAACACCGAATGACTGATAAACGATGAGTTCCTGATGTGATTAGCGGCACATCAATCCCTTTTTCAAATGTCTGAAAAAATAGTCATGCACGTTTTACTGCATTTGAGAAATGTAGGCATGGTTTGCTTTGCAAACCAGTTAGCTATGGCAAACATCAGAGGAATTTAGTAACCATCCATCAGTCTGGGTGTTTAGCTGTCAAGCTCACTAGTTATTCCTAATCTATGTTACCATAGCATCCTATTAAATATTAGAAATCTACTGAGGAAGTGGTTGAGTAAATGGGTTTCAGAGTCCTGCAGAATGGTTGGAAATGACATAACCTGACAGAATAAACCCAACACCTCTACCAATATTACTCCATCAGAACACGGGGCTGTGGAAACATGGAGCTGTTTTTTGAACTGACAAGGTCCAAGACATTTATCGAGTTGTCAGATTGAGCATCATTTCAGAAGTGTTCCTTTCTGCTACAGAAGGGACCTACGGTTAGTAATTAACGTCATACCGATCCCCTCGATCCGCTTGTAATACAAGTTATATATATAATACATTTTCTTCCTTGTCATCTGTGACGCTGAAATGTCGAACACACGCGCTCACACACTTTTTTCCCTGTTACTTTTCTTTTCTTTCTTATTTCATCGAGAAGCCTTTTCTGTTTGTACATGGATTTTGCCAAAATTACAGAGTGCAGTAATAAGTTATGCTAAACGCTGTAAAACACAGGCTAGGGCCTTCACGGCCGGGCCTGCAGACTGGATCACCCGTAGATGCTGTTACGTGGAGTTTTCTCCCCGAGCTCCTTCGCCGTGAGGAGGCGTCCGCTCCGGGCCCTCCTGCGCTCAGACTCCTCCGAAGCGTGTCAGGGGGCCACGAGAACCTTTCTCTCCACGTCCACGTGACTGCAGCTCTTTAGGGGAGAGTGCTAATTGGACGCTGCATGTTTGGATGGGGACCACATGCCCGTTTATAGCCACAAAACGCGAGACGATCTCCTGTTCTGTGTTAATGGGCATGCTGAGCCTGCTGTAGACTAATTCAGCGGTGACAAAATGTATTTTATTTAGCCCGGCTTTTGATCTTTTTACAGTCTGGCACAGGGAACGGTGTCAGGAGGGGTGAAGGCGTTACAGGCTTGGCCACAGTGTCTGAGGGTGTTCTGTATGTGCTCTGTGGCTGCTTACCACCACCCAACCACTAATGGTCTCTCACTTTAACAGAGAAGGGAACTGAAGCAGAATTGTCAGTTAACTGGACTTTCATGTGACAAAATAAAGGCTTTGTTGACACAATTAAAAGTAATACAAGGCCAAAAGGCTTAAAAGGGAAAAGAAATTAGACACTCTGGAGGACATAGGCTTTTAAATGTATGTGGTGGCATGTTTTGCCTGTAGGCCAGCGAACCGCCTGCTTGGAGATGCAGCCGATGGTGAGATTCACCGGGGGTTGAGCTGGTTCCCAGTAAGCTCTTTATTTTTAGCGTGTCCCAGCCTCCTCCTCGGCCCAGGCCGGCCAGCGTTTGCTCTGTGGTCAGAGGGCGAAGGCTAGGTCTGGCTGCGGCCCTCGGCTTCAGGCTCCTAGCCGCAGGGTCACGGGGTCAGGACCAGGGTGGGGACCCACTGCAGAAGCCACTAATCCAGATCTCACCCTTTATTCAGGAAACCTTCGCTGGTGCGTTACAATGTATGGATTGCAGACGCACTTTTTGACGCGATTATGGCTTTGATTCATGCCATGAAGAAAGGGAGGGAGAGAGGAGAGAGAGAGAGAGAGAGAGAGAGAGAGAGAGAGAGAGAGAGAGAGAGAGAGAGAGAGAGAGAGAGAGAGAGAGAGAGAGAGAGAGAGAGAGAGAGAGAGAGAGAGAGAGAGAGAGAGAGAGAGAGAGAGAGAGAGAGAGAGAGAGAGAGAGAGAGAGAGAGAGAAAGAGAGAGCACCTCCTGCCCCAGCCTACTAATGTCTGGTTGTTTTGACCAGGCAGACACCCAGCTCCCCTTCTCTGTTTTCTTAAGCACATTAATATTTGCTGCTGCCTTTTCCCGCAGCTCTCTTAGGAACACGTGCGGCAGGCTCTCCGCGTGCTGGAGCGCGTGAGACGTGAGTCTGGCGTGAGACGTGAGCCTGGCCTGCGGCGAGCGGGCTCAGATGTAATCGTCTCTCGTTTAAAGAGGCTGATGTCATTCCGAAGGGAACCTGGCAAACCTCTCACCATCACCCTGAGAGCGTAATAAAAACACGTCCAGAGTGAGTGATAGAGAGCGCTTCGAAAGAACGGAGGAAAACCGCTCCGCACCCGGGCGCCAGCAGGGCCCAATCACAGCCGGGCCCCGACCCGCCCGTCTTGAGTCTGGTGAGCTGGTGAACCTGGTTGACACTGTGACAGCAGTGTGCAGGCTTACATGTGGTCGGCACCTTCTGAGCGGTCCCACTGTTATGACCCAGCAGGCAGTGAGCAAACTGGATCACTGATTCATAGACTGATCCGTATCGGTCTTCCTCATTCACTCCTGGTCTGTTTATTAATCTAAAGTACCTGCCTGGGCTTTTTGCGGCTGAAATATCTGGGTCAGTCTGCGAGTGACAGAGCACAGCTGGAGAGTTCAGGAAGAGGGGGGAAAGAAATTAGGGGCCTGTGTTTTTCCCCTTCTAAACGATGGTGCCAAGTTCAGAGGAAGCAGGCTGGTTTTTCAGACTCCTGAAGTGGTAAATAGACACGTGGGTGTCCTGGCAGGGGAATCAGTGCAACACTTCAGTTTAAGTGGCTACTTAAACATTCACGTTTTTTACTCATCGTTGTTATCTTGAAGTATATGCTGTTTAACGTTGTCTGTGACATCAGAGGATATGTTCATTCTGCCCGATTGTCCTTGTGTTTTACCTTATGGACGCCTACCAATTAGGTGTTTAACACAGGAACTGTTACAATGTCACGGACTTTATAATGCCTAAAGACTGTGTTAAACACCCCCAACCCATCACTCTTTTTTTTTTTCTTTGCTTATTTTGAGGCCACACCCTTTCCATACCTTTTTCAGGCATGCCTGTTCATGGGCACTTAAATATAGTCAGACTAACTTTGGCTTGCAAGTCTGGATTTCCTGGTGTTTCGGGATCCGTTCTGTAATTTGGAGAAGGCTCCTCCGTTTGCTGCCCTTACCTCTCCGCCTCTCGTCTGCGACTGCGATCAAAACAGCTAGTCCCCCAGAGCCACGACGGCTTCGGTTGGCAGACGGCGGTCGGTGAATTAAGGGAACTCTGGGATGCCCGTAATGGCGGTTGGGTTGCTCTTGCGGTAAAAGTACAGAGAGGCATCGTCATGTTTTGCTTCAGACCTCAAACATGACACAGCGTTGAGACACCGCAGAGTCCGCACAAACGGGGTTAGTGGCAACAGGGATCAAAGCCCCTTGATGTCTTTACCAGTTAGCGTTCCTCCCTCGCTCCCTCAACACTTTTAATTAAGTTACTGTAATTCATGCGGCAGGAAGTGGAACCACATCACAGCGGCGAAAGGATAAGCTCAAAAACAGCTGAGGTTAGGATGTGTTTTACGTTTGTTTTCCCTAACGTCTTTCACTGTCTCGATTTTGTTTTTCTCTCTCTCTCTCTCTCTCTCTCTGTTTCTCTCTCTCTCCTTCATTTACACAGGACAGTGACAGGTAATGCCGTCATTAACCAAGCAGTTATTGTGACAGAGGTACATTCAATTTCCCCCCAACAATGAACTGAATGACTGATGGGTCCTTTTTGCGTTGATGGTTCTTGATGGCACATTACCTTTGAGGGACAGACTTCACTGAGGAATCAGTCTGTGGAGTACACGTGGTTGCCAGGTGGTAATCCTGTTACCATGACACCCACAGTCTGTTCCTAAAGACAGCTTCCCTGCTTTATAAACACACAGACACACTGAACTAAAGTATGGAGTTATATTCATATACTGTGCTGGAAGGAAGTCAGTTTTTAATGCCTTGCATATTTTTTGCTGATGTTGTTTTATGGGTAGTAAACTGATTAGATCCATGCTGCCATTTTGACCTTCTCATTTGCAAATAGCCCTTTGTCCTGTTAAACAATTACTTGTAAAATCAACAGCTGTTTGGTCAGCTGTGATATAGATGTTTCTGATCGCACTTGCAGGGGTTGTTTTGGTTATTTTCTTCCCTGTAACAACAGCTCACATCCACTCCTCAACAAGTGTTTTCTTGGTCTGGCAGGACACAGCTGAATTAAAGACTGCAATGTGTACAATTGGTTGGGACTGGGACCTTTGAGATATGACCCCCAAGATATTTTAGATAGTTTAGCTAAAGTAAACTCCACATAGGACAGGCACTTTGTGGATATTCATACCTGTCCCAGGGGCTAGGTCCGGCTCCAAAAGCCAGACTTGGCCTTAACAGGCTTTGGAGGTCAGGGTTTGACCTGTGCATGTGTGTGTGTAATTAGCATGTTTAAAATTGTGCGCGACCTGCCCCACTTGCTGATTGACAGATCACACAGAGGCATAACTACGCCCCCCGGGAGACTTCAAATCCTATCATTGGACAGTAATTGAGTGTCAACAAACAGGCCCGGCTCCAGCAGGGACTCAGCTCGGCTTAAGAGCCGCCGTCAGGACACGCCACCTGTGAGGACCCCTCACAACACTCACGTGAAACGTGATAAATCGCTTCATTTGCACATCGGGGTTACGTAGTTAATGGAAGGGCTTTGAAGCCAGCGAAGCGATGACAGCCCGTCTCTGAGAATATCTGAAGATCAACCGAAACGCCTCAGTGAGTGAAGATAGGAAAACAGTTCATGCATACTTGGTCTTTAACTGAATGCTGACAAGAAAACTTGCTTGATAGATCAAGCATTTTTTCCGTTAAATGCCTATCTTTGAAAGTCATAGGAATGAGTCAACATTTCACTATTTAACCCCTTTTTAGTGTCCCGTGACTGGCTTTGTGCAACTGAAATAAAGTCTAAATAAGCACTTATGAAATATAATGGCATCCCATTCCTTTATGAATCTGTCCTTGTGGAAGACAGAAGGTTGTGGAAGACAGAAAGTTGTGGAAGACAGAAGGTATCAGAAGGTTTCAGACACTAGGCAATAAAATGAAATACCTCTCAATATAATGCCATCCTAACTGTGACGTCATCTTCACTTTGGTCTTCACACACTTTGGTCTTTTTTTTTTACCCACACCACTCGCCGCTTGTCCGCACGTCCACCTTAGCCCACGTTCTTCTGACCAGACGGAGTGGAGCAAAATGTCTTATGGACTGTGTATGTGTCCCCTGTTCCCAGCTCGACGACTGTACTCTGCAGCTCTCCCATAATGGAAGCTACCTGGACCTGGACTTCAGTCTCCAAGAGCAGAGGGATGAGCTGGACGGCTTCCAGGAGGACGGAGGGTAAGCTTGTTCTTTAGCGTAAACTGTCCTGTCATCGATAGTATATTTAAAGCAAGGTCTTGTGATTTATAGTGTATATTTATAGTGAATCATCATCAAAAATCTGATACCATACATTGGTATACTGGTGTGGTGAGTTACAGTAGGGTCTAACATTAGGCACAAACTCATTATCACAAGGGGGAGTCTGTGTACACATTGAATAATTCATGAAACTATATGGTATTACATGGTACAAGTACATCAAGGTGTCTCATTACAAGGTAAAGCATGCAACAGTTTCCAAGCAGTTGGAAATCGTGCATAAAAGGGAAGTTTGGTTTTACACATTATTACATTAAGTTTAACGTTACAGTTGATGTTAAGCAGGAGTTATTTAAATGCTCTGTTCTGTAATAAATCACTCATGAGGTTAGGTGTGATCTGTGAGCCGTTACAGTATGGTAATCAGATCTTTGATTGTATGCGTAGACTCTGAGGTATTCTAAGAAGGGTCACTACAATGTAATCATTGTTTCTCAGCAAGCTTTTCAAATTCCCCACCTCGATGATCTGTATTCATTTCCTGCTCACTGTGCTTTGAGGCCTAATTTTATTCTATTACAAATGATGAAGATCTTAATGATAGCCAACCTGGTTCAAATCAAATGACTGAAATAATAACAGTTCTGGGCTTTTAGATGATACATTTGCTCTGTGTTCTTCACATTGCGGTTCACTCGTAGCTCCGTGCTCCTCAGTAGTATTTACACGTTCAGTTCAGGTTGTTCCTCGGCTTATGTACGGTATTGGATAACACAGGTGGGCCCTGCCTTCCAAAATGTTTCATTTGCGAACCACCTGAGAATGTTGGAGCGTTTGTTGAGCATGCCTGCTTGACTTTGGTGGTACTGGAATAGTCATAAGTGCTAAACCTTCAGTTTAGATCGCATTCCTGTGCTGTAGTCTGCATCATGTCCAGCTGCTAAAACATCCCAAGTCCTGTTCTCTGGAGACCTCCTGAGACCTTCCTGTTAAGGCTATCAGAATAGTGCACGTGACTCTCAGGGCACACAGACCTTCACCTCGCTCAGCCGCGTGGCAGGTGTGCCATTGCCTTTTTCATGGCTCTTACATTACCTGGCCTGACTGGCAGACCTCAGGGTGATGTCATCTCCATGGACCGAGGAGCTTGGCGAAGCTCGGACTGTAGTCTCCTCAGTTAATCAACTCGCAGAACAGGATGTTTGCCTAAAACTTTCACCATGGTTTTGAATAGCTGTTTAACCCTTGGAGTAAGTCCATGTCTTTAGGTCTTTTTGTATGTCACTAACAGTGTAATTACAGCGTCAAGAAGAGTAGGTTTGATCCTGGAACGAACTCATAAATACAGAGTCAAGAACACTTTACTGCTCTTTTAACAGCGTTGACGTAGCCATCGGTAGCCACCCACTGCTGTAGATGTCAGACTCACTCCTGGTGAGTTAGACCGGCATTGGACAACACCACAAATATTTGTGAGTGTATGTGGGTAAATGGGGTTGGAGGACCTGCCTACTGCCCGTGGGTTTGGACTGGTCCAAGCCCAGAGTCTGGCCTTACTCGACGTCAGCAACCCAACATGCAGACGAGGTTCTGCAGCCTGGAGAGGAGGTGAAAGTCAAGCACTTCTCCGCTCTTTGACCAGAGTGAGGGCAGTGCCAACTGGCATCCTGTCGCCTATGTAGAGCAATTTAATAGACCCATGCCGAGTGTCTGAGTGTGCTGTGGATGGGAGAAATGCATTACCGTTAATAACAGGGTAATTCAGCACGCTGGGCTTTTTTTACGGCCTGGATGGACTCAAGTTCACAACCGCCGCCATTTACTGCTGGTATGGTTTATGATTGCAGAGTCTACAAAAAAAAAAAATGGATGAAGAATTGGATGGGCTATGTCATTAAGAGAAACCAATTTCACCTTTCCCTTTCTTCACTTAGTGGTTTCCTTTTCTCGCCCCATGTGATGTGTTTGACCTAGATTGCTGAAAAGGCTCTCAGCCTCTGAATGAGCTGGAGTCCTTTGTTGCAGTATCACTGACTAAACTGTTTTTACATGTTTCGTTTGGGTCCGGGATGTCTTCCGAGACCCTTTTAATTGCTACCGTTTCCTCTTTTAGTTGAGTTGGCTTTTTGATCCTTCAGAAAATGAAGTTTTTCTTGGATGATTTGTGGGTCAAAGGTCACCTCCAGCGAAGTGTTGCGTTATTCCAGAATCTCCATACTCAGCGCTCCGTCCTCCGTCTTTAAATTCCGTACATTTGAATTAGGTTCTCAAGTTGTTTTCCTCAAAACTAGGGATATCCTTCCAGCGGGAATGTTGGTAATGAATACAGATCACAGGTTGCATTCCGCAAGCGCCTCAGTCATATGTAGTCACTTTAGGGCCTGATTAGGGAGCGATCCTCTGACGCCTCCTTCGGCAAGGTGGATATATCCATGTCATAGTGGGTTAGCGGCCATAATCACTACCACACCGCCGCACCGTGGAGCAGATCTATCAACTATGGGGGCTGTGACTCAGGGCGCCCATCTCTAATTCGCTCTCATCATTAATATTGACCCCAGTCTTGGCAAAGCGGCAACACATTCCAGGGAATCACTCTGTCTCCTTCTCTCCTGAGATAAAACTGGAAATTAATGAATAATCGCTGAATCTCTTTTCCTCTCCCCTCTGGTGCTGTCGTACTAGGGTTATTTTCCCATCTCTTTCTCTCACTGTTGTGTTGGGGTTTTTTTTTTCACTTCTCTCTTTCACTGTTGTGTAGTTTTTTTTTTCCTGGCTGGTCCACTAGCTGTCGTCGACGTTGCTTGGCCTCTGGACCTGGAGAGACGCCTGGTTCTTTTAATGGGAGAGCTTCAAATATTTGTGCGGATTACACGGATACAGGGGTAGAGACTCAGCTGGGCTGCTGTGAGTGTGGAAACTGTGAGGACATGTGAATGTCCGTCTGTCTCCAGAGAGCCACCGACACCTGACTGGACTGAAACCCAGAGAGCCGGGGAGAGAATTTGTTAAGCAAAGTATGTTGCTATTTATGCACCCTGGTCAAGGCAAATTTTGTTACTTCACCCACAGCTAGGTCTAAACATGAGATTAAGTCTTGTAGTGCAACCACCAGACAGCTACATATAAACCATGTGTGTTGATGTGCAATGCTATGTTTAAAACAGCAGTGCTCTAGCTGTAAAATGAAAACCTGCTGAAGAAATATTGACATTTTTGAAGATGATGAAAGCTGAAGATGAAAGATGAAATCAATACAACAAACGACCACAGAAATATTCTATATTACCAGCTTAACTAGTCACAGTATTGACGCATAACTCATACTGGCATTGATGTTTCTTGTGTAAATTTAAGATTATTAATAATCACAGGCAGTAACAAATCTTTACGTGAACAGATACGTGACTGGCAGTAATATGCGATTGTGCATATTATCATGCACATACCACAGCGACCCCGATACTTGAGTGTTGTCCATCACAACCCTGAATCTGTTCCCTGCCAGGGACTAGACTTACACTCACAATGAGAAATCCATATTCATGTTACACTAGGTTTTTTGTTTTGTTTAGTTTCATTTTTTGCTGAGTCAGTGCCGTTCCAAGAGGCATTTTTAGAGGCATTAATTGGACTAAGGAGGGAAGTGGTTGGTTTTGAATAGGGTCCAGTCCAGCTATGCATGCGAGTGAGGTAAATGCTGTGCTTCTGCTGAGCGCTCTCTCTCTCTCTCTCTCTCTCTCTCTCTCTCTCTCTCTCTCTCTCTCTCTCTCTCTCTCTCTCCCCACACCCTCACGCTTTCCTCCCCTCCCTAAGGGGCTTCACAGGGTGATGTACTGCAAATGGGCGGGTAATGCGCAGTCCAATAAAGCGTAGGTAGAGGGGCTGTGTGGCAGACCTCAGCACACCCGAGCAGCGCCGGGCTTAGGTCAGCGAGGTTTATGGGAATGTTGCTGGTGTAAATAAGAGGCGAGCGGTTGGCTCGGGGTGGCGGCGTTTCCTCCGCTCTTTATTCACGCCACACACACGTTTGTTATGGCGCCGTGTTCCTCCAGACGCAGCGCGCCGTGGAACCTATAGGGCCTAATCGCTCTTGCGTTCGCCCGAGCGATGTTTCTTCTGCGGCTAACGGAGCCGCAGCTGCGAGTCGTAAAGGAGCAGGCGGTGCCTCTGCTCCTCCGGCCCTGACGGGAGGCGGGGTTTTTTTGAGCTGAGTCATTTGCCTCACTACGGGAGTTTTGCCCCAGCATAGCCATGGGCAGAAAGATAATGCCAAGGGTGTCACAGTGAGAGCCCATGCTAGCTAGTTGCAACGTCAAACGTTAGACTATATGGCCAGTTCCCATGATGACAGGTCTAAGCAGACTGCTCCTGGGGACAGTCAAGCAGATAATGGTTTCTTTCCCAGCATTCGGTTCTTGTATGCTTCCGCCTTGCTCTGCAAGCGACTGGTAACGGTTCGCTTTGGGTGCTTTGTGCATATTTTTAGCCCTGCTGTTTAATTTGATAATGAGCACATGAGCAGTGAGGAGCCAGGTTACGGTTAGTAGCTGGGCTAGTGTTACGAGCAGGGGGAAGCACGAAGTTCATTACGAAACAGATCCAGTTACTGATTAGCTGCAACAGCGCAGGGATTAAGTTGCATACTGCTGCCATGTTGCTTTTACAAAAGGCCGTGCTGACACGGGCAGCCTGTGCCGGTCTGTGGCCGGGGACTCGTGCGGGCCAGAAGGTGCACGTGGGGCACAGGCTGGTCGCTCTGCCCACCACAGTGCTGCATGGCACGGGCCATCAAAATGCCGTTGTACAGCTTGAACAATGCTGTGGTTGTACCCACCGCCCCAACTGTTAGCGAAACAGTGTACCTGCTGGGGCAAAGGCGACGTATGGGGACTTATAGCAAGCGTTTGCAGTGTGGTGGTCATGCTCTGCCAGTTATCCGTGCTCACAACGCTGGGCTCATCTGCCTCTCTTGGTGTTTGGCAGCACTGGATTTTCCATGGACTAGTCTGAATGAGTCAATCTAGTTATGACCACAGTCATAATAAGTTACATAATGAGTTCCACTGCAGAGTTGAGCAGAGAAAGCCTTATCACGCTGGTGGAGGACTGCAGAATGTCCCAATCATCGTATTCATTTAATTTGATTTGCAGCATGAAGGTGATTGGCTTGCAGTGGAATCATATTTGACTTTGCATTATAGTCACCTGAAGAAAGATGGCAGCTCGGGTTGTTGTGGGATCTGAGCTTTGTGTGGACAAGGAGATTAGGTTTGAGTCTCTCTATCCGTGCAGCCTTCTGTCCTGCTGTGTATTCAAACGTTTTCATTCATGAGCCAGTTCCTCTGACCATCTAGGCTAATCTCTAGTTGAAACAGTGATCTGAGGGGTTGCGGATCACAGGTCTGGTGGGCTCAACCCTGTCTGTCTGTCACACTATTTCTGGGGCTTACCTGACCTATGTGTGTGCCCTCACTGACCCTCACTGACCCTCACTGACCTCTGCTCCCGGAGGCCAGGGGAGCATAGCGAGCTGGGGGCCCTTGGAGCTCTGCACTCACAGAGCTTGGAGTTTGCAGTCAACCCCCCCCCCCTCCACAAAGCCGCCAGAGACCCTTCAAGCAGCTGCATAAAAGTCATAGTAAACTGTCAAGGGCCGGGCTGCTGTGAGATCACTTGTTTGGACGTCAAGGCCACACATGAATATAGTCCCACAAGGAGAGTATCTCAGCTAACCTGACCCTCATACGAGACCAGCTGTAGCAAAAGGAATCGGGCCTCCTTGAGTAAACAGAGGTGTTACTGTAACTATATGTGTCAGGTAGTGTAACTCTTGCAGCAGTAATGGTCACTGGGA
Source organism: Brachyhypopomus gauderio (assembly GCF_052324685.1). Taxonomy (NCBI): domain Eukaryota; kingdom Metazoa; phylum Chordata; class Actinopteri; order Gymnotiformes; family Hypopomidae; genus Brachyhypopomus; species Brachyhypopomus gauderio. The sequence continues at coordinate 10,148,934 of NC_135223.1, forward strand.
AAGGCGGTGTGACCGTGGGCCATGTGACTGAGGACAGTGTGACTGTGAATGCTAATATTTAGTCTCATCCATAATTGGAACTTAAACTGGAACAAACAAGTGCAAGATAATGGATCATTATTTGTTCATTTAATTTAGAAAGTAGATTTATTTATTTATTTCCTCAGGGATGACGGTCTTAATACTTTTTAATTAACGTCCTTCGGCTTCCGAGCAGCAGGTCTATTATGACTACAGAGAGAGAAGTGAGTGCATGTAACGGTACTGAAACGTGCCGAGGACGTTTTGACAGTGTGCAGCATTGCAGTGACTGTGATTGTAATTCCATTCATGTTTCCTTCATTTTTCAGGAGGGGCAGGAAGCACAGTATCATCCTGAGAACCCTGTTATCAGTGAGAGTCCACGCCTGTATAGGTGGGTAAGACGACACTCTCTCTGCTGCCATGGTGGATGTGTAAGACGATGATAAAGCCTTTCTGATCACCTGACTATAGCCCAGTGGTGCTGGAGTGTCACCGTTCTTTCACTGGTTTGCTCCTTCGCTGGAAAAGCTACTAGCTTCTGACTTGCTTCCTTTCATTTGGGCCACTATTGAAAATGTCCTGTTGAATTGTGCTGCCGTGCACTGACATTTGTGTGAATTATAACGAGGGCTCATTGTGGTTTCCAGATTCCCATCCCTTTTTACATCCTTTATTGTTTAGATATGATGTGAATTTGCGATAGAGTGGAGGAGTTGTCTCTCAACTGATTTGGAGCCCTTTACATATGCTTGAAGCTCCATTTCTCAACCAATTTATAAGCATACGCGTCTAAATTATGGCTTCACATACACACAGATACAGACACACTCACCTCTTGCCAATCACATTCAAGTTTAAATAAGTTAAGTTTAATAGCCTAAATGCATTTTGTTCCTTTCTAGCCGAATGGTATTTATGCGTAATCTAGAGCTGCTGAAGTAAATCTTGTGTAATTGGCACTGGAGGGCCATGTGGTGCAGCCTGATCAAGACTCTCCTGTAACGGGCCTGCCTAGCCGCCTGCCATCTGGCTGACGACTTGTACATGAGCGCTGACGACCCGAGCAGAGGTGTGGGGCAGCCCGGCCGGGTCAGCGCCGCGCTGCTTTCATGTCTGCCCTACCTGCTCCCCACGGCACCGCGCACCTTAACCCGCCCTCGCTAACTCCACAGAGCCAGCGCCAGCGCTTAGCACACTGCGTCGATTGTAGCGGCCCGGGCCATGTGTTTGCGTCTCGTAAATCTTAGCCAAGGCTAGAACGCCCCCCCCCCTCCCCCCCTACGCCTCAACCTCCAATGCACTCACCCCCTTTCCCCTTTCTCACACACACACACACACACCCCTTCGCAGCGGGTCCCGCTAAAGACCAACGGAACATATGGCGTGAGTTAACGGCCCCGGCTACAGAGGGGATCAGCCTGGCTTGTATTTTACGGGCCACCTGAAAGGGGGAGAGATCGGGGTGTATTACCTTCTCACCCCCCCCCCCCCCCCCCCCCCCCCCCATGCCACAGGAGTCTTATCTTAAACCAGGTTCCAGTTGCAGCAGAGTGTGTTGGTGTGTTTTCTCCTGGGTGTACACTGCGCTAACGATGCTCACTGCTCCCTCTCACGTGTGTTACTTCGTAAATGGCCGCCCCAGACTCTTCTGCTCGCTGCCATCATGACCATCGTAGCAGCGCTGTGGTATGGTACAGTCAAGTACATGTGGCACAGGGCCAAAACCACCCTCACCCGTGAAACCAATTGAGCTGGCTGCCATCAGGTTTTCGTTTGTACTTCACGCCGCGTTATTTTAGGGCGCTGATGACAGTCTCCACCCAAAGATCGACGCAAAGTTCTCTCCCTGCTAGCTCTTCCGACTGTATGTGAAAAAACAACCTGCAGAAACTTCTGGAAAAACTCCACAGCAATTTGCCCTGGGCTTTGATTTTGTTTCCTGTCTGATGGGCGGATCATGACGATGAGAGGAGAGAGCTGAGATGAAGCAGAGCGGCTCAGACACCTGCCCCAGTTTCACCTCTCTGATTGGAGTACCGACTGCAGTGAAAAAAAGGGCTACACGGATTCACAGAACCTATGGGGAAAAAAAAATTCCGACATTCATGAATTGGACGTAGGCAATCACTATTGGTGTAATCTTGGTGATCTACATGTGTGGTCCGCGTGAACAGCCGGGCCATCTGTGTGGAACATTATGGAACAGTGAGATAGGAAGAGCCGCATGTAGAAGTTATTTTACCTCAGCATTGGCAGGAGAACGGCGGCTTCTCCCCCCTCCCTGCGACCTGTCCTCATCCACTCAGCATTCTTGGTAGGAATGATAGGATCACTATTTCTGGTCTGCTGCATGTCTGGGGGATTGCTGCCCTGTCTGGGAGAAAGGTGGGGCCAGAATCAATACCCTGTGTCTTTCTCTCTCTCTCTCTCTCTCTCTCTCTCTCTCTCTCTGTATCTCTCTCTACCTCTTTGTCTTTCTCTCTTTGTGTATTTCTTTCAGTGTATTTTTCTCTCTGTCTGTATTTTTAGGCTTAGGCTACAGGTGTGCAGTATGTAGACAGCTGCACCTTCTTTGACTGGACGCCAACCACCTGTCTCTTCAATATGTGTGTGTGTTTATGTGTATATGTGTAAAGAAAGAGAAATGCAAGAGAACTTCTATAATGTTGTGTTGACACCAGGGCCCTTGGCCTGTACACATAAACTCATTTCATTGTGTCCATCTATTGGTCATCATGGTGTCAGAAGGTCCTCTCCCTCAGCCACCATGACATGAACACATTCAGAGGAATACGCCCAAGCCATTCGTAGTTATGCCACAATGCTATGGGTCATTATAAATCACCCCTTGGAAGTGGAGTGTCAGCGGGTCAGGGCGGGGTGAGGCTGATGACACACAGCAATCTGACCTACTTAGCATGTGTGTATCCAGTGTAGCTTTTATGCACTTCCACCTGGAGTGCAGAAGTGATCAGACAGTTTAATTGTACTTTTGAACTGAAAGCTGACCCAGACCCACAGTGTTGGTGTTCACATATTGTTTGTTCTTTTTCAAAGTCAAAGTCACACTCTGGTGCAAACAGACAATAAATACTGAGATATATAGAAATATATGCACCTATATTTTGTGCTACAAAACTACTACAAAAACTATAAAGATGTACAGTAAAAGACTGTACTGCACTCATTTAACTTTTTGAAGGTTCTTGAATGATTTTACTTTAGCAGTTTGACTGAAATCTGGTCATATCGATATCTTTGCTTGGCATTAGAACAACAGACACACAGAATCACCAGTTTTAACACATTCACTGCAACATATACATTACACACTTTCAAATTCCAAATCTTTAACTGAGACAGGACATAACTACACTGCATAACTACATGGTTAAGCAAGTTCTAGAAACATAACCCTAACCTTAACGGGCCTTTTGAAAAGTCGACTGGAGTTTCCAGCTGATTCGAACAATTGTTATCAGCGGCCGAGAGCTCCTCAAACATTCAGAGGTGAACACGTGAATCTCCTGGGCAGCTCAGTCCTCTTTCTATCTGCACTGTCTTCGGTATAAATCTGCTGAAAGGGCTCAGATTGATGGCGCTGGAATGGAGTGAGACAGGTCCTGACTGAAATACAAGTTTGAGAGTCTCCGTCTTGATAATCCATTAGTTTACGCTCCATGACCCCCAGTCCCCCCAACCCCCCCCCCACACACCCCCCCCCCCCCCCCCCCCCCCCACCCATGTCTCTTGCTTTCTTGGCACATTGTCATTCCTGTGGTGGTGAGAATGGTAAGGTTTCTCCACTAGCCTCGATGATTGTGTTCATCACAAACCCACCTGCATCCTGAATTAACTAGCGTGTCTCCGGCTTGGTGCTTTAATACATCCGACATCACAGACGGGGCTGTTTAGAAATGTTTTGGTTTTAGCGTGCGGTACACATGACTGATGAGTCACTCGGCGTGTCATTAGCAATCTGTGTCATTTAGCACGCTTGTGGGGAGCCGTACACGCCGCAATTCGAGGTTTCGAACCATAGTCACACGGCTGACTCTGAGGGGCAGCAGGGCGTGGCGCGTGAGGTTGGCCAACCACGACCCTCCAACGCAGCCCGAAGCAGGCGGCTGAGTCCCAGACCTTCCCACGCCTCAGCGCGCCCCTGGACTCGCCGCTAACCCAGGCTCCGCGCAGTGAGGTGGCGTGTTTACCGCATGAGCGCATGGTTCAACGATACCGGAGGAGCACTTGACACGGCGATTCGTCGTAATCAGCACGGCAAGGCCAGGCCGAACGATGTCAAAACGGGGCCGGGGCGGCGATTCATTCGGATCAGGCCCGGCGTGTGGTCCTGTTAAAAACCCCAGGCCCTCCGTTTATTTCTGTTAAGCTCTTCCGCACTCGGCGTGCACACGCGAGGGCTTTTCAAAGGGCCTGGACGGTGGGAGCGAGCAGGCCAGTGATTGACTTTGTTTTGTTTGTGAGGCGAGCCGCTCTAACAATCCCAGCCAGTGCCTCCATTTTAATTCCAGCCCACTTCATGGTAGGTAGTTAAAAGCACATTGTGGTTATGGTCCCATAACAGAGAGACGTGATGGAGTGGGGCTCACAGGGTTAACGCCTGAAGTTAAAGACATCCAAACACCACACAAACAGTGTCGACTCCTCGCTGCACATTTGCAGTTCTTGTTTCAATTATGCAGACCGTTTAAATGTGTACAGCGGACTTTTCTATGAAATTGACATACCTTTCTAATTAACTGATATTTGACTTAGCATGTCAATGTTCGTAAAACTTCTCTATAAAAGGAGCCATACTGATTTAAAAGGCCGAAGTAGCAGAAACAATAGGATTAGCACGTGAGCACGATGATATTTGCCCTTTTCTGTTCTGGACAACAAATTAACCGATGTGATTTAATGCGAACACAAGCATTGTTTTCTGTGGTGATGCTTTCTGTGTTCTGGGCGGTGATGCTCCCCCTGCAATGGAAGGTAGATGTGGACTAACACACATAACACACACAGGTACATGCGGCTAACGGCGCCGGGTACTCTGGTGTGTCCGTGCGGGACGCCCTTCAGGAGAGCCTCGACCCAAATGACAGGCGACGAGAGGTCGGAGGGACGTCGTCTTTTTAACGAGCTGTTATGGAAACGGCTCCAGGCAGCTTCCACTTCACCTTGAGTGATTTACCAACGCCCCTCAAACGGAGATTTACGCCGCCCCTAAATCCCTACACACCGGTATTAGTGCGCTCTGGCCTTTGGGCTGACAATTTGAAACACCGTTTTCCAAAAAAATGCAAGAGTGTGTACGGGGGACTTTTGGAATCGTAAATTCTCAATAATTCCTTGCGCCTTTCCAGGCCGTAAACAACGTTACTGTGTGTGTGTGTGTGTGTGTGTGTGTGTGTGTGTGTGTTTGGTGGGGGCGGGAGAGGGGTGACAGAGGGACAGCCTGAGCACGTTCACAGCTGTTCCTGAGCATCAGCGCCACTTCCCAGCTCTCTCCACATCATCCACATCCATGCTGGCAGTTTGTGGCACGCCGTCCTCTCATCTGTCCTGCATTCTTCTTCGGGTTTGTCTCATCATGCTGCACTCTGGTATTTGTGGAATCATGTGTTTGCGCCAGAGACCCAGCGGAAGGTCCCTCTCAGGCATGACTCGGAAGACAGACCTGTTCAGGTGGGACCCAGAGGACAGTCCTGCTCAGGTGGGACGCAGAGGACAGTCCTGCTCAGGTGGGACGCAGAGGACAGTCCTGCTCAGGTGGGACGCAGAGGACAGTCCTGCTTAGGTGGGACGCAGAGGACAGTCCTGCTTAGGTGGTACGCAGAGGACAGTCCTGTTCAGGTGGGACCCAGAGGACAGTCCTGCTCAGGTGGGAGGCAGAGGACAGTCCTGCTTAGGTAGGACGCAGAGGACAGTCCTGTTCAGGTGGGACCCAGAGGACAGTCCTGCTCAGGTGGGATGCAGAGGACAGTTCTGCTCAGGTGGGACCCAAAGGACAGTCTTGTTCAGGTGGGACCCAGAGGACAGTCCTGTTCAGGTGGGTCTCAGAGGATAGGCCTGCACTTTGAGTGCACTTTTTCCAGTCTTTTGTCTCGACTCATTCTTTCCCCCTGTATTCTGCTGGGGGAAGGGATATTTATATGTCCGGACTTGAGTTTATCACGCCGGTCCAGTGAGCAGAGGTTCACTCAAGCACCTGCAGGATGTCTTCTTTTCCAGACCCTATGCCAGGTGACTCGTTAGCGTGTGTGACTGTCGTAAGCCACGCAAGGGATTCTGGGCCATCGAAATCAGTTGTGTGACAGACTGCGTGACAGCTCCACTATCCTAAGAATGACTCACATCGTCCCCACTTAGCTCAGCGTAGCGACCCCGGCTCAGGGCTCCTGGACGCTCTGACCCGAGGGGCAGGCAGCCAGTCCACCCGCAGAGCGGTCTCGTCAGCGTCCCAGTACACACAGACAGACATTCGTGTAACAGGGGGCTGCGGGCCCGGTCCGGTCTCCCTCGTCCCCTCGTTCCTGCGCTCTAATGGAGTTAGAGTCACGTTCAGCAGCCAAGGGAAACATGGGCCTGCCAGAAGGCAGAGGCTCAACCCAAACACAGCAGGACATGCGGAGAAGGGGACTGGAGAAGGGGGCGGGTTTGGTATGGGGGGCGTGGTTGAGGAGTTGGGGGGGGGGGGGGGGGGTGTTGGAGCCACAGATCCAGGAGCGCATGGCGGTGAGGGCGATGCTATCTACGCCCCAGCTGGGTCTCCATGTCCTGACAGCCCTCAGACACATAGGGGCTTACAGCTCCCCAGGTCACTGATAAGATTTCAACACTGAAGTGACGCGGGAGGTTGGAAAACACAAATAAAAGGAAGCAACAGCTTTCACCAAGTGGACTTTCTCCGTTTCCAAGATGGTCCTGAAGCAAAGGCCGTACGCTGTGACTCACCTTGTAATTCACGCTCTTTTTCCAAACTTCTTGTAAGTTTGAGGCTGCAGGTTAGCCCTCTTGGACTGCGAGTTGGCCGTTTCGTAATGGGTTTGGACTGCAGTTTAGCCTTCTCGTACCTCACGTGACGCTTCGTGCCGGTAAGGCGATGACGCCAGGCCTGGACTAGCATGCTTTCAGAGACCCACATGTTGCAGTGCTGGCTGCTGTTTACCCAGCCTGCACCTCTGTCCCTGTCAGCAGGGTCCCTGAGATGGCTTTACCATGCTGGGTGATGCCGATGATAAGAAATTCTTCTGCCAGATGCTGTTTATTCCTCTCTGTTGGCCCATATTACTGACACTGTCCTCCTGCTGTAAAGATTGCTTATCTTGCAATCTGTAGCTCACTCTTACCACCCGTAGAACATCTGTTAAGCCACAAGAGTGGACATTTTGTCCAAAGAGACGGAAGGATGTCACTTACAGTGGCTCAAGCAAAGGCTCACGAATCAGCCAGCTACTCCGTGAGACCACACATATCTGCGAGGTAGCCAGTATCTATTGTCTGTTGTGACACGCCAGCTTCTGCACAGACCGAGATATTGAAAAATTCATACAGGCTGATGCCTGATTACATTTTAAACCTCTCTGTTTGTTTTGCATTCGAGCAAGCTGTGGTTCAGCCGGCCTGTTGCAACAATGGCTGAACTGTGACCTGGGCCTTCTCTAGCAGCTCCGCGGACATAAGCTGCAAACATCTGAACCACTATAGACACCCAACAGTGGAATATGGCCTCTCAGCTTCTTTCTCTTTCTTCCCTTCTCTCTCTCTCTCTCTCTCTCTCTCTCTCTCTCTCTCTCACACACACACACACACACACACGTTCCTGCAGACACATTTGCGGCATTTCTCATGAGCCATCTGGTTCCCATTGTGCCCCCCCCCCCCTCCCAAACCGACCCACGCTCCCTGCTGGGGTCCTCGCAGCTTTAAGGGGGGAGAGATTCAAACTGTCTACATGTTCATCCGTGGAGGTATTTTTATCAGAGCGCTAGGCTGTAACCCAAACCCTGCTCTGCTTCACGTCCCCCTGCTCGCCGCTGGGGGCTCACTGCCCCTTCGTTAGCCAGCTGTAACCTAGTTGGTGCTAATTACAATTGTTGTTTGGTCAACCCTGACCTGCAAAAAAACGACAAAACAAGTAATCCAAGTTCGAGTTTAATCCCTAATCCGAAGAGATCAAGCAGGGGATTATGAGCAGGCACTGTGGGCCACCGACGTCTTTGTTCGGCCTTTGCTGACTGTTGCTCAGGCATTTAAAACTGAATGGAGCCCAATATAAATCTACTAATAGAACTTTATAGCAGGAGCTGAATTTTGACCTGTGGCTTTGCAGGAAGCTGGTCAGTGGGTGCTAGCAGGGCTTGAACACTCTCACTGGTCTGCGCCACAGACCAAATACAAATACTGATCCAGCCCTTGATCTGAGTCAGTTAAAGAAGGTCACGAAAAACACTAACCGTGCATCTTAGCGGCGGGAATCTTAGAGAACCGTTTGAGAGCCTCTGATGTTGACGTATCAAAATCCAGCCTGCTAGCCACAACATTTCTCAACCGGGACGTAAACCTTGAAGAATGATGAGGGTCCCTATCAGATTAGCAGGCCCAGGAACGGACGGCGTTCACCAGGCTCTGATAGTGCACGACAGTGTGCTCCAGTGAACATCGCAGGTGTGCAGGCTTCTCTCAACACTTTTAACAGCTCGTGCTTGGGTGCTAGGGGACAAGCAAAGTTTTGACACTCGGTTTAGATACTTTTGTTGCCACTGAATGCTTGCTAAGCTGAGAGAGGGCACAGAGGGGATTGACAGCACCTGTGCTCTTGTCTCAGCATAAAACAGTTTAGGTTTGGTTACAAAAGTTAATACCTCACTACATTAAGACAAAGATTTCACGATTTACAGGTTTTAAATAGGTCTTATATTTGTTTTATATACTGTAGTTCTTACAGTAGTAAATACTATAATACTATACTATAAAAAATTCTACTGGTGTTTGCAAGAGTAGGTAGATGGGTACGTTTCTGTTTTCTGAGTATGATGTTTGTTAATTTCGTAAGTGGCTTTGATTCACCTTGATTACACCGCACAAACAATGGGACACCAATGGGGAACTTACATATGGAAAAACCTTTGCATAGTGATTTCATTTTGCATTATTGAATTAATGGAATTATAGGTTAGACGAAGCAAAAATGCCTTTATCCTGCTCACATTTTTAATTTAAATCCTGTCATGCTCTTTCATGCTCTTGGCCTGAGTCACATTTTAGAATTCTGAGTCCTTAATTGCAGTAAGTGAAAGTGAAGTAATCAGATTACGGGGCATTGTGCAAACATGCTTGGAAGACTCACCACCATACGTGAAGCAATCAGACCAAAGTGTCTAGGTTTGTTGGGACTTATATGATCACTCCCTCTCTTCATCTTTCTGCCTCACTTTCTCTCTTTTTCTTCCACTTTCTCTTTCTGGGCCATTGCCTACGCGCATCAGCTTCCTTGTAGATGGAAAGATTGTAACACAGCCATTCCTGTCTTGCCAAGTGCTTCTGAATAAAACAGTGGACCATGGAGGCTCCCAGCATTTCAGAGGAAAATGAGCAGTTCCCAGACGTTTCTCTCCCATACAGAGCAACTGTGGGAACGTGTCAGACGAGCCGGGGCCGAGCCGGAGCCACACTACCTTCATCCAGCCCGGACGACTGGCCTCCAGACCCTCAGAGATCCAGTCGTCTAGCTCGGTGCGTGCTGGAGGAGGCCCAGAACTTACTCCAGTTCTGGCCCCGCTGATTTCCCTCGCTCCACCACTTTGATGTCGGCGCTCAGCCTGCTCACGTCTCCGCTGACCTCCTCGGTTCGGCCGGGGGTGGCCGTCCACCGCCCCTCCGTCCCGGAGAGCAATCCCTGTGCTGTTCAGAGAATCGGCATAAATTATCGGCTTGTTTGCTGGATTCATTTGAGTGGGTTACTGTGCTAGGAATGTTCTGAAGAAGTACAGTAGCTCAATGCCTGATGTCTCACTGGACCTGCACGGGGCAAGTCTGATTGAAGCTTTCTTCAATCCTCTAGTACCATTTGGGATTACAGAGGCCCCTATCACAGGGGATGGGAGGATTTATTTCTATGATGTCACTTGGAAAAGTAGCTTTCTTTGTGCTTTATCAAGCCCAGGAAGCTCTCGGTTTTGTGCAACAGTGTACGTAACAGTGTATGCAACAGTGTACGCAAACTGTGGTTTTGCCCCACGCGTGGCCTTCATGATCTGCTATTATGGTATGAAAAAGCCACAGATCAGAACTCATAAGCCCAATAACCATTACAGTGGAGGCTGCTGCACTGAAGCAGACAGCAGGGTCTTCAGTCTGGAAGCTGGAGATGCAGCCCTCTGGAAACGTAGCACATAGCTCCGCATTATCGGTTAGGGTCATGCCGAAGGCCATGATGCCATTTTTAGGGCAGACATGAAAAAACACTCAAAGGTTTTGAGATTGGGCTTAAATGTAGGCATAGAGCAGATACGGTATCCTCTCAGATACAAGATCTATTCAAGAGTGCTCATCACTTTCGGTTCTTTCTGTGTCCCCTTTCTTATGCCTTTCTGGGAAAGCTGGATGGGGAAGTTGTTGGTTGTGGACAGCAGCTGATGGTGATTATTTTTAAGCAATGCCAGACCCAAGCTTACACTGGTGGAAAGTAGTTGGGCAGGCACTATATGCCGAATATGTCTGTGATTTGTGAATGAATGGTGTGCGAGTGTCTGATCCTGCGGACCCCTCGTGGGATCGGACAAAGGTGTTCTTGTGTTCGCTTGCCTTGAGGAGTCGTGAGCCACTGAAGTTGAAACAGTTCATTTCTCTTCTCTCTCTCTCCAGTGTTGGGGAGTGTGCTAAGAGTCCCCTGCTAGCATAAAGGGCAACCCCGTGGAGTCCCGCCCCCTCACGGCCCTGGGCCAGCATCTGAAGAGTTCCGCTGCGGAGCCTGAGTGGGAGAACATTGAGAAACCTTTGTCACCCTTTGCTGGGTAGAAGAAAAGGATGGTGGATCGAAATGGAGACGAGGCCCCAGCTCCTCTGTGAGAGCTGTGTCCAAGAGGCGCGCTTAATCTGCTCAGCCATTGTGCGGGCATGGCGCACCCCCATCGACCCCAGCCAACCTTAACAGCCATTAAGGTGTCAGGAGCAGCTTCGCCCATTCATAGGCTTTAAGAGTCAGTGAAGTGGCTGAACCGCAGCTCCCAGCGGGCCAATCAGGAGCCGGCTTATCTTCATCGTCTGCATGTCCCGTCTGTAAGAAGGTCCACAGGCGTGAGGTTGTTGCGATGGGGATGGTCGAACAAAGTGGCGACGGGCCTGAAACCCAACGTGGCGAATGAGAAAGGGCTCTGTGTATCTTTCAGCTGCTTCTCTCTGGACACAGCCAACCTTGCCACTCAGCTAGCCCCGCCCCCTCTCCTCCCCCTCCTCCCCTGCTACGGTATGTGCCAACATATGTGCTGCACTGGTGCTGTTGCTACCCAAAGCAAACCTTATATTTAGTTTTTGGCATCAATTAGTTTATATATAAAAACTGCTTTAGCTATTTCTATGTAGTTTGCAGGTCAGATCCATGCATGGAGATGTTGACAGTAGCCGTGACACCTCTGGGTGGGTTTTTTCTGCACTGTAAAAAAAAAAAAGTTCAGCAAAATAAAAATAAAAAATTGTCAACTTATTACAAGTGATTTTTTGAGTAAATTGAACTTTTCACTCAAAAGTCTGCCCAACTCAGAATATAAAGTTACATTACGAGTTCACTTAAAATATTTTGTCCATAGAATTAATTACAGGACAAAGCAGTGCTAGTTGGGAGAACAAAAGCTATCACAACAATAAAAATGAGTCCAGTCAACTTAATATTTTAAGACAAAGTCAATAAATATAGTATTTGTATAGCAATAAAGAACACAATCCAACAAGATGAACATTATTAAAACATTTATTAAAAAGTATTACAACATTTCACATTTCATTACAACATTAAAATGTACATAAAAGCAGCATCTATTAACATTTACATTTACGGCATTTAGCAGACGCTCTTATCCAGAGTGACTTACAAAAGTGCTTTGCATCTGATCACAGAATTCATGCTAGGTAATAGTATGGATAGGCCAGAATTCAAGATACCATTAAGTCAGACTACTACTAACTACAGGAGTCAATGTCATTACCAAGTGTTTTGCAAGTTAGACGTTTGCCAAGAAGCACAAATAAGCATAGACAGACATACAATATTAAAAATATCAATGATGAGAGAACTGCTTAAATATTTACATATTACAGTGTCACGGAAACATTCATATCGAAATACACAGCAGGACACTAAAGCCTAAAGTGAAGAACATTCACTCAGAATATGTGTTAATTTAAGCGGCACTGGGCGGGAGGCCTCTTTTCCACATGCCGGTGGTTGCTAGCTAGCCTGCTAGCTAAAGTAGCAAATGTGAGGACCCGTTAGACCGTCTATGGTTTATTTTTCCATTTGCTTTGTTGCTAAATCAGAATCAGGACATTTACAACATCTCGAAATGATTATTTGACAATAATGTCCTTTACTTATACACTACCAGGCTAATGTAAGAACGTCTGCATACATTTAGAACTATGCTAACACTGCTATACCTTAACTGCATTGGCCTTTTGTGGAAATTAGACCATTAACACACATTAAAACTTTGTTGAAAGTTTTACTTATTTGTTGACTTATTTGAAAATAACATTTTCTATACCTGTTTATACAAGATGTCATATTTTGTTTCGACAGCTGGGCATATAGTCATACATAAGTGTTATTTGGCTTATTATATTGAAACATTTGATTTTAACCTCAATAATTACTTTGACCCTTTAAGTATACAATCTTGAGAAAATAAGTAAATTTATCTGCAACATGACTTACTACTGAAAATATAGGCCTACTCCATACCTTGTGCAGTTGCGGTAGCTAAAGGACTTGCAAACGTGCATAAGCTCCTGCACAGCCGGGAAACCCCGGAGCAAATGCTACTAACTTGAAGTGTGCATGCGTTCATTAAACAAGTTAGTACAGTGGACAAGAAACGTAAAATAGTAAGTTACATCAACAAAGGAAAATAAGTTAGGAATACATTGGAGCTGAATTTGTTGAAATTACTTAAGATGATATGTGAACCTCACCAACTTTTTTTTTTAGTTCAAATGACATTCTTACTTTAGTTTCGAGAAACATCTTACTGGTAGTAGAGAAGACTTTCCTGTTTCAGTTATTGTATTTTCCCATCAAGCACATACCATCAAGTTCTCGTTATCTGATTGCAACATCAACAATACCCAGACGTAGATTTCTTTTATACTTATATAAAAGATACATATACTTAATATGTATCAGTTATGTTTGTCAAGAGGAGTCAACAGAAAAGCCTTTTCGAAAGAAGAGCAGGGCCATGCCATCGTGTCCTTCTGCGGTGCCTTGATAGCTGACATGGCTGTGCCCATTGATGTTCTTGCACTCTCCCCAACTCCTCTTACACGCCATCTTCATCCCAAAGCCTCAAACAGCATTTACATTTACATTTATGGCATTTGGCAGACGCCCTTATCCAGAGCGACTTACATTTTTATACAAGTGAGCAATAGAGGGTTAGGGCCTTGCTCAGGGGCACCTCAGTCATGGCCTCAGGTCTGGGAATCGAACCTGCGACCCTCCGGTCACAAGACCAGTTCCCTAACCGCTAGGCCATGACTGCCCCCATTTCTGTACGCACTGATTTTCAAGGCCTACTTGGATGCCTGTTTTTATGAACCTCTGTGCCGGTGAAAAGTGGCCGTCTAAATTAATCCATGCCCGTGTCGTAGGAAGAGTTTCAGCTCAACCTGTGCAAAATCTTCAGCAAGTGGATGAAGTGCGGTGGATGCAGTGGATGCACTTTTGTTGTCCTTCTGGCCTGCCTTGATGGAGATTGGGCTGGGGGGTCAGGAGCTTCAGAAGGTGGAGGGGTGGTGGAGGGGGTGGAGAAGGATCTGTACTGCATCTCTTTTTAGACAAGCGGTGTCTGCCCTCTGTTGCCCTGCCTGATACTTTTGTATGATAATGTGTTTGCAATGATTGGTAGTGCTGGTATTTTAGAGCACGAGTGTGGACACACAAACACACACACATGCATGCGTGTGCACAAACATACAGACTCACTCACCAATTATTTCTAAGGCTTGAACGTCTCTATTGGCCACTGATTGGCCCAGGGGGGCGTGGGGGGTTGTCACGGGTGATGCCAAATCCCTGTCCGGTCCCCGAATCTGAACCCCATGACCCAGAGCTGTTTAATATGCCAATGAGTTTCCCAGAGAGATTCTCCTCTTCTCCCCAGATCCTCAGAGCTGAAGCCTCTGACCTGAGTGTCTCTCTTCCGGCACTGGCTGCTTCCCATCATGACTAATGTTTCGATTCTCCTCACCACGCCACAACAGTTTTGCCTGGAGTCTGCTCCGGTCATGGTCTTCTTCACTGTTAACCACTGGCCCATGCTGTATAAACAACCCACCATCACTCCTGCCATTCGTGTACTTGTATTTATTAGAATGCAAAGAGCAAAACTGTGCTGCAAGTTGTTTTGAGTGAAATTACTGATTGAGCAACTTTCGTTTTTGGATTCATCTGATTTGCTCTTTGCTGTTGTCAATAGTCCAGCACTGTGGGTTCGTGGAGCTGTTATTATAAACACTCCACCAAATACTGGATTTGAAACACAGTTGATGGTTCATAAATTCTCTTCACCTTCAGCCATTTGAGGTCTTTCTGTGTATCCCTGTGTCAGACCATAGTTCACAATCCTTTTATCTTATGGTATTTTTTACACCAATGAACATAGTCTTTTGTATTATGTTGCACCTGAGCTTCTTAAAGCCCTTTGAAAGTCCAGGTGTTGTACAGAATCAGATCTTTATGTTAGTTTTCCATCTTTGACTTGTTAACAATAAGCAAACCCAAACGTCATTAAAAACACAGTCTTAAACTGAAAATCATCGTTGATCCGTTCGGGTTGAGTGTTGCACACACGTCGGCTCTGTCAGAGGAAGGAGAGGAGATTTAAGCACAGAATGAAAGAGAGAAGCAGTGACCTCTCCGTGGTGTCAGCTGCTTTAGGAGCCGAAGAACCCAAATAAAACGGAACCAAAATAGCACCTCTGAACCTTCCAGACTCGCGTCTCGCCCCCCCACAGAGCCACCGCTGCCTGGCCTGCCGTGACCTAAGCAAGACGGCTTTGTTATTATTATTCTTATTATTATTATTCTCATTATTATTCCCTGGGAGCCCCACAATGCTTCCTCTACATGTGCACACTCCGCAAGCTTTATGTGGTTTTTACATTTTTTTCTGCACTTTTTTAATACAATAAAAATGATTCAATAAAATGTATGTTCTAATAGTTCTTTGAATTATGAGAGGTTGAATTTGTTATTTCCTATTGTATTTTTTGAATAATATGGCAATAACATTTTAAAATGTGGGTTTAGCAAGATGCACACATGCATGCAAAATTGAAGGCTGTTGAAAACCTTTCCTTGAGATATTCCCAGACGTCGGTATATATTAAACTGACATGAAAATTCACTGAACGTTCCAAAACATAAACGTTAGTATATGGAGATGGTCCCCTGGCAGAGTCCTTAGCCAGATTACTTTGTTTGAGTCAGATGGATGGATTAATGATTGACGGATCTGATTGTCTGGCTGTGTAAAAAGACACAGGTGGATCTTCTCAGCCTGACAGCCTGGATCAGGAGAGGTTAAACCCTCTCACCCCAAAGAGCCACCTAGTGACCTGTAAGACATCTTCTAGGGAAGACACACACACACACACACACACACACACACACACACACACAGACTCAAGCATTCAGACAAACACTACGACACAGAAAAGGTGCTGCAATTTGTTACCCTCTCAGTGTACCGAAGGAGTGTGTTAAGATCTTGTTTGTGGCGTCGTGACGTTACGGAGTCGTGCCTAATGCTTGCATGCTGGCACTACGGCTTTGGCTTGCTTTTGAAACTCTGTTGTGTACTGTGGCAGCATTTAAGACAGCACTCCACTGCTGAAAGATCTACCCAGCTTTAATGTGAGGCTCATTTCTTATTCCTCCACATGTTTACACTACTGCATGAAAGCATGCAAACTGTATTTCAGAACTTCCTCTAAGTTTCCATCTTCATCTGTCACGCACATAGGCCTACACACACACACACACACACACACACACACACACACACACACACACACACATACACATGCACGCAGGGGGTCCTGGAACATGGCCCATGAGTCTTTGAAGCCTTTCTGGGGCTAAGCGAGTGTGGGCCGGGGGTGTGTTGCTCCTGAAAGACCTTTGGTGGGCAGCGCGCCCTCCCGGGGTTCTGGGAGTTGGGTGCTCTCTCTTTTGTACCGGTGACCAGCGGAGAGCTCCTGTCACTCCACGCTGACCCCACTGATTCCTCTACCATCCGCCTCTACGAGGGGGTGTCCAGCCCCCTCCTGTCAGACTACTGATTGATGTCCAAAGACACAATCCCATCTCCTGTGGACACTGTTGCCTTGTTTTTTTATCCTTCTATGTCCTCTCTCTCTCTCTCTCTCTCTCTCTCTCTCTCTCACTGCCCTCTGTCTTAGCCCTAGTGAGGGCCGTGGTCCCTGTCAATAGAATTTCTTAGCTTGAACCAGTGCTTGGTACCAGAGAGCCCTGCACAGAGGGTCAAAAGCCAGGCCAAGGCAAGGCACCGCCAGAGCCAACCAATGGAAGGATGGATCATATATTTAGGGAGCGGAGGAAAGGCGAGCTCGTTCACGTGGGACAGCGTTGCGTATCCCCAAATGAGATCAAAATACTCACGTTATTTTTCAACCGTCCATTTATAGCAAAGCCTCCGAGAGCTTCTACATGGTTGCTTCCGTACTGGTAATGGGATATCTCTGCTTTTTGATATCCGCACAGCTGTTCGCTTTGCGCCTATTAGGAAACGCTCTGAAGAGCTGGCCTGTCCTGAATCCATTGCAGGAAATATCCCTCACCAAATGTGCAAACCAGCATGTGGTTCAAGTGCATCCATATGCCTCCCTCAGTGCTGAGGGACCTGTTTAGCACACAAAAGGGCCAGTGACCAAGATTCCTTTTTCGAATCTGTCAGTGATACTGCGAACCATCGCAGGGTGAAGGTTTGAACTATTGGCACGTGACGGCCGTAACTTGTGAAATAGACTCGGCTCCTGTGCGAGGTTCCCCCGGTTCCGTTCCCTCACCCGCGGCGTTAGCATCAGGACGGGATGCCCTCCCGCAGACACGCCCCTCCGTCTCCCGCCGCTTTGGTGCTGTTGCACGGCTCGCCCCGATTGACCCTCCTCACAGGGTGTGTAGCAGGTTCTGGGGGGCTAGAGGAGAGGATGGGGGGGGGTGCAGTGGAGGGATGGAGAGGCGAGGAATGCCCTCCCGCTCGGACGTTGCGGGGCGCTCTCTGCCGCTCATACTTCCATGGCAGGGCTCACGTTTCTCCCCCCGAATGCTGTCCCCCCCCCTCTGTCTTCGCCTCCAGGAAATCTCAGCTTACCTCCTCGAGCAGAATGAAAGGGATGATCCGCCTTGAGCCTGGATGGGAAAACGAGGCAGGAACTTCAGCTAATGCTCAACCATCGATCATCTTAATAATTTAATGCTCTTAAACTAGCACTGGTTTGATGAATATAATAGTCGTGGAATTGCTCTGATTCCACTGACATTCAATAATGGCACATGTTAGCAGAGGATGTGGACTCAATGAGAAAATATTCACATGCTTTGAATATGTCTTAAAATTGAAACCAGGCTTTTTTTTTCTTCTTCGTCTTCTTCGTCTTATCCTCCCTGGATGGCTTTTATCTGGCATTATGATTTAGGAAATAATTAAGCCTTCCAGAGTGGCTCCATAAAGATGACTGACCTCAGAACTGTTTGGTGTGTGCAAACGCCTGTTCTTGTCCACTCCCCCTCTTTTGTTGCTGTCTAACTGGCCCCTGGTGCCCGTTCTGCATGTCCTTGTCATGTCACACAGAGCCGATCTCCGATCTGGACTGGGCCTCGCTTGGCAGACAGGCTCTCTGGAGCTGTCTGGCGCTGAGGACCGGAGTGTTATCTTTGGAGAGTGTTGACACGAGCAGAGCTTTAGGAGCGGGCCGGGGCGGGGTGGGGGGGGCAGTGCGTCTGCTCAGAAGACTTGCAGTGTTGGTGTTACAACCACACTCTGTTCCCCGCGGGCGAGCGTTCAGAGGAGGTGAAGTGAGAGAGGAACAAAGGGAAGACAGAAGAGAATGTCACACGCCGACGGAAAGTGGAGAGTGAGGGAGAACATAAATGAAGGAGAGCTCAGCGGCGTGCTGTTATTGTTTAGGAGCAAATGAGGCAGCTTTTCAGACCTGGGCCTGCTCGAACGCTAAGTGAATGTAACTGTTGTGTGATAACAGTAGCGTATTGCAGACCGCAGCTATGAATACTTCCTGTAGTCAATGTGTCTCCCAGTTCGTCGGACCCACACATCACTTAACCAAACAGACAAAAAGCCAGACACAGCAGCCTCTCGTTGTGCCAGGACACCATACCGACCCTGAGAGCTTCTCAACATTTTACAGAAGCTGTTTGCTATTGAGTCGGCCATTTCGTGTGGGGAGAGGGAGGACAAAGACAGAATGTGGAAAAGCAGGAAAGTCGGAGTCCTCCGTGTGGTGGCGTGGGAAAAGAACAAAAGCCCATGGACCCGCCGCGCGGGCCTCCGACACTTTAATGTGGGCATTTATCCTCTTTCATCCCCATCGCTGCGTACTGCTTTACCGCCGTAGTGATCCGGTCTGAGGGACCCCCAGGGGTCGGGCTTGCCAACGCGGACGCTTTTATAGTCTGTAGCAAGCGGCCTGGCTCAAAACAAATTAGCACGCAGCTGAAGTCGAATGCTGTATGGCTGTCCGTTCTTTTGAAACAGCGTGATGTATCCCCCCGCCTGGCAGGCGGAAGGTTCCGGCATCATAAAGCAGTGTGGAGGGGAAAGACGAAGGGACAGCCAATCAGCACGAGGCTGTACCTACCAGCACTGGAGCTCGGGATTTTTCCACAGCTTCTCATGCGGTCAATGAGTAAGAAATGTTGGTCGACGCAGCAGTTTATATGAGAGTCATTTTCTTCAGTCCTGAATGTAAACGTGAATGCTAATTAGCTTGTTAGCATCCGTTGGATTTTTTTATTTATTTTTTTGCCTTTACAGGGAGATAAGATAAGGTTCAACTATTCCATAATTCATCAGTGAAATAACTATTTAACTGTGTTATCATAATACAATTATTGTAGTTTTAGCATCCAGAATATTTGAATATAGCAGTCACAGTTAGATTACCAGAATTTGGTCAGTAGGTTTTACATGGACATCCATTCAAAGATGATGAGCATTCAGCTGCAGTTTTTAAACAGCTGCACAGTTGGTTTTAGTAGTACCACAGTCTAATACACTCGCCAAAGGCTACTGTATTCTCACTACGAATTATATTTAGCTTGGATCGATTTCTCCTCACCTCTGTTACTGAGCTGGACTGCAATGGATCGGGTTTATTTTTCTCTCTAACCCAATTTTATCTTGGCCACGGCAAACCAGCAAGGTCTACTGACACAAATATAACTCATTTGTGTCATCAGAAGACTCTAGTTTCTGGTATGAATACCTGTAGCTCCTTCCATAATCTATTCTGAATTCTTGTAGACTCCAGATGGTAATGTGACCTATTGAGGATATGTGGGGGTTTTTCCTGCGTGTATGTATGTGTGTCCTGTTGCAGCATGCCATATTTTCATTACGAAGCTGTGCAGATGACCTGTTATGTCTTAGGGTAATGTAAACCAGCTTATCATCCTTACTGTACCATATAATGTATAAAAATTACATCCTCCAGAATTAATGAATAGATGGAATGAGATCGCTCTTTACATCTTCATGACCAAAAGCCAGTTAAACCAGCATAAACCAGTATGATTGTTAATTAGGAAGAGTGTAGCTGGAAGTCTATCAGGACCTCTTCCATGCCGGAGACAGTTCATTGCTTGCTCTGTAGACCATGACCGGAGACCGAGGGGCCTCCATGGAGTCTGCACCGTGCCTGGGACCGGTTCCTACTGACCGCCGCTGCCCTCCCCGAACGCCTGCACGGACCCAGGAGAGGAGCGGCACGGCAGGAACACACACACACAGGACAAAGGGAAAGCATGTCTGGGGGAACAGGGCCAAAGACGGGGAGAAGGACGACCCAGGGGGATCGGCCGTGCGCTGTGGGGCGGGCCGATGTCACGGCCTTCTATCCCCACACGTGTGCAAGCCATCAGCGGAGGCCGGGCTCCCGCCGGCCCCTCCCACTCTGCTGTGAATCATGCTTTTATTTTCTGCCATGTTTTGCCCTGCAGTCCAGCTGTCAGCGCAGCGGTGCACGTGCTGCCCGTCAGGGAGGGGTGCGCAGTACTACGTGGCCCGTGCTGACAAGCCTGCGGTCTGGAAGGACTCTTCAGCCTTCTCCACAAAAGGCCTTCGCAAGCTCAGCACATGCAAGGTGCCAATTATAAGAGACAAACTTGACCGAAAGGCAAACTGCTGAACGCTGAACGCTTTTTCAGAAGTCCCACGCTGGCTCTTTATGCCCGGCCTACGTTCTTCTAAATCTGGAACAAATACGACAAGTGTAGAGACTCGGCGTTTCAGTTAGTCACCGTTTTTTGTGGGAAAATGAAACACAAATGATCAATGAGCAAAATCACTGGTCACATTTTTCATAACAGTACACCTGCTGACTGAAAAAAGGAAAGTAATATTACACCGAACACCATCATTACCATTTATACGGCATCTTTCTGACACCTAGTGACACTTTATAAAGTTTGTTCAAAAACAAGCTTTATAGAGAAGAAAGAGAAGATGAACTCTTAAAGGCAGACGCGCTGTGAGGTTCAAGTGAAAGTGGGGATTCTAGAAGAACACCAAGACTGTAACATCCTGCACAAACTCCACAACTAGACCATCAGTTGTGACACACAAATTGAACGATCTGGACATTTGCAGTTTAAGGCCTAGTAATACTTCTGCCTTTTCTGTGTTTAACTTAAGTTTGCCAGCCAGAGCTTTGGATCAGAAACAGACTTAACACTTGAGCAAGGGCAAAGACAGAAAACCTTTTGTTGGGAAGTGAGATTAACACACATGTAACTCACACACAAATGCGAGCCTTTATGCAGTTTATTAAGAAAGATACAAAGATAACTACACTTTAGTCTATTTTATCAGTGTTTGATATTGTCTTAAGACATCAATCAAGTAAGACTAACTACAATTACAGACAAATTAATGAACAGGAACATATTAAATACATAGCAACATAGACAACCAAAGAAACACAAAGCAAACCTGCCTACAACAAACTAAAGAGACAAGAGAGACAAGACTGAACACAAGAATATAAGACATTAGCTAACAGAAAGAATTATAGTCTAAAGTTTTAAGCTGGGCGTACACTGTGCGATTTTTGGCCCATTTTCAGTCGATTTTTCACTCGTGCGACGATTATTTTTGCAATCGGGCCAAGTTTCGGCTCAATCGCGTGTCGTGCATCGTATAGTTTACACAGGTAAATGAGGAGCGATTCACACCTCACGACCAACTCCCGATCAGAAATTGCAGCGTCGCAAGAATATCAATCATGTTTGAAATTCAAATTGCCTCTCGTGAGAGTATCGCACTGTTGAAGCAGCTCCACGAGCCGACTCTCCTTGCGATTTAGTCGTACAGTTTGTACACGATTTAAAATATCATACAGTGTACGCCCAGCTTAAGGCAGAGCCAGGAACAAAACAACAACCACTACATGCAATGATAAGCAACGTGCAAGGTAAAACACAGGGTTTAAATACACAGGCAAACGATGATTAAACGAGACACAGGTGAAACCAATACACAAGGTGGGAGACACAAGATACAGGGGCGTGAAGGCAGACACAAAAAGGTATTTCAAAATAAAAGCACAAATAGGAAAACCAGGAAATGAAATCAAAATAAGAGGGGTTGCTATGAGGAATGTAACAATGAGTGACTGTGGCAGTATTTGGCTTATGCTTCCGTAAGACAACCGAACTCTGTTCTTTGGCAGAGGTATCTGGAGCAGTGTAAAACAATGTCAGAAATACCTACAGAGGAAAGACGAAGAAAAATCTCAAAAACTAAACTGATATTCAAAAGAAGAATTCTCACACACACAGCATCAACAGGAACCAAAAGATCATTCACAGCTCTCAAGCAGATTCAAATGAAACCCAGATTCAAATGAAACCCAGATTCAAAGGGCCTGTAGAGATTATTTATAAAGAGCCTGTAGAGATTATTTATAAAGGGCCTGTAGAGATTATTTACAAAGGGCATGCAGAGATTATTTATAAAGGGCCTGTAGAGATTATTTATAAAGGGCTTGTGGATATCATTTATACAGAGGCCTGTAGAGATTATTTATAAAGGGCCTGTAGAGATTATTTATGAAGGGCCTGTAGAGATTATTTACAAAGGGCCTATAGATATTATTTATAAAGGGCCTATAGAGCTTATTTATAAAGGGCCTATAGATATTATTTATAAAGGGCCTGTAGAGATTGTTTACAAAGGGCCTGTAGAGATTGTTTACAATGAAAAGATATTTGAGTTGCATGGCCATTACTCTCCATCAAATTAACAGAATTTTTTTAATTTATTGTTAAGTCAAAACACATACAACACATGTGGAGCGGAATGATGGTCACCACTGGCAACCATTCAAGCTGTAACATGTGCCACCTTACACGAATCCACTATAGAGCTGCCATTCAGAAGAGTGTTGATGGAACACCCCCCCCCCCCCCCCGCTCCTCTATACACGGAAATGTACGTTTCAGAGCAGAGTGGGGAATCTACATCAGTCCTCCTGTTGCACTGCTGGGCTGTGAGCCCCAGCCTGGAGATTCAAAGGCCCTCTTTGCACGTGAAGCCCCTTTGAAATTTTAAGTGCTTGCATTTGACTGCTGGCTTCCATCACTGTTGGCAGCGAGGACTGTAATAAACTCCCTGACAGGAGATGCATCTCTCCCTCTGTGAAGATGGCCGTTATCATGGTCAGCGTGGAGTTTGCTTAGGTATGCTATAATGATATGACAGAGCTGGTCAGCAGAGCATTGCGTGCATTCTTTAAAGGGGCTTTGTTGCTCACTGGGCTTTTCGAAAAAACGCCAGGGTGGACGTTTCCTTGTTAATCTTTCCCATTTTCTGTTCATGAGAAACACTGTCTTGCTTGTTCTAGTCTTCAATTGTGCTAAATGTTAGCATTAGCATGGTCATACATTCTGGTCATACATTCATGTTATCACTGTTGTCAGTAAATAGCAAGGACTTCATAGAACATCTTCATGATGCCTTGACATCACGTATGGCTTCTAATTGAATTTCTGTTAGAGGAGAAACTCCTCTTATTAAATTCAATTCTTCAGCTGGTTGAGCTTCCTGTAATCTGCATGGTTTATATGTGGCTGGATTAGAAGTCCCATTTCTCGAGTGGCTCTGACTGCTTTGTGGGGATAGACAGGAGAGAACAGGGAGATTAAGGTGACAAAACAGGACAAACACAAAGCAAGCTTAGACCATTACTGTTATATCACTGACACACACACACAGGTGCATACATGGGCACCTCAGCCATCTTTAAGGAATCGCAGCGTTCAGTATAAGGTCAGTTCACAGTTCAAAGCGTTAAAACAAAAGGCCCAGTTGGCTCAGGGCATGCTGGGCCGGTGGCCCGGGAACTTCCCTTCGACCCGGGTGCCGGCCCGCAGGCTTGGAGCACATAAAAAGCAGAGGCTAAAAAGGACACGCTAACTACAGACCGGCCTGCCACAAAGCCAAACATACGGCGCCCTGATGTTAGCATCAAGTACCACTTGGCATGAGGCCACTGAGGTGGTGTAACGGGCAGGCGTGGGGCGTACACAGGGCAGCGTGGTGTCACGGGCAGGCGTGGGGCGTACACAGGGCAGCGTGGTGTAATGGGCAGGCGTGGGGCGTACACAGGGCAGCGTGGTGTCACGGGCAGGCGTGGGGCATACACAGGGCAGCGTGGTGTCACGGGCAGGCGTGGGGCGTGCACAGGGCATTGTTTTGGAAAGTATTCATATATAGGTTATCAAAACTTACTATATATATTGGTCTTAGATGCAAATTTAAGCATAAACCATTATGTCATTAAACCAAATGCCGTTAAGACTATGAAGAACACACAGTCAGCTGAAACTAAACACACACACACACACACACACACACACACACACATATATATATATATATATATATATATATATATATATATATATATATATATATATATATATATATATATATAATATATATATGTTTTGTGTTCTAAATGTCTGCTTTATTATGTAAACCACAAATGTTCCATCCTTAACTATTATTGCAATCTTTGCATTTTGTACTGTTGTGTGGTCTAAGAAAAGAGGAGATTAAATCAATCTGGCAGGTTAACATTCTGACCCACAGAATAAAGAAAGA
Source organism: Brachyhypopomus gauderio (assembly GCF_052324685.1). Lineage (NCBI taxonomy): Eukaryota > Metazoa > Chordata > Actinopteri > Gymnotiformes > Hypopomidae > Brachyhypopomus > Brachyhypopomus gauderio. The sequence goes on from NC_135223.1 coordinate 10,173,605, forward strand.
CAAAAGAGTTCCAGACCACTCTATTCACCAGAGGGATTGTTTGTGAGGTTTGCGCTGGACGGTGTGGTCCAGGGACCTCCATGCAGATCCTCTGGACTGGGTTTGAAGGTTTGGGCTGCTCTACCAGGAGAGATCCAGGGGAAACCCCAGGCCTTCAACACCCGCCTGATCAAAGCCGTGCCCTTGGGGAGCTCGTCGCAAAGCCACTGAGCAGAGGAAAACGCCATCCGACTCAGCTGTTCAGGAGCGGTAGAATGTTCCGGAGGGTCTCCCTGGGCCTTTGCACCTCTATCCCGCTCTCCTGGGGAACAATCGGCGTCTGATTAAACATCACGGCTCAGGAAGCTGTTGATATGTCGGGGGCTCACAGGTCGTGGGGGTTGCTGTTTGAAGATGGAGCCAGTGATAGCAACCTTGCTTCTGAGGGCAAACACATTAGCCCCCGGTTTCCTTATTTGTGCACACGACTCATCGGATGAGGACCAGATGCTGGGAGATGGAGCTGATTACACAATTCTTTAGTGGCTCGCTCCCTGTTTTGTAGTTCAGTGGAGATGTCTTAAAACGCTTTATCTGTTCAGGTGATAGTTGTTGTGACTGAATATTTTAAAGGTTTTTAAAACTTACTGGCTGCTGAACTGGCTGTCTTTCATATTGAAGGTCATGACTGAAGTTGACCAGCGGGACTGTGAAAAATAAATATTCTTGAATAATCATTAGTCTTTAAAACTTATGATCACTTTATCATTCATGAATAGAATCTGCTTGGAGTATAACAAATATTTTGTGATTATATTATGTGAATTGAATTGAAGAAATAAGAATTTAAGATCTGAGAAGATACAAGGATGTCTTGACATTCGTGTTTATTGTTGTGAGTATATCTGGTCCAGCCTGTGACCACCACAGAAACCGATGGCAGAAACCACTGACCACCTGACAAGAAAACTGTCATGACAATTCCCCAATTGATTGCTAAATCCCAACCCTAATAGTGGATTATGTTACAAAGCCTTACAATTTCAGTCCCAAATGGGACATAAAACCAGCGCATACTAAAAGCCAGTTTAGTATTTGGACTTTGGGTTTAAGTATTTATCCCATTTGTTCTGTATATAGTTTTACATGACATATAAATATATATGTAGAGCCTTTGCTGAATGGTATTGGTTTGTCTAATGTGTATCAGTCCCTCAGTCACTCATTCAGCCACAACTTAACATTCAAACCAAATGCAGCTTCCTTGTGGCAGCTGTTTGTTTTACCCATTAGTTGGACGTCCTCTCCTCTTCCGCCTTCCTCCTGGTCCAATAGTATGCAAATCACGGCCCGTGCAGACGCAGACAGCCACCGTTCCTCCGCCAAAGCAGCTCCCGTCACACAGACGTCTAATTGTACAGTTTACTCTGGCCTGCCTGGGCACACGCCTTTGTTTTTAATCATGTAATATTTGGAGGGTGTAGGGGTTGAGGAGTCAGTACTGTAAATCTCATGGCTTTCAGAAAGAGAATGCACCTCCTCCCGCCCCCCCTTCACACACACACACACACACACACACACACACACACACACACACACACACACCCTTTGAGGCCTTTTATGGATTCCAGCTGCACTCGTGTACTGTGTGGTGCAGGCCCAGAGTCATGTGAACCTGAGGCTGGAGCGAGGAGCACGGAAGGAACGTCCTGAGGTATCTAAGCGATAAGCTGAGCGTTCGAAACGCTCCCTCTACTCGCTCTCGTCAATGCTGGGGTGGGAGAGTTGGCCGACGTCGTTCGTCTTCAGAAGAAGCGAGGATTCCCTCGGCCAGGCCCGCGGTCTTTAATAGTGATATCAAAAGGAATTAGCTGATGGACCGTTCCGGGGCGGTTGGTGTTGGTCGAGAAGGTGCCGAGCTGCTGCTCCGGTGTTTTCACAGGGCACCGAGGCTGGAATGTGTTCTGAGTCAGCACGGTTACAACTTGCGTTGAACCTTTAGCGGTTGGCAAAGCAACCCTCCACAGCCCCGCCCCTCCAAACCCCACCCATGAAAGTGGTTTGAAGAAACTAAAGATGTAGGTGGGGCAGGGGTCAGGTAGGCGGGGCATCGCTCTCATGCTGACTCTTGTTCAGAATTTATTTGGCTTCGACCGTTGCCTGCTATAGAGACAGCAGAGAGCATATCAGTGCAGATCACCTAGAATATTCCCTCACTTTAAAGAGTTAAGTATATAAGTCTTTTAGGTATTATGGTCTGTAAGGATGAGTTTGAGCTCTTGATCACCATCATTCCCGTCTTTTGTGGCCACTTGACTAATGTCACGTACCTCCCCACAACGGCTCCGTTTCACACCGCAGCACCCTGTAATTATAGGACTATAAGAGCTACATAATCCTTATTCAGCAAACAACAACAAAAAAACCCGTTTAGCAGAGAGAGCTCCTGCCTCTCGCCACGTACGTCAGGGGGAGTGGCACTCCAACAGGGTCCGGGTACAGGGGGGGGCCAACGCCAGGGCCCGGTGGGGTCTGAGCTCGGTGCCTACGGTTTGACGCCAGGCCGTGATAGTTTAACCACTAGCAGGTGTGCAGCAGGGCCAGCAGACCACGGGGTAGAGGGTCAGGGGGAGGATGGGGGAGGGGGCGGGGCATGTCGGCGGGCACAAAGAGAGGCAGCGTCCATATGAGGAACATCAAATGCGCGGGGCGGTGTGTTTCAGTAAACATCCAAATGGAGACAGAGCAGCAGTGAGTTTGAATGTTTCAGCACGCATTTCCCCTGGAAGCTACATGTGAAGTTGTTGTTTTTTTTTCTCCCCAATAATATAAACAAGGTTTTTAACTTGGTTTTAAAGTTATGGACGTGAGTAATGTAGCTAAAGGTGAATTTTTCAGCGTGGTTTTAAGTAAATATGGATCCTTACTAGATGCTTAAGCATGTGTTCAGTACTTTAGAAAAGAGCTTAAAACAGCTGTTTATAATGATACTAGCAGACCTCCATTAACAATTTTGGCATTGGATATTTGGGAAAAGTTATCTTGGCCCCAACACTATTTACTTGCATGAAAAACCCCACAATAAAACCAACCACTAAACTAACAATATTTACTTGGATCAAAGCAGCAGTCTGCATGTACTTCAGTGCGCGTGTGTGTGTGCATGTCTGTGTGTGTGTGTGTGTGTGTGTGTGTGTGTGTGTGTGTGTGTGTGTGTGTGTGTGTGTGTGTGTGTGTGTGTGTGTGTGTTTGTTTGTGGCACATTTTGTAGACAACAGGTGAAGCCTCCTCACTGTAACTCTGTCCCGCTGTGCTCAGCCATTGTGCAACACACACTGGTTCCCAGACCTTGCACACCACCTATCTGCATCTTTCTTTTTCCTGCCTCTTGAAGATGGATTGCTTCTCTCTTCCCATGCACGGCAGGACCCATGGAGCTCGTCTTTTACCACAGCCCTGTCTCAGACACCACACTGCTTTCACTCCATTTGTTCATTCTTTAACAGGATTTGTTAAATAATGGGTGTTAAACATAGAAGTGGAATGTAGATCTTCAGATCCAGTAGATTTAGTAGTTTTGATACATGTGAGCTTGCACACACACACACACACACACTCACACACATACCCACAGTCCATGGCTATTTATTGACCGAGTCTCCCGCTGAGAGGCATGTTTTGCATGCTTGCCATTATGACTTCTAACTGAGACGGCTGACTACGGCAGAGTTATCCATTAACACAATCGCTCGGATCCTTCACCTCGGGCAGAAAAATGTGTTAGCTATTGTAGTGGCTTTCTAGTCGGAAACTATATTCAATATCATAGGTTTCAGGCCACAGCTGGTCTGAGATCAGTGCGTGTAATGGTCAACTGCTCTTGCAGAGTGAATTTTGACTGCACTCTCCTCACATCTCCTTTGGATGATCGCCAGTTTTACATACTGACGCCTAGAGGGCAAACATGGAATTTATGTAATGAACAGAAAAACATTTCCAGGCTGGGACTCACACCATGTGCTATATATTTCAGTCTGTCTGTCTCTGCCTCTCTCCCTCGCTCTCCTTTCCAAGTCCAGTTTTGACTATTTATCAGGGTGTGAACACAGCACAGCATAGCTCGAGGGCTCTTCCTGTACAATCTTTCATCATAAATCACTATTTCAGCTGTGGCGTGCCATCATTCCGCCATCCATTTCTGCAAGATAGAGACATATCCTCGGAATAAGGTATTAGGCATGAACCGCGGACCGCTCGTAAATCACAACAAGCCCAAATGTGCATCGTCCAAGTTGAATTCATGGTGAGAAGACTGGGCGAATCTAGAAGAGAAACGCACCTGACCTAAAGCAATGTGAAGCTCTGTTACCTCAAAGCAACGTGAAGCCCTCTTACCTCAAAGCAACGTGAAGCCCTCTTACCTCAAAGCAACGTGAAGCCCTCTTACCTCAAAGCAACATAAATCTGTTACCTCAAAGCAACACAAAGCCCTGTTACTTCCAAGCAATGTGAAGCTCTGTTACCTCAAAGCAACGTAAAGCTTTTACTTCAAAGCACCATGAACCTCTGTTACCTCAAAGCAACCTAAATCTCTGTTACCTCAAAGCAACCTAAATCTCTGTTACCTCAAAGCAACCTAAAACTCTGTTACCTCAAAGCACCATGAAGCCCTGTTACCTCAAACCAACGTAAAGCTGTTACGTCAAAGCAATGTGAAGCCTTTATCTCAAAACTGGCCATGAAAGAGTGAGCAATCCTCACCAGCCCTGGCATGTGTCCTGAGTTCTCTTTCTTTTCTCTTTTCATATTTCATATTTATCATCTGGGCATTCATTGTGTCTCTCTTTTAGTTTTATGAGGGTCTTTTGCCACCATATGTTTGTGATAAAAGAGTCTCTTAGTTCTGATAGATGGTTCTTCATCATAGGCAGTTTATCTATTATTGCCTTTTGGGGGAATCCAGGGGAGATAATGATAGTTGTGAACCATTTCAGTCAATTCTTCTTAACATATCATTACATTACCGTTTCCAGTATATCCAATACATCACTGGTATTGAACAGACATGCCCCATTTGGGGTTTACATATTAACTCATCAGACACAGACACACACAGACTCACACCCATTTACATTTGCTCTACGACTCCTACTCAGTGCTGCAGACAGTAATATTTTTGTTCCCTTTTGCCATGACCACAACGCATTCCCATCCTTTTCTCACAGCTATGACCTCACATCCCTGTATCACAGCTATGACCTCAAATGCCTGTCTCACAGCTATGACCTCACATCCCTGTATCACAGCTATGACCTCAAATGCCTGTCTCACAGCTATGACCTCAAATGCCTGTCTCACAGCTATGACCTCACATCCCTGTCTCACAGCTATGACCTCACATCCCTGTCTCACAGCTATGACCTCAAATCCCTGTCTCACAGCTATGACCTCACATCCCTGTCTCACAGCTATGACCTCACATCCCACGTCTCACAGCTATGACCTCAAATCCCTGTCTCACAGCTATGAACTCACATCCCACGTCTCACAGCTATGACCTCAAATCCCTGTCTCACAGCTATGAACTCACATCCCTGTCTCACAGCTATGACCTCACATCCCTCTTTCACAGATATGCCCACACGTCCCTCTCTCACATCCCTGCTTCACTCCTCCCAGTGGGGGTGATAATGACCCAACACCCCAGTCAGGCATGGGAGGTAGTGAGGTGTGGCCCAGACTGTGCTAGGGGGTTGGAGGGCAGGGGCTACCACGCATGGCTCCTAGCTCTGTCTCCTATCACACATGGTACTTTTATGAAGGCCAGATCTCTCTCCAAGACTCACCTAATACAGAACAGACAGTTCTGCAGTGGAGAGGCTGTGAGCTGGGGAGTTGACGGAGGCAGGGCCGAGCCCCTGCACGCCCTCTGAAGGCACAGCCTTTCCTCCGTGACCTGACTGGTGCTGAAGATGAAATCTTGGTTCTGACGGGGCGATCGATGCTTCTGTTTCACACTTGTAATGCAAAAATACCAAATACCTTCGAATGTGCTTTTGTAGTTACTTCACAGCTGTACAACTCGGTGTGTGCAAAGAAGAGACACCATGCAGAATGCTATATATACTGTATATGTCAAACATAGATAAATAATAGTGCAGCTTCACTATGACTACTACGAAAAGAGAAAACAGAAGATAATGTTACCATGGGAGATTGTGTTACGTGCCAGAGAGAGTAGTTTCAGTTATAGAATATGAATATATAACAAATATGCACATGTTTAGAGGTATTACATCTATAGTAGTGACATGTGAACAAATCTGAATTCCACTAATGACGTTGTGAATTGACCTTATGGTGGCAGGTGAAGACAGAGACGTCCAGTATGTAAGCTCCAGCACTCCACACACAGTAGACAGTAGCACTACTGAAGTCACGTTGCGACAGTGGACCTGTGGGCCAGATCTCCAGCTGCTTCGGTAGCCTGATGGTTTGTGGGTAACTGGCTGTCTGCTAGTGCTGGGCTGTATGCTGCCATACTACCTATAAGATGGCAGATGAGTGCAAGAAAGAATTTCTATGTGAGGAGAAGAATAAAGTTTTCTGTGTGAGGGGAGCAGTGTAGTTCCTTTTCACTTCTGAGCTTTATAAACGGTCCAGTCAATATGTAGTGATATTGTGACCATGGACTCCATTACCCAGAACACAATGCTGCAAACCCCCCCCCCCCCCCCCCCCCCCCCCCCCCCCCCAACATACACACACTCACTTCACAAGGTCAGGCTCACACCTGCCGTGCACACCTGTTCTTCATTACTTATGGTCTGTGTATGACTACAACCCCTTCTCTGTTCACATTTTATGAACTCGTGCATGCGTTGTGGTTCTCAACATTGCTATCCATAGCATTCCTCCTGCCTGTGTGATCTAGTGCTTGACCTCAGCCTGTTTGTGTTTATTTTGATCTCTCCTTTCTTGAGCTGTTTCTCTGGCTTTGACCATTTAGCCCAATTTGAGATGTTGCTTTTTCCCTTTGTGTTTAGTTTGTTAGACTGCCCAATAAATCATTTTATTGGGTTTTTTTCTCCACCTGTGTCTGACTCCCTGCTATTGTGAGGGAGATGTTTTAAGTTCTGAAGCCGTATGAAGTTTCTCAGTGAAGTAAATAAATTTTATGAGAACTTCAAATGGTTGGTAGATGATATGTTACAAATCGTGAACTTTGTTGAACTTCGCTGATTACAGAGACGACATTTGCATGCCAGCTGAAAATCTTGGTGAGGGTATCCCCAGGACTTCGTCGAGTTCGGATGTTGTGGACTGTTATCACTCCCATGTTTTGGGTACTGTTTTGGACTTCAGTTCTGCTCCTCCTTCTTTCCTCCATCTGCTGTGTCTAGTAAGGCCCTACAAGGGCGGAATTTTCTGCCGACGCGAGTATTTCTGCTGAAGGAAGGCAGCAGGAACATTGCAGGTTAAAGAGGAGACGAGCAGTAAGTTGTGAGAGCCTCTCCGTACAGATGCAGTCTGACAGGTAGGGCATCCGCCATACATACTCTGTCCTACTACCCAGGAAGTGGTAGATCAAGTTACAAATGCAATGACCTAACTTAATAAGTGATGGTTTTCTTAGCAGTAGATCACTGGTAATGTTGTTAAGTGCAGTCTGCAGGATTCTGGTATATGTCTCTGGCTATTCTTTGACGTTCTCCATTGTCTCATAGATTTAGGAGGTCAGCAATAGAGCAATGAGTTTAGGACTTGTCTGAGGAATGCTGACATGTTTTATCTGTGTGTTTTTATAGTCATTATACCTTCTAATTCTTTAGTTTTTCAGCACTGGAACAATAGTGGTAAGAATATTGTAAGAATATTGTAATATGGTAAGAATCAGACTGAAGTATGAATTCCAGAGGTAGGCAGTCATCTGTCTTTAGGTCACTAGGGGAGGTCTGAATGAGTTTTTACACCAGCTTTTGTGAGACAGCTCACTGTCCTCTAGTTTGTTGGGTAGAACTGTTTGTTGGGTAGAAGTTAAAGCAGCTTCAGTTTTTTATTTCAGTGATGGATCTTGTGGTGTCTGGTCTTTGAAAGGGCTTTTATGTTTGACGTGAGCAGTAGAATGCATTTGTCAGAAGAGAATACAGGAGAATAACAAACAACAACAGAAGAATGGGGAACCTTCGTAATTATAACATCATAAAACAGACGTGGAGCGGTTATGCATGTTGCTAGTGAGTTATTTCTGAGATAAGCAAAATGTGTTGGAGAATTGTGGATAAAAATCTTACTGTAAGATCTACTTTTGTAAAGACCTGACCTAGCAGAGACATTTGTTTTCATTTGTTCGATGGATATTGACTATTAATTAGGTATCTCAAGACATCTGTGGTCAGTTCTTACCAAACCTATGCTAAAAAAGTAGTCCTGGCTGGTGTTGAAAGTCCTATCTGGAAACTTTGTTTTGGAAGGACATCACTTATTTTCAGAGAGAGCAGGGAGGCACCCACTGTGACTGAGAAAGGTCTTTCTTAAGTAAACAGTAACACTGACAAAAAGCCCCGTCTTGTCATCCATGGAGCTGAGTGACGGAGTACATTTAGCATGCTGTAGCTTAGAATTGCCCATCATCCTTGACTAATGAAGGGTCATTTGGTACCATTTCTCCTCAGCAAGCATCGTCACTGACATCCAGTGAGAATAACAATGATGCAAGTGAAACCGTAGGCTATGTTATGAAAACAGCAAGATTTTGCGACATTAAGCATACAGAAGCATGCTCTTTTGTACAGTAAAAAATGTGTAACAGAGGGAAAACAGATTCTCATTAGACACTTTGTCATGTGAATAGCAGTTAGCAGCCTTGTGTGTGTGTGTGTGTGTGTGTGTGTGTGTGTGTGTGTGTGTGTGTGTGTGTGTGTGTGTGTGTGTGTTTGGGTGCGTTGGTGTGCACGGAGGAGGGGCAGCAGGGGAGGGGTGGCAGGGTTTGGTGAACAGCTGACTTGTCCTCTGCCCTGGCTCTCGGCCCATCTGGGGATGGGGTTTGGATATCTCTACTGAGTCAGTGTTGATCCAGCCTCACAGCAAATAAACCCTGCAGCTCGGCTACACAGTGCAGCACCCAGACCCCAGGCTTAACCCCACCCCCCACGACCACCCCCCAGCCCCACCCCCACTGGGTGAGGACAGAACTCCTTCACTCCATCTCCACTGCTTTGTCCTACCAATCTCAAAAGTTTCACCTCGTCTATTAGACCATTTATCCCCCACAGTCTTGGCCAAGAGATCTTCAAATGTGCGATGCTGTTGTCTGGCTGGTGCCATGGAGAGCGTGGTGCGCGCAGTGTGGGCCTCAGAGGAGGAAACGGTGGTCTTTACTGTTGCCTGCCCATGGCTACCAGTTCATTTGTCACAAAGCATTGAAAGGGGAGTGGGAGGGATGTGGTGAATGAGAGATTTCTCCTTAGGAAAATATACAAAGGCTCATTGAGTGATGTGAAAGACTCACCCTCATATGGTCAGGGAGATTCAGTTTAGCAGCACAGTATATAAATATCTGGATTCAATAAGGGTATCTAAATATCTTCAATGGTTATGGTGGATGTCACACGTTTGAGAGAGTCATGTAGCTAGTACCAAGTCCTGCTTCCCACTGTCTGGTTCTCTGGTGTTGTTCTTAATAACCGAACCATTTCGATCTTCCTTTCTCTTCATCTTTGTGGAGATAGAACAGGACCTACAACCGTGCCACAGCTCAAGCGTGTTCTTGGACGGGTTAACCCGTCTGCTGCATTTCTAATCTAAAGAAGTGCTGTAACCTCGGTGACCCGAGCATTAGCAGCTCTAACAGAAGATGACGGCACCATCGAACGCTCGGTCAGCTGAAGGGCTTGCGAGAGGAGCCCCTCAGAGGTGTCCTTTCTGCCAGAGCTGGCACATTGCTTTCACCGGGGTGGTTTTACGCTTCATGTACACCAAATGCAGTCTGTCTTTTAGCAAAGGATAAAGCTTGCTGGCAGAAGCAAAAGTCCCGTGAACAAAAGGTCTGGGTGCAAGTCTTTGAAGATGAGAAATGGCTGTGAGAAAAAAATGAGCTTTCTAGGGGGCACCCTAAAGTCCTTGATTTCTTATGAACAGAGAATGGAGCACTTCATAAACCATTGTGCAGTCTCTAACTTCGATCATCAGGCTCAAAGCAGCGAGACAGGCAGGTCTGACAGCAAAAGTTGCATTGGCCGCACCCGACCACCCAAGGATTGTGTACGGTCAAATGATGGGCGCATTTGAAATGTCATGCAACACCAGCGTGGTCATTTACAATGGGGCACCCCCTTCCTGTAGCTCCTTACACTGCATTATGAGTGTTGAGACTCAGTCTCAGAATCTACAACAATATATTCCGTCTTTTGATACACTGTAAAATGAGGTGTGCTTTTGAACTTTAGGTGACCACCACAGATTATGCCAGTGTTGTGTTGCAGAGAGGTCGTCCGTTTCGGATCGGTGATGTTCCGCAGCCGAGCAACTAGCGAAGCAGCAAGGTGTACGAAGACTGTGGGGTTCGTCCCATATGGGCAAATACTCCATCCCCAGCGATGAAAAGGGCTCTCGAGGACGCAGCCTGCATCCTTGCCAAGAGCAGATTACGTCCCCTTCAGTGGCACCTCCAAAGAAAGCAGGCCCATTCCTGCGACTAAAAGCTCCGGTGAATGGCTCGCCATCAACACACTGATCTCCAGCTCGGCTCAGCTTCATTTTGTAAAGCCTTCGGATTGTCACAGGCACAAAGATCGTTCCAGAGCCTGCCCGCCGTCTTAGAAAATCGCTTCATGTTGTCGCCGGCTACGTGTTTGTCGTTCAGATGGTCTATCAAAACCCGAAGTTGCGGGAAGCATTTAAAACATGGCGGGTGGCTCCGCATCACACTCCCTGGAGCCCTCGACGGCCCCGGGCCTCTTTCACATGGTTTTGAAGGACATCACCAATAGTCATTTGTCTGACTACGCTAATAGATTCTTGTTTTCAGGCTAGCTAGAACACAGTGGCTTTCAATATGGGCTGGGAGAATCGTTTAAAAAGATCTAACAGCAGGCCTTCTGGTTTAGTAACAGGATTTGATGGCGGTCATTCTGACTGTATAGGGGTTTGCCTTGGTAACGATACAGTTACTGAGTCATCCTGCAAGCAATCCAGAAACATTTACATTGTTGCAATCCCTTGCTAATAATAATGCTGTGCCCTGTGCGTATGTAGCCATAGCAGGTCTGGTTTTGCTCATATTTTTATCTAACCCTCTTGAACACGTAGCCCAAGCATCAACACTGCCGTTCTTGGGCGTGTTAAGTGCTGTGTGGCGCTGTAAACGGAGGTGCATTAAAACAAGACCCCTCCTGACCATCAGGAGCTGTCAGCTGTGCTGACCCTCAACACACTATTCACTTCGCTGGCCCGCTGACGTAGCATATCGATGCCAGGGGCTGGAGTAGCCCTGCACCTTGACAGCGCTAGCAGGTCCGTAATAGCAGGCTTTAATATCGTCGATGCCATACCTAGACATGCTCTAATGGAAAACTGGCTGGGAAACAAGGCACGACAAAAATGAACGTGTCTAGTTCCATTTAAATGTGGTTTAGGGAAGCTGTACAAATCTGATACTGGTCTCCTGCTTCTGGCCCTTGTAGGATCACATCTCCTTCCTCATTTGTGGCAGATTTATTTTGAGCTTTGCTTGATTTGCCGCGCAGCCGTAAATCTACCTTGGGAAATGGGAAGGCAGTTAGTCATGTGTGTCTCTGCATCCTCCCAGTCAAGACATTCAATGGGTGATTTCAGAGCAATATGTTGGCTGGAGACGCTGGAATATTAATGGTCCCCTTGCTGCCTCACAATGCGTTTCAGCTGCCAAACCAAGAGTCAGGGCTTTGAACTGCGAATCACAAAATCTTCTCCATTAGTTTAAAAGAGTTGTTTTTAGCAAATTAGGCCACTACGGGGTAGTTCAGAATTAAATCTACATAAAGCTGATTTGTATGTTTTTAAAGCCTAGTGGCAAAATCGAGAAGCAACACACTAAAGAGTGAGAATACGCAGTGAGAATACGCCTGGTGTGTTCTTATGTGGTGGCAGATGGAGGAGACAAAGAAATTGAGGAAGAGACTGAGCTAGCTGGTGGAAGCATCTTCCTTCTGTTTCTGTACTTACCTCACCCTGTCACTGCAATCTTTCTCTCTTTCGTTTCTTGTGCGCTCTCTCTCTCTCTCTCTCTCTCTCTCTCTCTCTCTCTCTCTCTCTTACTTTTCCTCAGCACACATCTTTTTCCCCGCCACTCCGTTCCACCTCTGGAAAGTTGGAAGGATACCCTGGCAGGTGACAATTTTCCTCTCATGCACAGCTGGAAGTGGAGCAGGGGTCTCTGGGAATGACGGCCCCCGCTGCACATGCACAGCTGCACACGACCCTCCGTCTGGAAGTGCAGCCAGCCGTCCAGCGCCGTGTTGGCTCGCTCCGCGCCGAGTCCCGGTGGAAAGACGGGGCCTCTGGAGCTCCGTTCCACAGATGTATTCGTTTACGACCGTGTGTTTGAGCGTAGCGTTGCGTCACACGGACGCCCAGCCTCACGTGGTTGCCACTGCAGTCCTGTCTGGCTCCCTGCTACGCATCGCCATGAGCACCGGCATGAAGCTACGTTTCTACGTTTCTGATCATGGGCCTGAACAGAGGATTAAATATGTTAAATGGGAGTCTTCGTGCTGCCCACCTCGCGAGGTTCGAAAGCCCAGTATTGCTTTGAGCGAGCGATGCTACTGGGAAGTTCAATATGTTAGTAGCTTGTCGACAAGCTGGAGGACTTATTAAAGTAGATGAAGCCCTCTTTTGACCACACCCATTACAACTGGTGGTTGGTCTTCGAGTGTACCGTTCACAGAGAGCGGTCACATGGTCACATGGTCACAACTAAGACTGAACGTAATGGACATCTTTGATATGTTGTATCATGCCAGCTTTAATCAGAACGGTGTCTGTTTTGGTGCATCAGGAGCCCAGACGGGTGCCGTGAATGTTCCGGGTCTAAAGGGTGACTAAACCATGGCTGTGTGTCTTCAGATTCCTCTGCGTCTGGAGGTTACGAACTGGAAAAGTCTAGCGAACTGTTGGACACTTGCACCGCATCACCAGGTGTCTCGTCTAAAGCCCTCTGTCAGCATGCGTATGCGCGCGTGTTTATATGAGTGCCTCTCCATCTGTTTTCCGATGCGGAGCGTGGCGCGTTTCCTTCGCGCTGGCGTCCGTCCCGCTGCTGCGCTGGACGGTCGTTCATCCCTCTCCAGGCTGGCTAGCTGATCACCGCAGCTCATTTCACATCACTTCCCATTTGAGAGACGAGGTCGCTCACCGTCGGCGGGCTTTTTCCACCACGGGACCAGCGGAAGAGGCGGGGAGGGGTGGGGGGGGGAGGGGGTCGCGGGACACGTGGGAGCAGAGAGCGGGAGTCCTGCACAGGGCTGAATGAGTAGAGCCCGGAGGTTCTTGGTTTTTTGAGCTCGATCGTACGGAGAGCACCTGCTTCTCGGGGGGCCAGCGGGGGGGTTTTACGGGGGATCCCTCGAGGAGGGCGAGCGAGTTCGGGACGTTACCGCACACGACAGGGCTTTGAAACAGAAACCCCCACGTAGCTGTAAGCGCAACGGGTGTTTCACGGGAGCTGAGGGTCTGCCAGCAGGGAGCATCGCGTAGCGACACACACACACACACACACACACACACACACACACACACACACACAAACACACACACACGTGCTGGCCCATGTGTGTGTTTGTGTGTGTATGCATGTGCCCATGGGTACATGCCGGGCTGCACATATAGACAGTTGGCCTGACCCTGTACTCGCTGCGTGGGTCTCGTTGGGTGTCGGTACTGTTGTACTCGGGGGGGGAGGTTTCGCTTACCTGCTGGGTTCATTATCGAGACTCTTAGGAATCAAAGGTGTGTTTTGTCCTCATCTAGTGCCCCACATCATGTGTGTGTGTTGGAGAGAGCGGAGAGTGAAAGATAATGAGTGACTGTCCTCACAAGTCCTCTACACCCCTTCATCATAAACACTTCAGCATACGGCCCAGTAGAGATGTCGTCGGTGGGAGTTTTCTCTATTGCATCCTCCCCCTCTCTCTTGATGCAGCCCTTAAAAACTATTCAGTAGATACCACAGGAGCATTTACAAAACAGCCCGTCTATAAACACATAAACCGAGTCTCGGGTTTCAGGGCTTATCCGAGGGACAATACAGGTCTGTATT
>NC_135223.1:10192882-10202765 GCF_052324685.1 Brachyhypopomus gauderio
ACACACACAACAGTGCTCTCAACCCTGACACTTGCTGGTAGAGTGAAGAACTGCATTTTAGAGTTCTGTGTGTTGATTTATTGTCCATTGCTAAGACAAGAATTACCACTACTGCTTCTCTGATTGAGTTCACACTGCTTCTAAACACACACACATGATTTCAGTTGTCGCGTCTTCTTTACCGACCACTTGTGTAAAGACAAAACCAACGAGGGACCGTAAGAGTTTTCAGATCATACCCAAAGCTCAGGGAGAGTGTGTAAGAAATGAAGGACAGTTGCACAATCCACTTCCTTTCTCTTAATGTCTTTCAGAAAAACTCTACAACTCAACAGGACGAGAGCTGAGAAGAGCCCTGTTCTCTCTCAAACAGATCTTTCAGGTAAACCTCTCTCTCTCTCTCTCTCTCTCTCTCTCTCTCTCTCTCTCTCTCTCTCTCTCTCTCTCTCTCTCTCTCTCTCTCAGACTAACTCCCACCACTTATGAACAGCCACTCAGGCATGCAGCAGGGTTTCCTTCATTGACTTCCCTTATGTGTTCCTGTTCTGTTAGAGAGGGTTGAGAATATCTCCATGTGCTGTAGCTGGAGTTACACACAAACACACATGTATTTATGATTTATTATCATAAATACATGATATTTATGATAATTATTTGTTATTTATTATAAACGTATGTATTTATTTTTTACATTCAATATGAATGGGGGACCTGGAGGTTGGTTTGTTTGTGTGTGTGTGTGTGTGTGTGCGTGTGTGTGTGTGTGTGTGTGTGTGTGTGTGTGTGTGTGTGTGTGTGTGTGTGTGCGTGCGTGCGTGTGTGTTCATGTGTGTGCATGTGTGCATATGCATGTGTTTGTGTGTGTGTTTTAAATCACATCTGGGGAGGTTTAAATTATACAGCCGTTGACAGGTGAGAAGGATTAAGGTGCATTTATCTTCAAGAGTCTGAGACAGAAGGACACACACATACAAAAACAAACAAATAACTGCATCTCTACACTTGAGATTAATGACTCACAGAGAGAAATCCAAAAATACTTTCAGATGCATTTTATTTACTGGCCTTGAGTTCTAGAAGACTTTGGCTTGATAAATGTAGTTCCACAAATGTATCCAGACATATACCCAGCAATTCCATGTCATTACAGCCTTTGTTGGCCAATAAAGATTCCAATGGGCCAACCCTCTAATCATTTTTACATCAGTAACTGGGTGGGGCCTCAAAATGTCCGAGCTGGAGTGCAGGCCCATTCCAGACATAGTATGGAACATCCATAGAGTGGTGGAATTGGTGTGTGTGTGTGTATGCACCCGTTTTGCATGTGTAAATCAAGCCAGCCACACAAAGGGCTCTTCACACCTCATCTGCAGCTTGTTTAATGTGGTCTGGGTAACCATGCTGGGTAACCAGTGGTCCCCGAGGCCCAAACTCAAGGTCCAAACCTGGGGGGTTACAGTGGCTGTGGGAACCGGAGCACGGAACCCAGCACGAAGCCGCAGCTCTGTCTGCACGTCCTACACTAGGTCAGGACTATCAGACTGACCAACCGCGGCTACGGACTGTGCTGGACCTCCCTGGCTCCTGACCGCCAGCACAGAGAGGGCCTTGGTAGGTTGAGTGGTGGGCTGAGTGTTTCCTCCATCTCCCCTGCAGGATGATAAGGACCTGGTGCACGAGTTTGTGGTGGCCGAGGGACTCACCTGCCTGATTAAAGTGGGAGCGGAGGCTGACCAGAACTACCAGAACTACATCCTCAGAGGTACTGCTAATACAGCTCATATCCACAACTCCCACAATTCCACACTCAGAACTTTTATCAACTGCTACAGAGCTACTTTATTATTACCCATCATCAGACATTAATATTCAGCACAACACCACTGTTGCATCTGGAGTGATTTCTATACTCTCTGATATCTTGGATGTTTACAGATCTGACTTCAGTATTATCTAATTCAGTAGTAAAACTGGTCTGAATATGAATGGATGTTCATCTCCATAAATTGCATGTAAACCCCAGACAACATCAGGCAGAATGAATTCCTACCAGTACTGTAACCCGAGAACCTCCAGCAGATGTGACCCAGTCCTGCAGCAGACAGGGGTGCTGGATCTCTGAACACTGGGTGTAAAAACACTTCTAGGGTGTCCCTTGCAACCAGGGGTGTCCCTGGCAACCAGCAGCAGGACAACAGAAAGGTGTTGCATCAACACAGTGTTTGCGCTTGTTAAATGCATGCGACGAATGCAGACGCAAACGCACACACACCCACATGCACCGTCGCAGCCCTGCAGGGTTGATTGTCAGTGAACACACCTGCTTTCACACTGCTGCTGTGTGCACATCAGGACGAGATCACGAGCAAAACGCTGTAGACGCAGTGCAGTTTATGCTGAACTCACACATGGATGCTTGAGAAGAAACTCGGAGAACCGAGTCCCAAACGATTTGCAACATATCAGTGTCTTTCACAGCGAGTCAATTTATTCTGCTCATGTGCGTGAGGTGAGAGGTCAGGCCATGCGAAAGGTGCTGACAGGGGCTCCTCCCGCCCTGGGGGTCGACCGCTGGCCCTGTGAGGTGGGGGTCAAAGGGCAATGGAGGGGACCTCCTCTGCTAGGTCGCCACGGTTTCACAGTGTGCGAGGGCCCGTCCCGTGAGGAGCTCATACTTAAGACCCCAGTAAAAAAGAACGAGAAAGCTCAGCAGGATGTTGCAGCTCGTAAACGTAATTCCTCACGCCTTCCTTCACCGAGTCCTCACGCCCTGCTTCACCGGGTCCTCCTCCTCCTGTTCACACACTCGCTGGAAAAGAAAGAATGTACTCGTTTACTGGTGAGGAAAATTGCAGAGTGGAAGGCATTTCGTGCCCAAGTACCATCCGTTTTAGCCTCCATGTTTATGCTGTAGTTTAGTTCGTAACATCCTCCCGGCGCCTTGAGAGAACTCTCCACTCTCTTTTTAATGGGATTGCCTAAGTGAGCTGGCTAAATATGGGGTTTATTTTCAGGATTTGTTGAATTAGCTAAACCCATCGTATACATCTCCACTTCAGTTTCTGAATGTCCCAAACTGGAAAGCCAAAAGCTGTTGACCTTTATTAAACTGTGGAGTCCAACACCTTATTCTGTACCATGTGAAGGCCTCGCGTTCATCTATGAGGCATGTGTATATATGTCATTTTAGGAATGAGCTTACAAATCAAGTTGAATATGAACTTTCAGAAAGACTCCTGTTCTCCACATTTTAAAGCTAGACTACAATTAAATGGGGAGATCATTGTATCACAGGAAAGTGAACTACCAGATGATATCTGAGATGATATCTGAGGTGGTATCTGAGATTATATCTGAGGTGGTATCTGAGATGATATTGATATCTGAGATGATATCTGAGATGATATCTGAAGTGATATCTGAGGTGATATTCCTGGGCAGATATCACTTCTGATATCTGAGGTGATATCTGAAGTGATATCTGAGGTGATATCTGAAGTGATATCTGAGGTGATATCTGAGGTGATATCTGAAGTGATATCTGAGGTGATATTTGAAGTGATATCTGAGGTGATATCTGAAGTGATATCTGAGGTGATATCTGAGGTGATATCTGAAATGATATCTGAGGTGATATCTGAGGTGATATCTGAGGTGATATCTGAAGTGATATATGAGGTGATATCTGAAGTGATATCTGAAGTGATATCTGAGATGATATCTGAGGTGATATCTGAAGTGATATCTGAGATGATATCTGAGGTGATATCTGAGGTGATATCTGAAGTGATATCTGAGATGATATCTGAGGTGATATCTGAGGTGATATCTGAGTGTGCTGAGACACAGGTCATCTGGACGCGATTTCCTTCATTCTCTCCAAATTACAGCTGTGCTTCATGCACACATGACTAACATCACAACAAAAACAAGTGATAATTATACCCCCCCCTCCCCTCCCAGCTTGACCATAGCATCTCAGCCCCAGCATTTAGATGTCTGAAATATCTGCAGAAATGCCCCAGCAGTTATGCATTTTGGTTTGGCAGATGTAGCGTGGGATTTATGGAGGTTTTGCATCAGGTTAGAGTTTGCTCCATCAAATACAGCAATGAAAGGGACATGCGTGTGACCACTGAGCTCCCACCCCCGCACAGCCGTGCAGGCCAGCTGGAGGAGGTACAGATGGAGGAGCGAAGCTGGTGGAGGCGCAGATGGAGGCTCTGGCCTGTGGGTCCTGTAGAAGCCGACCACAGCCTGATTATGCGCAATCAGCCTGCCGCAGTTAGGGGTAGGAATGACACGAAAACCGGCTGATTAGGTGCTCAAACTCCAAACCTCCATGAGAGAGAGAGAGAGTGCGTGAGAGAGAGAGAGAGAGAGGGAGAGGGAGAGGATGCTGATGTTGATCAAACTGAGTTAACCACAGCAGGATTGCTCTGCCTTTAGAGCTAAACAAAGGCACTGCCTCGCCTGCTCACACCCGCTCTTCACACTGTTTCACGCAGATGGTTTGTGTGTGTGTGTGTGTGTGTGTGGTGTGTGTGTGTGTGTGTGTGTGTGTGTGTGTGTGTGTGTGTGTGTGTGTGTGTGTGTGTGTTGGGGGGGTGATTGTTTGGACTTGGTGGAAGAGGCCTCTCCTAGAGTCATGGGGATGCTCCACTAACCTGGCCCACTGCTGTCCTAGTTTCTCATGGACAGCTGTGGGAATTCATAGCATACATCATTTTCTCTCTCACGTGCCTTTGGAGCTGCTGACACACACACACACACATACAACCACACACATGCACACAGACACAAAATTACACATACATATATGTATATACACATATAAACTTCAGATTCATGGCTGCCCTCCAGCCTTTGAGACAGTGTCAGAAGGTATGCTGGAGCACACCCTGCCTCTCAGCCGCTCGCCTGGGGCCCTGGCTCTCTGGGGAGGCCCCTGCACGTCATGTTTAGATATGCCTGCTTTGCTGCAGGCCTGCTGGAAAGGTTTGTCATGGGGTGGCGAGGAGGTGGGCTGCAGGACTCTCCTAGTAAAACTAAAACCCAACGTCCCCTGGCTAGCCACCCACCCCCCACACCAGACAAGCACGGCAGACGAAGGAGCTGGATCTGCATCCGTGGACCACAGCTGGCTGTCTGGGCCCGACAGGCCACCGTTTCCTCTCCCGCGGGCCCCTCCCCCACACCCGGTAGGAACAGACATTCGTTGCTCAGCACTGCCTGGTCTCTCCGCACCAGAGTCCAATCTGGCTAAAGCAGTACCAGTTCTAGTGCGACTGTCCTGACTGCTGGGATGCCAGTGTCATAGCAACGCTACAGTGACCCTGTTTCCCATTGTTGGGATTACATTAAAGCATTCAAAACTTTCAAATCCAGTAATCACAGGCCATTCATTCTATGTGAATCGAAATAATGACCACTGTGTCATTAACCGGACTCCTCGTAATAGGAAGGGCAGACAGCTGTGGTAGGAAGGAGGCTGATGTGAATACTCCTGATGGACTCCAGTACCCATGTTACCACAGAAGAGAACCAGCTCCTCTGGACCCACAAGCAGAGAGATGCACACGAGGGCAGCACTGAGCAGGGGGAGGTTGTGTGTGTGTGTGTGTGTGTGTGTGTGTGTGTGTGTGTGTGTGTGTGTGTGTGTGTGTGTGTGCGTGTGAAAGGGGCGTCACTAAAGCGCAGACACTAAAACACAAAAGTGTTGCCGTTTGTTTACGTCCCGAGCCCTGCCGGCACCTCCAAAGCTCCCTCCCTTTTGTGTGCCAGCCGCCTTGGAGACAGGATACCACGTTGTGTGAGAGGACCTGTTATTCCCGAGCACATCTGGGCCCATCAGAAGAGCACAGACCTCAAAACCGTAGCGTGCTGCCGCGTTCGTGTAAACGCTCCGGAGAGAAAGAGCTCCGCGGTCAGCGAGCGCTAATGTGAGTTTGAGCGCCCTGCTGCAGGGCATGTGCGCACAGGCAGGGGGAGGGAGGGAAGAAGGATGAGTCCTGGAGGAGCTCAGTCTGGCCTCTGTGTTGCAGCTCGGCCCCCCGGTCTGCTGGAGAAACCAACCCCCCCACCACCACCACCACCACCACCACCACCCCCCTCAAGCAAGCCTTACGCAACTCCTCGTCTCCGTACTCTAAAGCGCTTGCGCGGAACGTGATCGCCGTTGTCGTTGAGATCGTGAGCCTCGTGATCCGTGTATGTACTGGCTTGTCCAGATTTGTGCAGATATCGGAGGGCAGCCCCCCCCCCCCACCCGTGCTGTGTCTCGCAGCGCTGCTCCTGAGGGGGTAGAGGCGGCTGTGTGCTCCTGGCTCTCCTAGCGCCTGGTGGCAGGACTCTTAAGTGAAAGTCCAGCTGCTGTTTGGTTAGCAGTAGTGCTGTTGTTTTCTGTGTGGAAAGTGTGTGTGTGTGTGTGTGTGTGTGTGTGTGTGTGTGTGTGTGTGTGTGTGTGTGTGTGTGTGTGTGTGTGTGTGTGTGTGTGTGTGTGTTTGTGTTGTCTGGCTGTGTTTCTGACCGTCGGTCCAACACGGAGACCCCCTCAGCTTCACTGCCTGCATCAACATTTCCATACAGCCCGAGCCCAATGGGCCTGCCTGTGTGTGTGTGTGTGTGTGTGTGTGTGTGTGTGTGTGTGTGTGTGTGTGTGTGTGTGTGTGTGTGTGTGCATGAGATCTTATGCGTGAGTGCATATTGAGTTTTTTTGCCTTTGTCAGGGGTATTGAGGGGGTCTGAGCTGTACTAAAAGGCCTTTGGGTTTTACACAGACTGTAGCTGCACATGTCAGATTTTGACAGACCTCGGCCGCTCTGTGTTGCTTTCTCTGGTGCCCTGTGTCGTTCAGCTGGGAGATGCAGGGGTCTGCTGCTGTGTGCCAGGCACTCTAGTCTGATTCAGGAGGGAATCTTCCAGAATGGAACGCAGTATTTGACACCAGACCCTCATAACGAGTTCCTTTGGGACGGAGGCACTTTTTTTACACATTTAAAAAAATCCCTTGGAATTTGTGACCAAAATACCTTTACAAGATTTCTGCCCCTGGAGAGTCTTGAGGGGAGATGATGAAATGGAGGGGTAAGCTCTTTCGCTTACGGCCAGCGCGGGCCCATTCCTCCGTGTCCACTCGTCCTTTCACACGTATCACTTTCACACTGCAGCGGTGCGGTCCGGGATCCCTAACCCCGTCTCCCTGGAACTGACATGTTCTTTCCTTGGAGGGATTACCTCATTAGGGAGGTGGCGACCGTACGGGCCGCGGCTGAGCGCGTGCGGGGGGAAGGGCTTCCCCCTCTTCCCCGGCCTCGGAGGCCCGGAGGGTGAGACGGAACGGGAGCCGTCTGGGCCCGGGCCCAAACACAGCACAGCTCAAACCGCACCGCTCTCGGCCAGAGCGTCCGGCCGCGTCAAGGTTAGCGGCGCATTCCGGGCGCTCCTCGGGGCCGCGGACCCGTCACGCCTTCTCCCGTCCTGTGGCAGGGTGGTTCTCGGAGTGGGGGACCTTCAGAACTCCAACAATACCTTCTCTTTTTGCCTCTTCCCCGGCTCACGGGGCATGAAACAACCCATATGTCCCTTTGGTGAAGGGACATATGTCCCTTCACCAAAGCCCCCCCCCCCCCCCCCCCCCCCCCCCCCCCCCCCCCATCTAAGCTGTTGGCTCCCGGCCACGGTGATTGGAAGCATGCAGTAGAAGCAGGGGCCTCGCATGAGTCTCCTCGCCCTTTGGAGAGCGGAGCAGAGGGCCGCGGGGCTCCCAGCAGCCATACGACACAGCTCTCCTCCCCCGCCAGGCCACGCCCACCTGGCTGACCTACATTCCAGCTGTGCTGCTCGAACACACACACCAACGCACATACACACATACATCCATACACAGACATGCTAATCCACAAGATGTCCTGTGTCCTGAGACGGACCGGTTGACCTCACACGAACCGAGGCGAGAAACCACCGTGTATGTCCAAATTAGTTTCACTGATCACAGCGTGCGTTTCGACACTCGCCAGGAAGCGGAAAGGAGCATGGTGCTTTGGGGCGGGCCCGCCAGCTGCAGCCCGGAAGGGGGGTGGGGTTCGCACCCCCATGCTGGCCCAAACCCAACGTCCGGCTACGAGAGCCCTACGAAACGTCATCGCTGAGCACGGTACACGACTCGTCACTTCACGAAGGTCAGAGCATCACATCCCTTCACGATGGGTGTATTTCAGCCTGTCCGGGTTAAAAACGATTTGTGAATAGACACATGCTAACTTCATAGGTTGTGTCCATGAGTTATTAGATCGAGTCAGGTAGTGGTCAGACGCAGGTGGTTTGGCCAGAGAGTACCGGCTGTCTCTGGGTGCCTGTAAACATCTCGCATCTGGCCCGCGGTGGTGTGTGTAGGCCTTGGGTTTCTGGTCAGCTGTTTCCTGCTCCCCGCCCTCTGCCACACACACGGTCGGGTTGGGCCTATCAGACGGCTATTGATACGTTCTCCCACGAGTGCCGTGAGAACTTCCTCGAAACGTGCTAGCGCTGCGCCCCGGACGGGTGTAGGCCCCGCACCTCCGCCCGCACGGGCGACGAAGGCCTGGAGTGCTGCTGGGAGCCTCTGCCATGCCTGGCTTCAGCGTGTGTGGGGGTCGAGCAAAAATAGCACAAACGGCCCCTCCTGCTGCGCCAAAACGACTGACCATAGTTCAGCTTCCCCAACGTGTGCGCTTCCTGGTCCTGAGTTACATTCTGCTGTCACTCGTCTCCGGTCCGGTGTTTTCTTGGAAGAACCAGGGAAAGCAGCAGGGTTGAACCTTCAGACGCTCACTCTCAATCCACTCCCTTCATGCTTGCCTTCCAAAGAAGGCAAAATTATAGCCTGCTTGTAACAACCACCTCTCCCCAAAATGCTCTTTCTGACATTTTTAATCTACTGTAACATTGTTGCTTCTCATGTCTTTATTTGGTGCTATGAATCGCTAAGCGTGCTACGCTTGTTTCGAACGTTGTCGGGCTGCCCGAGTACCTCAGAGTGAATCAGCGGCGTGATTGGTTGTGTACACAGAGCAGCATGTCTGATTGGATGCCCGCCAGACT
Source organism: Brachyhypopomus gauderio (assembly GCF_052324685.1). NCBI lineage: Eukaryota > Metazoa > Chordata > Actinopteri > Gymnotiformes > Hypopomidae > Brachyhypopomus > Brachyhypopomus gauderio. The sequence continues at coordinate 10,201,964 of NC_135223.1, forward strand.
GAGGCCTGAACAGCGCTGGGGCTGGGTTGCTGCAGCCATTGTGGTGGGTGTAGGTGTTCCCCACAGCAACCGCCCACACACTCAACCACAGCCATTTATGAGGCCAGACAGTACTGCTGCTACTCGGAATGGGGCGGGGGTGGAGGATTAGCACGGGAAACGGCTAATAATGGGCTAATAATGGACTAATAATGGTCTCCTTCTTACATACAGCAAACAGTCTCGGTTCCTAATTGTACTTTAAATCAGCCTCCATATTAAAGCTCTTTCATTGCAGGAGGTTGAGGACTATATCAAACCCAGTGGGGTTGGGGGGGAGGGGTGCGGAGTTTACTGGAAAAGCGCTGTTCTTCATCTGAAATTTCAGCCTAGAATACACGGGCCACGTGCCAGCCAAGCAGAGCGTCTGCCTTTCGCCATTTTTGTAAGTTTGTGGTTGAGCAAAAGGACGTGGGGCTGTTCTCACACTAATAACTACACGCGAGCACCTTTGGCTGGATTGGAACAACATCCTCGTGCGTATAGAGCGATGAGCCCTCTGGCACGGCCCTCCGCAGGGCACAGCGGAGCCTCGCGAGTGGAGAGCCCCGCCAGAGGAGAGCCCCACTGTGGCGGAGGAGACGGAGCTTGAGCCTCTGCCTCCCAACGCCCTCGGCAAATCAAGCCGGCGAGCTTGGCTGACCTAATTCTGGAGAACATTTGAAATGTAAATGAAGCGGCGGATAGAACAGCAGCTACCCAGGGGAAGACAGGGTGGGGGGGACCGACCTCCCAGAAGAGACCAAGAGTCCAAGGCTGCTTC
>NC_135223.1:10203265-10333265 GCF_052324685.1 Brachyhypopomus gauderio
CTCTCTCCCCCTCTCTCTCTCTTCTTTCCATGCCTCTGTCCTGTATGGGAACCTGGCACTCAGTGGTGCAGCAGGCCCGTCTCCAGATTAGAGGGATTGTTTCAGGTAAAGGGGGGAGTCTCGTGGCTGCGAGTGACAGTGGGTGACAGGCGAGCCGTATGGCCACAGCACCGCGGGCTCACAGCCTCACTCAATGGGCTTGAGTGTCACCGCTGGGTCAGGAGACTTCCACTTATCCTCCAGGCTCTGTCAAAACAGCTATTAATAACTCAGGTGGCTGGACTGCAGTTTCTGGTGCAGTTGAGTTCACAGATGTCCTGCACTGTTTTTATGACTTCTGAAATGCATCATGTAAATATGTCTCCATATTTACATATACATACACTTGATTTATCAATGTATTTGTCATATTTTAATCGTCTTTGCTGATTACTATGAAGGTGAAAAACACAAAAACAAAATGTTTAAGTCACTATGAAAAAAGTTCTGCTGGCGTCATAAAAACAGCAGAGGAAGAGAATGCGGGAGCAGTAAAAAGAGATGGTTCTGGTCCGTGTGTGTGGTGGGGAGCTGCCAAGTGTAGCCCTGCCCCTCCACACACACACACACACACACACACTCACACACACACACACACACACACACACACACACCAGAGTGCGGGCGCTTCCCCAAGTGGCGCGGGTCCTCGAGCGGGCCCTCCCATCAGACCCGTCTGTCCCGGTCAGACTCCGTCCCCGCCTGAGCACCAGGCTCCACGTGTCTTCCTCCTCTCGGCCGGCCGCCGCCTAGGAGAGCACGCCCCCTGCTGGAGAAAGAAACGCTCGGCCCCGGGCAACGTTTTGGGGTTTTAAAATGCTGGACGTGACATCGGCACTGGCGCATCACACATATCGCATACATGCTCGACACGAGAGGACCGAGAGCCTTGTTTCCCTGCCCCCGCCTCGTCAATGTCACACTGACTTGCAACAACCCCCCCCCCCCCCCCCCCCCAGCCTGTGTGAGCGTGCTGAGTTTTATCTGTCCTCTGCTGCTGGCGGGCGGAAGCCCCGTGTTTCTGAGCCCCCCCCCCCGCTGGCCCGGTCCACTTACGACCCTCTTTATGCGCCCTGCTCCCCGCCGTCCGGCCGGCCCGACAGCACAGGCTCCACGATTAGCGGTTCACTGGATGTGTGTGCTTGTGTTTTATTTAACAAAAAATAAACACTGCAGCTTTTATCTGCTAAACTAAAAGAATCACATTGTACGTTAAGGTTAAGGCTGTGTATGTTATTTAGCTGAAGTAATACACAAGTGAATAGAAATAACCCATAAACGCTACAGAGATATATGGAATACATGACAGCAGTGTGTGTGTGTGTGTGTGTGTGTGTGTGTGTGTGTGTGTGTGTGCGCGCCATGGCAACAGTCTCATGAGGATCAAAGCCCAAGCAAGGCTTTCCTGTCCTGCGTCATTGTGCTTTCATGCATTGTAATTTTTATAGACGGTGGTACAATTCCATAGACTGTAATTGTTAACAGTAGTAGCTTTTGATTCATTTGTCTTTCCAAAAAACATTCTTCTGTAGTTTCTGCAGTATACATGTGTACGTGTATGCATGCTTCATTGTGTGTGTGTGTGTGGTGTGTGTGTGTGTGTGTGTGTGTGTGTGTGTGTGTGTGTGTGTGTGTGTGTGTGTGCACGCACTGTGGGAGAAGGAGCGGTTGGGATGTGCCGTAAAGTTCACGACCGTCATGACCTCACTTAGGTATCAACAGCACACTGTACAGTCTGAGTCACAGAGGTATAGCCCACATGCCACCAATTACTCATTCACACGTATGCTCATGCCGAAGGCTTCACACACACACACACACACACACACACACACACACACACACACACACACACACACACACACACACACACACACACAAGGAATCTCTCATCCCTCTCTGGAACTGTGCTCGCGGTCAACTATAGAAACCATATATCCATATTAACTCTTTCTCCCCTCTCCCTATCCCTCCTCCCTCCTCCCTCCCTCTCTCCCTCTCTCCCCCCTTCTCTCTCTCCCTGTTTCTCTCAGCTCTTGGGCAGATCATGCTGTACGTGGATGGGATGAACGGCCTGATTGGACACAATGAAGTGGTGCAGTGGCTGTACGCGCTGGTGGGCTCTAAGGTACCAGATGAAGATATACAATAACTTGAACGCCTCTTTGGCTTTCTGGCACCAGGAAGTCTGACACAGGAAGTAGCCTTTAAAATATGTAAATTTGAAGTAATTTAAAGTGGCAAGTTCCCACAAAATTAACATACCGAGCAACCTGTTTTACTTTGGTTAGTCAGCTCCCCCACGCCAGTCCTCACTCAGCAGGTGCACGTGGTCGTCTGAACGAAGTTCTGAACAGACACTAACCTCCAGAGGCTTGACTTAGATCATTCATCTCAAGTTGTCATGGCTCTGTTTAAATAAACTGTTCACGTCCCCCAAGAAACAGACGGTTTGTAAAAACATTTTTTATATGCACTTACTATGCTACAGTAGCACTTGTAACCTAATATAGGTCCCAGTCCCTAGATACAGGTAAATGGTGAACTGTACATTACTGAAGCCAGCACTCGCAATCCATTACCGTGTGATACAAATAACCTTTTATCCCAAATGTTCGTGTTTGCCAGGTTAAGGGGCCAGATTGCTTAGGTTTCCATTTAGCTTACTGGGAATTAATTCAGTTCACACTTTTACATGTATTTGTACTGACCTGGGCGTTTTGACACATCGATGTCGTTGACATCCCCATAAACAGCCCATCTACAAATGTAGACAATCGTGTCGTGAACAACGCTGACACTGAAAGTCCTGGATCATGCCGTATTCTTCAATCCATTATGAAGCCCTGTGCCCTACATCATTTTGGTAAAGCCTGGCTGACCTCTCTGGTGCTCCTGAAACGTACACCGTACCGATGGTACACCAGCACCACCCTAACACGGCCGCAGTCAGTTATGAAACACTCAATATTTAGCCTCCCTGCTTGATAAACTGTCCTCTATTTCTTCTCTGGGGAAAGGCTGCGCAGGGCATGCTGTGTGTGTGTGTGTGTGTGTGTGTGTGTGTGTGTGTGTGTGTGTGTGTGTGTGTGTGTGTGTGGTTGTGTGTGTGTGTGTGTGTGGTTGTGTGTGTGTGTGTGTGTGTGTGTGTGTGTGTGGCTTCCCGGATCCTAAGGCTCTCCCTGTGCAGGACCACACATCCATCTAGTCACATTGATTCTCATCAAAACTGATCCCTCCTCCCCCATGTCCCTGTGACTGTCACTCTGCCACTCACACACACACACACACACACACACACACACACACACACGGTCCAATCTTTTTCACTTTGTCCTGTCCTCTGGAATCCCTTTGATAGCTCTCTCACCCTTGCCCCGCCCACCTTCCCTCTCCACTGTCCTCTCTCTCGTTACTCCTGAGAATACTTGTATATTGTTTTTGGACGGAAGCCTCCCCCGTGTGTTTTTTATGGGGCTCCGAAGCTGACAGCTTTATAAATTAGCCACTGCTCCTTCCTCTGGCTTCTCCATTACGCAGCACTGGGAGAGAGCATCCCACTGACAGTAGCGTTCCCCTGCAGCTCACGAAAGCCACCGTGGAAGCTTCTGGAACAGCAATCACGGGGAGTCCATCTTGGGGGCATCTAAACAGGAGCTGTGCGCCGGAACCTTCCCACACCAGTTCGGGCGTCTGGCCCTTCTGTGGTGGCACAGGACCATCTGAGCGTTTTGCCGGGCCTCTGAGCGTTTTCGTGCCGGGGGCGTTTTAGACAAGTGTGAGGGGAGAAGAGACGTGGTGTGCTCCTCAAACCCTACCTCCTTACGTCAGGAGATGACACTGTGGATCACAGTGCTCAAAGTGTGCATGCGTGCAGTATGATTACAGTGACAGTGTTTCCTCTGTGTGTGTAGTTCCGTCTGGTGGTTAAGACTGCTCTGAAGCTGCTGCTGGTGTTTGTGGAATACACAGAACCAAATGCTGCTCTTCTCGTCCAGGCTGTCGGTGCTGCAGACAGTAAGCGAGGTAAAACCCGCACGCACATGTTCTCCAGGATTATTGGAGGATTATTACTTGTTTTTTTGGGATTTCTAGGCTTTTTCTGCGTGACTGAGCCGTAGTTGCTCCCTGCACTAAAGCGGGTGCCGTTCCAAATTCCACTCCTTTGTGTCACCGTCTTAAGCGTGTCGTTGTAAATGTTGTGCAGCACACGTGTAAAAGCTGGGAAACCTAAGAACATTTAAGAACTTTATCGTCGTTTTACAACGGCCCACGAGGCGGACTTTCCACTGCTCTCCACTGCTGCTGCCTGAGCGTAGTGGCAGGCCAAGGTGCGCCTCGGGGGCTAGCTTCTCCAGACTGCTGCGTCTTTATTGATAAAGACTCCCACTGTGGGCTTGGGTTACCTGCAGGATCAGAAGGGCTAGCAAAACGTGGAGGGAACATAAGTAAACGAGAGGGTAATGATTACACCTGTTTTGAGGACTCTTCATTTCAAACCTGCCTACAGGTCATAGGCTGTGGTCCAATGCCATGGAGATCCTGGATGAGAAGGACGGCGTGGACACAGAGCTGCTGGTGTATGTCATGACTCTCATCAACAAGGTCAGTGGCTGAAGCTCCACCCAACCAAGAACAGTAAGAGTGGGCCCAAAGGCTCGGTGGCTCCGCCCCCCAGTGGGTGTGTCTGCAGTAAAAACCCCACCCCCAAACCCTCTCTCCGCGCCCCTCCCAGACGCTTGCGGGTTTACCGGACCAGGACTCGTTCTATGACGTGGTGGACTGTCTGGAGGAGCAGGGCATCGAGGCCATCACACAGAGGCACCTGAGCCGAAAGGGCACGGACCTGGATCTGCTGGAGCAGTTCAACATCTACGAGGTCAGAATCCACCCAATCAGACACCAGAGAAACAGGATGTCATCCAATCACTCCTCAAAGATGCTGAACGCCACTTTCAATAAACTGGGTTTTAACTGAATGGTTGGATGAAGCTATATACTGCTTATCATCTTCTGTGATGTGATGACTGGATGATTGGCCAAAACTGTCAGTTCTTACCCATATGTTACATTCATATGTATAGACATATTACATATTTTTATATGTAATATACATATGCGTATTACATATTATCCATATGTAATACGTGTGCTATTTCCTTGCTATGAAAATGTATTAATTAGGCCTGTGTCTATCAGATGACTCTTCGTCACGAGGATGGTGATGATGAAACGCCTCCGCCTCCAGTGGGCCGCAAAGACAGGCGGCGTGCAAGCGTGGGGGGCACCCCTGAGAGGCGTGGCCTGGAACGCAGACGCAGCCGAAGACACTCCCTGCAGAACGGCAAGGGACACGCCTCCGCGCCAGCCTCTCCCTGTCACAGCCACACCCCCAACTTCCTGCCTTTTAGCGGCCAGAGGATAGAGGACGTCACAGAGAGGTGAGGGAACCGTGAGAGTGAGAATGTGTATGGGAAAATTATATGTTTAGACCATACGTCCAGGTGGTCTCCTGCAGGTGTACTATTTTAAAGGTGCATAAACGCAAATACCATTCACAGACAGCTGAACTCTACACATTAGCAACTTAAGAATAGGAATATAGCATAAGAGTATATATAACGTATCATCTAACTCTGAACATTAGCTTATGGAAAGTGGTGACATTTTATTATGTACATCGTATACCTGCTGCCAATAAGCAATAGTATACTAATTCTTCTTAACATTGGTTGCAGTTTTAATTTCTAAAATCATCTTTGTGCTGAATTTTAGTTGCATTTCCTAAAACTCTTTTTGGATGTGTTGACTTTTTGCGGAAAGGAAACGGGTTTATATTGGATGTTCTATCACGTTACCTCTGACAAGAAAGTTTGCGAGTTCCGGATGGAGATGGAGAATTTAATTAAGACGCAAAGGGAAAAGACAGAGTGCTTGTGCTACGGCGGAGTGACGTTGAGATTAATCACACCCACGTTCAGGAACTGGCAGGAAGCAGAGAGGCAGGGCCCCAGGAGCCAGCAGGAAGCCTGAGACGGGAAGATATGTGCCGTGTGTGCTTTTCAGCGTCGTATCACGCCGCAGGCTGCATTACTGTGCCATATCTCACAGCTAGGGCACTTTTATTGGTTATTCATCCAGTCATTATATCGTTTAATTACTTCAACTGTATCCATTTTCTGTTTTTATAAGGCACAATGACGGGCTACCTAGACAAGTCCCCAGACCATGTACCAGAGCGATATATCATTTTTAACAGTAATAAAAGCCTCCATTGAGTCTGTGGGGAGCCACGTTCTCCCCACAGCAAGGTCACACGAGGCAGCGGTCCACTCCAGGTACAGCTCAGCTCCTCCAGCGCCGCGGAATGCGGGGGTGGTGGTGGAGGGAGGCGTAGTGTGTGCTGGTGCGGTTGGTGTCTGTGAGCGGATCGGACCAGAGGTGATACTGAGGCACGGCGCCTTCGAAACAGAAACGTTCGGTACTAGTTAATTAATGAAACCATCGCAGGTTCAAAGACAACTTTCTCCAGGTGAAAAGGAGCCTTTAATTGCAGTCGGCTGAGGTACGGACTTGGCCTTGAGCCTGAAACTGATCGATCCATAACACATCAGCAGCAGTACAGTGGTGTTGTTTTGATCTCTGAGACACTTGTGGCGTGTAATAAATGTAGTTTCTAAAGGACGTTCTGATCTCAACTGTCTGCAGTGCTGGGTAGCTCTGTGAAGCAGGGGTGTGTCTTAGTGACTCCCTGAGCCCATGGGTGCTTTTCTCTCTTCTAATTTTCTTCTCACCTCACTCTCTTTTCTCCTCTCGCTTCTATATCCACCCCCGCTTCATTGTGTGCCCAGCGTCAAGCGAGTCTGTCGATGTTAACTCGATTACTGATCACAGGCCTCCGTTCTGAGGGGAGGGGCTTGCAGGCATCTCTTTCTCCTGCGCGGCCCATCTGGCAGATAGTTGAATTCATCTCAGTTAGTCATCTGATCCTGAAGCCTGTTAACTGGCCCACCACAGGAAATTCGGTAGACCTTTGAAGTCCTGTGTTTTCCATATTAGTAATAAATACCAGCCCAGTGAGAGGGAAAGGGAACCTTACAGTGGTATGTCCCTGGACTCTCCCATGAGATGCTCTCCGCTCTGGTAAAGCCCGAGTACTGAGGGCAGGTCGTCAGTAGTTGAGTAATGGATGGGTCTTCTGTTTCACCAGTTGCTTCCAATCAGCTACAACTGAGGATACAGCAGGTAGAATATTGAGGTTTATAGTGAGGTATCAGTGAAAGAGAGTGCTTATACATTTTTTTACGCATTTTTGCATTTGATTGACTGTTTTTGATTGGTTAGTCAAGTTTGTGAAATATTTATGATCTTTTGAGAATTTTCACAAAGCTAAAATGAATTCCCAATGGCATCATTGAAACCTGTATAACCTCCATCATTGAAAGTCTGATGTATGTAAGCAAGCTGAAATGTCTTCACTAGGAGTTTTCTGTGCACTAAAGTACTTTGTTTATGGTATGTTAAGTGGTATTGAGAATATTTGCAGGAAAGTCAAAAGGCTGATGTGTGCGTTCTCCCCAACTGACTGGATGTTGTCTCTCTCTCTCGTTTGTGTTGGAGTGTTCTTCGTTCTGTCTGTCGTCGACGCATGCCGTGACATCAGCCATCTTGTTGTCTATGTGCACTCTCTGTCCTGTTTTCCTCTTCTCCGCTCTCTTTCGTTCCCCTCTTCCATACCTCCATCCAAACCTCGATCCCTCCTTTCCACTACAGAGAGGACGAGGGGGAGGAGGAGGAGGAAGATCGGGAGCTTCAAAACACTCAGCTCTCTAGACAGGGACCTGGCAGGTACTCCGGAACGGGTTCTCAGAGTGTCGTGTTTTAGAAATGCTTTCTAGAAATGCTGTTTCTTCCCATAACTCACTAACATCAGTGATTGCTCTAACATATTTCTTACTCGACCCTCTGCTGAGCTGTTCTGTCATTTTATAGCTGGATGGCGCCCACTGTAGCGATCAGAGAAGAGGCTTCTAGCTTGTGTTTGCCCTTTAAATGCATGGTCAACCTCATCCCCAGAGCTGACGATTCAGAGGTCCAGGAAAGCATCCGCATCTGCTCCGAGACCAAGGTCATCCACAGAGCCCCAGAGTCTGCCCCTCTCATAACCCCTGACGTCGGGCCCTGCAATCTGTCTTCTTGGGCCTCCGTCAGGTCTCTGGGGGCCCTCCCCTCCAGGGGTTCCTCTGTCACCTCCTCTGCCTCCACCTCCCCCAGTGAAGAACCACTCTCCCCCCCTGCTCTCTCCTCTTCCTCCCTTCTCTCCTCTTGCCCATCAGACTTGGATGAGGTGCCTGTGGGGACCCCGCAAGGCCAGAAGGGCCAAGATGCAGAAAAGCGCTCCAGGTAGAGCAGATAGCTGTAAAAATGCCCCTCACCACTCACCGATTACGCCCCCTCACAGTCTTGCCTATATGACGGAACCACATATTTGGATCAGGAACTGATAACTTACTGTGAATGAAACTGATACGGGTGAGGACGTGCCTTCCAAATTTTGCACTCGGGTACATTATGTAGTTCAGACATGCATTATTCTGAAACAAAGCACAAAAAAATTGCTAGCTCTCAAGCTTTGGCAACTAGGGCCACATACTGGTGATGTTCGGCTGTTCCAGAGCAGCTTGGACTTGCCAGATCTGTGGCTTGCTTGTGAAAGGCGACGCTTTCTGTCCTGCCTCTTTCATCAAACCTGCTTTGAAAACATGTAGAGCATCCGTGTGCATCCTTGAGAAACACCATACCAGCACGCATGGGCCTTCAGCAGCGGGCCGTGCTGTGGCTTAAAGAGAGATGCTGATACCAGCATGGATGTGGCCCCAGTAAATCGTGACGTTCTGCGTGCCACATGTTGCTTCCGCTGTGTTTGATGGAATGCACCACGGCAGAAGGTTTGGAGCACAAATCTCCCCTTTCCTCACTGCAGCTGCTCCGAAGCAGCAAAAGGTCCCAGAAGGATGTTAACTTTAACTGACATTTATAACTCATCTGCCTTTTACTATTGCATTGTACCACTCCAAAGTGGAGACAAGGCCATAAATCCAACCAAGTAAAAGGGGCAAATGTATTGGATGGCGCCTACAAGATCCTTCGCTCAAAGGACCATCTGAAGATGAGAGTGCTTTGTGGGATGGGTTAGGCATGTTTCACGCTTTATATCCACAGCTCCAAACAAAGTGAATCAAGGTTACAGTAGCTACTCTGGATGCTAATGGAGGCATCTGCAGGGTCAATTACTGTGTTGTTCTTCTACAGATATTTACTCAGATTCACCATCATTATCGAGGAAGTCATGATTGATCACTAAGTAGTGAGGGTCATTTAGTTCGTTTGGTATTCTTGGACATTCCATGATGGTAGTGTGACATTTCTTTTGTTCAGTGAATTGCAAGGTAACAATATTTGTTTCAACTGCCTTACAATATACACTAACTGGCCACTTTATTAGGAACACCTTGCAAGAACTAGGTTGGACCCCCTTTAGCCATCAGAACTGCCTTAATCCTTTGTAGCACAGATTCAACAAGCTACTGGAAACATTCCTCAGAGAGTCTGGTCCATATTGACATGATGGCATCACGCAGTTGCTTCAGATTTGTCGTCTGCACATCCATGATGCAAATCTCCCGTTCCACCACATCCCAAAGGTGCTCTATTGGATTGAGATCTGGTGACTGTGGAGGCCATTCGAGTACAGTTAAGTCATTGTCGTGTTCTAGAAACCAGTCTGAGATGATTCACGCTTTATGACATGGTGCGTTATCCTGCTGGGTGTAGCCATCAGAAGATGAGTACACTGTGGTCATAAAGGTACGGACATGGTCAGCAACAATACTCAGGTAGGCTGTGGTGTTGACACGATGCAGAGTTGGTACTAATGGGCCCAAAGTATAGCAGGAAAATATCCCCCAAACCATTGCTCCACCTCCAGCCTGACCCGTTGATACAAGGCAAGATGGATCCATGCTTTCATGTTGTTGATGCCAAATTCTGACCCTACCATCTGAATATCACAGCAGAAATCGAGACTCATCGGACCAGGCAATGTTTTTCCAATCTTCTATTGTCCAATTTTGGTGAGCCTGTGTGAATTGTAGCCTCTATCAGCTCAAACCAGTTTGGCCATTCTCCTCTGACCTCTGACATCAACAAGACATTTGCGCCCACAGAACTGCCACGCACTAGATATTTTCTCTTTTTTGGACCATTCTCTGTAAACCCTAGAGATGGTTGTGCGTAAAAATCCCAGTAGATCAGCAGTTTCTGAAATACTCAGACCAGCCCGTCTGGCACCAACAACCATGCCACGTTCAGTCACTTAAATCACCTTTCTTCCCCATTCTGATGCTCGGTGTGAACTGGAGCAGATCTTCTTGGCCATGTCTACATGTCTAAATGCATTGAGTAGCTGCCATGTGATTGGCTGATTCAACATTTGCATTAATGAGCAGTTGGACAGGTGTACCTAATAAATTGGCCGGTGAGTGTATCTTGGTAGTTAAAAGGATTAGATTTAGATTTTTTCAAAGGACATTTTTTATTCAGATTCAACACTGCTTTGATTCACTTCCACGATCTGACCTGCCTTTCTCAGAATATGCTTTTATGCCTAGCCATGTTTGTCCTGCACCCCACTGTTTTCTCCTCTGGTTTTATGTACTGGTAAGCCTTTGAGTAATCTCACTTCATTGCAGATAATTGAACCTAACCTGTTCTTATAATCTTCTCTGCACAGTTTTTCAGATGTTAGATACTTAAACATACCGTGTTCTACACGCGCTTCCAGAGTCTCTCCTAGTGTCAGCAGGTAAGGGCTCCAGCAGTGAGCTCCAGTACAGTGGGGTTAGGTTGGTTGTGGATGTATCTGTCATCAGCATGGTGTTGCTGCAATGGAGTTGCGCTAAACTGGATGAGGCGTGAGCATGATAGCAAAGTTTCTACTGTCACTCCACTGAAGGTCGCTCAACATTGCTTGCAAATCACCACTGTCTGAAATCGAGTGATTTCAACACGCTTTCCTTAGCCGTTAAAAAAGACAATCTTTATCACCCAGGTGGCAACTGTCACAGGTCCTTCCAGTGTGATGGTCTTCTGCTCTTCTGATCAAGCGAGACCAAACCAATGTTGCTGTTGCATGTGATTTACGAGGTGCTGTGTTGAGCAGTACTGGCGGCTCTCGTCTGGACTGATGTAGATGGCCCTGGCCAAACTTTGGCCTGAGCAGCTGAATTCCTAGCTGAGAAGATTGTCTTTTGTCCCTCCCACACAGCAAAGCTGGACTTAGCCAGACACCTGCTTGTGCTATTGGTCAGATAGAAGGCTCTTCCCATGGGCCAGTGCTGTGCTGTGCTGCAACTGGAAGTGATGTTGCCTATGCCCAGGTCTGTGTTGCAACTTCATTTTTGTGATGGCAATGTTGGCAAATGAATCAGTCCTGAATGTGCTTTGAAAACGCTTCTTGTGCGTCCGCCATTGCATCCTGCATTTGACTGTTGTGCCCTACGTTGGGGTGGCCTGTCATTTTGATATTGGCATGAAGCAATTCTGATTGACTTTAATTTCCTAATTTTCAGGCAAAATGGTTATGCAGGCACATTCCCGGGCAGGACGTCTGGTGTGTCTAACGCCGCCTCTACTCCCTATAACCGCTGCATCTCTACGGGAGGCCCAGCCACGGACATCAGACCCGACAGGTTACTTACATTTTAATCTACATATGGGCTCGGTTAGGTGACGCCTCACATTTGACACTTCACGGCCTTTGAATGCGCGGCATGCTTGTTGTCCGGGGGTTCTAGCAGGTTTGTGCAGCTTTGTCAGGCTCCTGGTGTCCTGCCTGACATGCACCCCTGTCTCCCTAGGCCTGCTCTGGGAGGTCTGCTGACTTCATCCCACAGGCAGCACCAGGAGTCTCTGGCAGCGGAGCGGGAGCGGAGACGTCTGGAGAGGGAGGAGAGGTTGCACAGAATAGAATGCGAGGAGAGGAGCCGTTTCAAGTCAGTGCCTTTCCTCCCTTCATTAACAGATTTGAGGATTATGGGAGGGTATGGGTAGGGTAACTGTATGGGCAGGGTATGGGTAGGGTATCTGTATGGGAGGGTTTGGATAGGGTATCTGTATGGGCAGGGTATCTGTATGGGTAGGATATGGGTAGCGTAACTGTATGGGAGGGTGTGGGTAGGCTATCTGTATGGGAGGGTATGGGTAGGCTATCTGTATGGGAGGGTGTGGGTAGGGTAACTGTATGGAAGGGTATGGGTAGCGTAACTGTACAAAGGGTTCCACCAGACTGGGCAAAGCTGAGCTGAGACCTACGCTGGTCTGAGGTGTCTCTCTATTGGGGGAGGAGCGGAGGTCTGACAACAGCTTCCAGCTTTTTATCTGACACCAGTGGTGTTGTTTTCCAAACTCTGCTGAGTTGTCTTTTCTTATTATGGCCTTTGCTAAGCCTGTCTGAGAATGCAACACATTGAGACCCTGAATGGTGGTTTGGTGTGCTGATCATTGGCTGATCATGAAGGCCATGGAAAGTACTTTCTAGGTCCATTTGGGCAGCCAGTGTGTCTGCTGTTTGATAGCTTTGTGTATGTGTATGTGTATATGTACAATGCATCCACACATATGATAAATGTATTTGAACATAATTTCTTTCTTATTTATGTTTCCTCGTTTCAGTCGTGACTATGAAAACAAGAGAGAAGAGATCAGACATGCTCGTGAAGAGAGGTACTGAACTCCTCCACAGACCCTGACATCACACAGCACGCCACATCCAGGCCTGTCACGCTCCTCACACGAATCCCACCGACTGGCCAACATTTTGCAGTCCAGAGTGGTTGCATCACAGGGTTCTAAGCCACATCTCTAAGCAGTTAGTAGTGTAACGGTGCTGAAACATAGGAGAGGCACGCTGAAACCAGCAGCCAATGAGAAGGCCACCGCAGGTGAAACCTGGCGCCCAGAGCCGCGTGCTTGGCTGCTGATTCAGACGTGTACAAAGAAACAAGGTGAGCTGTGTAATTCCTGTAGACATGGGCTCCCGCGCTCTAAAGCAGACTCTGGCAGTGGCATCTGGACTCCGAGTGTTCTTGTATTTGTGATAGATCTTATCCAGCGTGATATTATCGCATGTATGTTTTTATCTTAAACTCCTATGTGAACAGTAGATAATCTAATGATCACACTGTTCTACAATGCTTAAGCCAACTTCAGCTGATAGGAAGGAAATATTATATAGTGGAAAAAAGACATGTGGGTTTTATTAGCGGTATAGCTAATGTTGCTCTTGGCTTTTGCTTCTTGATAAGAAGCAAGGAGTAATGTTTTGAATCTGTTTTGGCACCTTTAATAAAGAAGTATGCAAGTCATACATAGACGCATAGTGAAACCCAAATGATTGTAAATGTAAAACATTAAAACTCCCATTCTTTCATTTGAAGTCAGAACTTCATTATGCTGTTCATCATCCATTTTGGTGCACGCTTAGTGAACACGGCCATCCAGTGTAGACCGTGGGTACCAGTGGATGTTTTAGGTTAGTGGAAATCTTGTCCAAAGTCCAAACAGGCCTAACAAGTAGACGCCGTTTGCTTAAAGACCAGGACAGGCTGGTCTGGCATGAGCGGAGGGTCTGTGGATCAGATCCGGGCGGCTCATGGACGGGCGTGTCTCTGTTTCGAGGTGTAAGCAGGTGGAGAGGCTGGCGGGGCAGGAGTGCGAGCGGGAGCGAGCGACGTCGTTGCCGCGGGGACGCACGGAGATCACACTCAGCCTGAAGACACGCACCTCCAGTGGCTCCCGCTGTCTCACTCTCTCCGCCGCGGGGTCTCAGGAGGACACGCGGACGCACCCCTCACAGAGTGAGTTCCTGCTAGACCCGTTAGCCCCTGTACACTCTGAAATGTGACCTAACATGCATGTAGTTGGCCTTCAGCTAAAGAATCCCTCCAGAAACGTTCAGCAAGACCAAAGTGTAGTGGAGGTCAGTCCCAAGCATGCGTCGGAGCGGTCAACAGACACTGAGCATCTTTGAGTGTGTTGATGCTCTACCACATCTGCTCTCGAGATGATCAACAACGACTAGAGGCTGCAGTGCTGGCAGCCATCTCGACTACATCTGTGACCATATGGCCGCCACGCTGTTAGCGCTGGGATTTAGTTTCACACGTTTGAGATAAGAATCGGCTGGACCGGGTCTGGCGGGCTCCCTCTGCCAGACTGGATGAGAAGGTAGATTTGGGAGGGGGGGGGGGGGGGGGGGGGGGTGGACTGGTATTGCACCATGAGAAGAACGAGGGACGAAATCCATGGCGTTTATTTTAATGATGGCGGAGATGAGGGCTCTGACCTGAGGCTGCTTCATTTACAGCCCACGGAGCCTTGGGGAAGAGCTTCTGGTCAGGCATGTGTAATGGGATAGTGGTGTGGTCCGTGCTGCAGTTAAAGAGAATGGTCGTCTCCTTATACCGAAGCCACTGCTCCATCTCGGTTCAGCACGAGAGGCTTGGGCGGCCAGGACTGCTGGGAACTAGCTGAATAAGCTGGTGTTTGTTCTAAACTGCATCTAGAGTAAATGGGGTCAGTACGTTTTTCAAGAGATCAACTGAATCAACTCATTCGGTTGTAAATTTCACAAGGCCTGGCTGTATTCAGCCAACCATGGCTTAATTTCATATCCTGTATTTGTAAAATGTAAACCCTCTTACCCTGCTTGGTTTCCAATTAGAAACATAGTTGGATGACTAAAATATCGTCTAAAAATATGGCCTAGCTCTTAATATATAGTTTCCAAATAAGCATGATGGACAGAAGCTTCCTTACAAACAGATATGTGGCTGTTTTCGGGAGGCATCCAACCCGCAGAGGAAATGAGTGCCCTCAAAGTCCGAGTTCCCATGCAGCTCTTATGCAAATGTCTAAGAGCACGGAAGCAAGGCATTTGTTCAGCGCTGGTCAGCGGTGCTGGGAAGCCCATGGATGTTGACCTGCGCTGGTTCAACCGTGCGATGAATCATGCACAATGCGCCTCGATTGCAACTAGAGCGACAGGCTCCATGACCCCAGACGCAGTGTGAAGTTTCTTAGGCGCTCTGTCAGTTGGTTTGCTTTGTCATCCCCCATGCTCCGGCAGGTTTGCATTTCCTTCGTTTGTTTATGTTTCCAAATATGGAGCAGAAGGTGCAGCGCGGTTTACGGTAAGAGGGAGCTGGCCGTGACCGTGTGGGGGCAGGGCGCTCAGGCCTGCGCGGTTAGCAAGGACAAATGAATGCAGAGAGGAGCCCTACAGAGTAGTTCCATGTAGCAGTCACGCAGAGCAGTCACACAGAGCAGTCACGCAGACACGCAGACCAGCCACAGAGCAGGCACACAGGCACTCAAGCACCTTATAGGATTCATAATAAAGGCCAAGTTTGATTGTCCTGGATACTGAGATCAACCCCCAAACATCCCCTTTTATTTCCTTTTATTTATTTATTGTTGCTATATGCATTTAATTCATTTATTTTTGCTGAATATTGATATAGACAATCAGGATATTACTCCCTGGGTTTACACGGCTTCAAAGCCATGATTATTTAAATATTTATTTTGGCTGTCGGGGTGATTGCAAATGTTCCTCGTGTCTGAAAGCCGTTCCATGGGACTTGGCCGGAGCCTCAGTAAAGGGTGCTAACCTTACATCCTTTCCATCCTTTTTTCTTTTCCTCAGAAGCAAAGCCAGAGCCGGGCCGGTCCGGGCAGACAGCTGCTCTGCTTCTCCCTGCATCTCCTGGTGCGTCTGGGCCACAGCGGAGCCTGGAGCTGGCGGAGGAGTCCAGGCCCGTGGAGGAGAGGGACGTCCCTCAGTCCGTCCCCCGCACAGAGCCTGCAAGACGGGCAGAGACGGACAGATTGGGCAGAAGAGGGAGGCGGAGAGGAGGAGAGGAGGAGGAGCAGAAGGGAGAGGTGCAGGACGCGGGCAGACATGAAGGAGTGAGGAGGAAAGGGGACAAGGGGGACGAAGACGAGACGGAGGAACCCACAGACACGGAGACGGCGGAGGAGGCCGGGGCGGAGGAGGAGCGTGAGAAAGAGCAGATGTCGGAGAGGGAGGTAGAGGAGAGGGAGAGGGATGAGGAGGCCCTTAGCGAGAAGGAGAGGAAGAACGAGGAGCTGAACGAAAAGGACAACTGCTCGGCGTCCAGCATCTCCTCAGCCAGCAGTACTCTGGAACGTGAGGAGCGAGAGGAGAAGCACTCGAGTGACAACGACTCAGGTAAGTGACAGCTGCACCCTTGGAAGGCTCGGGAATGTCTGCAAAACGATGCAATTTAAAGCATTTAATTGCAAGCTTGGAAAATAATAGAGGTTCAGAAAGTGTTTTGGAAAATGTGGTATTCTGGGCGTTATGTGGTCAAAGAAATATAGTTTCAAGGTCCTCTAAATGCACATTATATTTCACGTTTTTCTTTTTCCATAATACAGTACAGTTAATGGCCTTACAAATAGCAATAAAACATAGATAGTCAGGATTGCAAAAGGTCTGGACTTTCTTCACAAGGAATGGGCAGGAGCCCTGGAAATGCTATTGTTATGTCTTCTTAATCACTCGAGTTGCTCGATTTTCAAGCTCATCACGTTTAGAAGCTCCATTTGCATGACTCATGGTTGGCCTCTCTCCTCCCATCAGGCCAGTGGGCGAAGTGCGTCAAGGTGGCGGACGTCAACGAGCAATGCGGCAAAGTCCTCCACAGCAAGCGCTTCATGCTGGACATGCTGTATGCCCAGAACAAGAAGCCCGCCGCCGAGGAGGAGGAGGAGGAAGGGCGAGAGGGCTCGGCCCAGGACTCGCAGGTGGGCAGCCTAGCCTGCCGCATCACCACACTGGAGGCGCGACGGCAGGCGGGTGAGGAGACCGCCAAGAAGATGGAGGCGCAACACCTGGACAACCAGGGCAACGTGCGCTCCGTAGCTGAGAAGTTTGGGGACTTGGTGAAGGGCCTGGTCCCTCCCCAGGAGGCGGAGCACGCGGGGAAGGAGAGGCAGCCCCAGGAGAAGCCGCTCCCTGACCCCGCGCCCCCCAAGAAGGAGTCGGACCACATCTGGGAGCAGCTGATGGCCGTGCCCCGCGAGCTCCGCATCAAAGAGCTGGACTTCACGGACCTGAAGGAGGAGGACGACGCGGACATTTTGGACACGGGCGATGTGGGCGGCACTGTGGACCACACGGCACCCCCACCCCCGCCACCTTGCATACCCCACCTCCCTCCCCCTCCTCCCCTGTTTGGCTGCCCGCCGCCTCCCCCCATCCCGGGCGTGATGATTCCCCCTCCCCCACCCTCGGTGGCCTCGGTCTCGCCATCGCACGTCAGCTCCCTTCAGCATGGCCGGGGTGAGCCGCCACTCTTCCAGAAGAAGAGGAAGACCATCCGGCTGTTCTGGAGTGAGGTGAGGCCCACAGACTGGCAGTACGGAAGCCAGAAGCACTGCAAGGAGTCGCTGTGGTCCAAACTGGACCCGGTCAAAGTAGACACAGCCAAGCTAGAGCACCTCTTTGAAATCAAGTCGAAGGAGCTTCTTGTTACAAAGGTAAGCAAGGTCATGTAACTCTCAGTGTACACTCAGTAATGTTTTGCTTTGTTGATGTCGATTAAGATTTAAGATCTTGTCCCAGACTTGCACAAACATCTTATCTTTTCTAGCTAAGACACATGTCAGGTTAGCTTTTAGGACTCCTCAGTGAGACACGTGGTGTAGATTACCGCGTGTCTTTTGCCTTGGTTGTGTCAGCGCACTCCTTTCCCCGTCCCATGAGCACGCCAGATTCAAAGCAGGCCGGAATCTAGGTCAGCCTAGTGTGCGGCACCTGATCGTCTCTGATGGACTCTCCCACATTATCTAAAAGGCCCATCAGAGGGTTGGTCTGGATCGCATAAATCCCCCAACCCCGCCCCCACCCAAACCTGGGCCCCAACCCCGGCCCTCACCCCCCCAGCCGCCACTCCCTCGTGCTCCCCGGAGCTACCCTGCGGTCCACCTCGCCACCCTTTGTGCCAGCCCTTCTGGGCAGTGTGTGCGCTCCGTCGCAGGCCATAAGCCCCGCCCCCTTTCCCGAGTGCTCACGTGATTCTTGTCGGAACAGACCTTTGGCACGCCGTGATGAACGCCCGGATGACATACGAAGGCGTCGAGTGCTCCCTTTGTTAGAAGATATATTGAAATAGCGATATCGGGAGGAGGTGCGGGAAAACATGGCCAGTGTTCTCTGGTGTATTTTAGAGGATTGGCCGATGATGTATGCTCCTCTCGGCACGTTAGAGATGTGTGCGCGGTGGCCTGGTCAGAGGTTCTCTCGACTGCTCAGAACCAGCCTCTGCAGCTGCTTCTGATTTTCGGGCCATTCCGAGCTCCCCTCCCCCCCCCCCCTCTCCTCCCTCTGTTTGGCAATGAAAGAGTACCGTCGTGCCTCTCTCTCTCTCTCTCGCTCCAGGAATATTCCCCATCAAAGTCCCAAAAATAGCCCTCAGGTGCGGGTGCATGCGTTTTAAGCGTGCCGCTCTGAGAGTAGCTCGATTTGCTATTATCTCAGGAAGCCACTTCTTACTAATTACCCACATTAAAGAAATTCCATTCCTGTTCATTTTATGTTGGTGAGGACCAACTGGAACCTTTTTATAATCTTGGGTGTGGGACTTTAGATGAATATCACACCAGTTAGCTGAAAACCCGAGCAGCGGACAGAACGGGCGTGCAAACTCGTTATGGGAACCAAGTATTGAGCGTGAGTGTGAGTGGTGCCTGACGTAAGGTTTGGATGAAGACGATGGTCAGGAGTGTAATATAAATGAACCCAATCGAAGCCGCATCTTGCACACTTGGACTGTAGACACGAGCAGGGCATGGAACATGAAATGAGGGACAGTCGTCTAATGTCACGTCTAGAGATGTCACGTGTAATCCAGGCCTGAAGGTCTGAGGTCAACTGAACGCAGGTCTTGTAAAGTGCACCGATCCACACTGTACGTTTCACTCACCTCAGAAAACGGCAGCAGATGGTAAACGGCAGGAGGTCATAGTTCTCGACTCTAAAAGGAGCAACGCCATCAACATCGGCCTCACGGTGCTCCCCCCACCCCGCACCATCAAGACAGCCATCCTCAACTTCGACGAGTACGCCCTTAACAAGGAGGGCATCGAGGTAACCCCAGGATCACTTCCACATCGTGACACTTTGCACTCTCCGTTGGACATGCTGCAGTAATATAGTATGGTAACACTGGACATGCTGCAGTAATATAGTATGGTAACACTGGACATGCTGCAGTAATATAGTATGGTAACACTGGACATGTGCCTTATGTTTAAAAACAAAACCTCAGTGTTGGGTTACTGGTTTATTAGTTTGTAAGGCTGAAAATGCAAAAATCAAGCAGAAAAAACATCTGCGCTCAATATTACGTTTTTCCAAACACTGACTCGTGTTTTTTCTCAAACGAGCCAAACTCTCCTTCTTTCTCCCCACTATCATTATATCAATCATTCACTGATTTATGAGCATGTGCAGACGGCTTCATAAAAGTGCAGTTCTGGGTTTCCCCCAGGTCCACGGCTCTCTGTGACTCGCAATACGGGTTGGCAGTGAAAGACATTTACTCAGAAATGACCTGTCACTCATGCCAAGAAAACATACACCCTTCCTCTGGTTTTCCACAAAACAAAGTGAATTTATCCTCCAAAATAACATTTATTGAGCAGGGCTTGGCTATAGATAACTGCACTTTCCCACCAGAACTAGTGCAATATTGACCTATATTATTAATCAGTAAGAATAAAGGTTAGAAACATGTGCATAGTATAAAATCGTTTCAGACCAAAAAATGAATCTGATGAAAATCATTATGTTTGTACATGAATAATGAAAGTCTCACAAGAGCTGCTATTTCTCATCCACGAGGAACGTGCACACGACCGTATTGTTCACTCTGTGTTTGTGAAGAGCTTTAGATTCCCACCAAGATCCATAATGATCTTTCAACTTTCATATGGACACATTTGTGACATTTTTCATAATAATTGTATTATGCAAAAGCCTGACAGCTGTGGGATGGACACAATTGTTGTTTTTCATTGGAGATGTGATTAGCTTTAATGTATTGATGGACTTCCCCAGATGTCGTCATTTATCATCGGAGATTTAGTAAAGTGCTGATGAACTCCTTCTGTAACTGGATCAGCGTATGCCATGACATAGGATCATAATTCAAACACTCCCCTTAGGACCACTCCGTCATGCAGGGTGACTCTCTCTCATACATATACATATATATCTTCCCTCTAGAAAATCCTGACGATGATTCCTACGGAGGAGGAGAAGCAGAAGATCCAGGAGGCGCAACTGGCCACCCCGGACACTCCTCTGGGCAGTGCCGAGCAGTTCCTCCTCACGCTCTCCTCCATCAGCGAACTGTCCGCCCGCCTGCAGCTTTGGGCCTTCAAGATGGACTACGATACCGTGGAGAAGGTCAGGCCAGCCTACATGGCTTTTGTCTCCTTCATGACCCTCCCACAGCTCAGCTATTAGCTCGTGAAAAGCACAGATGGAGGAGGACAGTGGTCAGGACACCTGCAGCCCATGTCTGAAGCTGACACTGAAGGGTGTGGGCTGATTCTCCCTCTCTCTCTCTTTCTCTTTCTCTCTCCATCTTTCTTTCTCTTTCAGGAAGTGGCGGAGCCTCTACAGGACCTTAAGGAGGGCATGAACCAGCTGGAGACCAACAAGACCCTGCGTTTCATCCTGTCCACACTGCTGGCCATCGGCAATTTCCTCAACGGCTCCAACGTGAGTGTCGGCCATGTTGGCGGCCATGTTGGCGGCCCTGGGCACGGCTCAGCCGGCCCCCTCGCTCAAGCCCACCTTCTCTTCCCCGTCTTTCTCGCCGGCTTTGTGAAAATATCACAAAGCAAAAAAAAAGGAACAAGCAAGGCTAAAGAAAAAAGCGACGGACGCGTGAAATCGGTTGGTTACGGTCAGCCATCAAGCACGGGCAAGAGAACAAAGAACGTTCAAGTCTTGTCATGTCATTTGGGATTCGTCCCATTCCCCACACTGAGGGTACAAGGCAGGGCTGGGTGCCGTCCAGCGTCTTACTGTACTCCACCACACTTGATTGAGGCTCTGCTAATTGCAGGCTAATGAAGCATCCGTCTGAATCAGCATGGGAGAAGTCTACCGACTCTATTATATTTCAAAGCGCTCTGTATTATTGCTTAATGGAGCTGATGGTAATCTGTTGAGCTGTATCAGAATAGTGCCCGTAAATAGCTGAAATGGCCTTTCATTAGAATCCCCTTTTATAGAAATGGCCTGATGGATGAAGTCCAGCATGATTCAGTTGTCCAAGGTGGATGTATTTTTCACCATCCTTTACTTTTTACAAAAATGTTTCACTGATGTGTGTGTGTGTGTGTGTGTGTGTGTGTGTGTGTGTGTGTGTGTGTGTGTGTGTATATGTGTCCAGGCTAAGGGCTTTGAGCTGAGTTACCTGGAGAAAGTTCCAGAAGTTAAGGACACTGTCCATAAGCAGTCTCTACTGCACCATGTCTGCTCTATCGTAGTGGAGAAGTTTCCAGAGAGTTCAGACCTCTACTCAGAGATCGGAGCCATTACCCGCTCTGCCAAGGTACTGCACAGATATTCAGAATTCTATATTTTAAAAGGAAATTATGAAATTAGAGACTATGAGTCAGAGCTCTACAGAATATATGAATTTTATGTGTCGCAAAATGCTATAGCTGGAACAACAGTAGTACTTTCAAGCACTGTTAGTGGGCTAAAAGTGATTTAGGTGTAAAAGGCTCAATTAACCAAGGCAACCTGGGGCGTCAAGAACTGGCCTGAACAAAACCCAAGTTTTTAAAACTCGTACCAAGTGGTGACATGCAGTTGGGTTTGTAGGTATAGTGTGCAGTTGTGTTTGTAGGTATAGTGTGCAGTTGTGTTTGTAGGTACAGTATGTAGTATGCAGTTGTGTTTGTAGGTACAGTATGTAGTATGTAATTGTGTTTGTAGGTACAGTATGCAGTTGTGTTTGTAGGTACAGTATGTAATTGTGTTTGTAGGTACAGTGTGCAGTTGTTTGTAGGTACAGTATGCAGCTGTGTTTGTAGGTACAGTATGCAGCTGTGTTTGTAGGTACAGTATGTAATTGTGTTTGTAGGTACAGTATGCAGTTGTGTTTGTAGGTATAGTATGTAGTATGCAGTTGTGTTTGTAGGTACAGTATGTAGTTGTGTTTGTAGGTACAATATGCAGTTGTTTGTAGGTATAGTATGTAGTATGCAGTTGTGTTTGTAGGTACAGTATGTAGTTGTGTTTGTAGGTACAATATGCAGTTGTTTGTAGGTATAGTATGTAGTATGCAGTTGTGTTTGTAGGTACAGTATGTAGTTGTGTTTGTAGGTACAATATGCAGTTGTTTGTAGGTATAGTATGTATCATGCTCCTGGCCTGCTGCCCCTCAGGTGGACTTCGACCAGCTGCAGGACAACCTGTGTCAGATGGAGCGACGTTGCAGGGCCTCGTGGGACCACCTGAAGGTCATCGCCAAGCACGAGATGAAGCCGGCCCTGAAGCAGCGCATGTCCGACTTCCTGAAGGACTGTGCCGAGAGGATCATCATCCTGAAGGTCGTCCACAGGCGCATCATCAACAGGTGCCCCGCCCCCATCCTCATTTCCCCGCCCCCAGCCCCATCCCTCACACACAGGTCCTAAGGAAGCCGTGTGCAGCAGCTCCGATGCTGTTCTGGGTGTGTGTGTATGTGGGGGGGGGGGGGGGTGAGGTGTGTGTATGTGTGGGGGGGGGGGGGGTGTATGAGGAGGGGGTGAGGTGTGTGTATGTGGAGGGGGTGAGGTGTGTGTATGAGGAGGGGGTGAGGTGTGTGTGTATGTGGAGGGGGTGAGGTGTGTGTGTATGTGGGGGGGTGAGGTGTGTGTGTATGTGGGGGGGTGTATGTGGAGGGGGGTGAGGTGTGTGTATGTGGGGGGGTGAGGTGTGTGTATGTGGGGGGGTGAGGTGTGTGTGTGTGTGTGTGTATGTGTATGTGGGGGGGTGAGGTGTGTGTGTGTATGTGGGGGGGTGAGGTGTGTGTGTATGTGGGGGGGGGGGTAAGGTGTGTGTGTATGTGGGGGGGGTGAGGTGTGTGTATGTGGGGGGGTGAGGTGTGTGTATGTGGGGGGGGGGGGTGTATGTGGAGGAGGGTGAGGTGTGTGTATGTGGGGGGGTGAGGTGTGTGTGTGTGTGTGTGTATGTGGGGGGGTGAGGTGTGTGTGTGTATGTGGGGGGCGTGAGGTGTGTGTGTGTGTGTGTGTATGTGGGGGGCGTGAGGTGTGTGTGTGTGTGTGTATGTGGGGGGGTGAGGTGTGTGTGTGTGTATGTGGGGGGGTGAGGTGTGTGTGTGTGTATGTGGGGGGGGTGAGGTGTGTGTGTGTGTGTGTATGTGGGGGGGTGAGGTGTGTGTGTGTGTATGTGGGGGGGTGAGGTGTGTGTGTGTATGTGGGGGGGTGAGGTGTGTGTATGTGGGGGGGGGTAAGGTGTGTGTGTATGTGGGGGGGGGTGAGGTGTGTGTATGTGGGGGGGTGAGGTCCTTCTCTGAGAGATCCTCTTGGCCTGCAGGTTCCATGCATTCCTGCTGTTCCTGGGTCACCCTCCTTACGCCGTGCGGGAAGTGAGCATCCACCGTTTCTGCAAGATCGTCAGCGAGTTCGCACTGGAGTACCGCACCACCCGCGAGAGAGTACTGCAGCAGAAACAGAAGAGAGCCAACCACCGGGAGAGGAACAAAACCCGGGGCAAAATGATCACTGATGTGAGTGCGCCCTCTGCTGGTTGGCCCTGTTCACTTTGCTTTCATTGGCCGACAGTGAGATGCCCTTGTGTGCGTGTCCCATGCAGTGTCCTGGTTGAAGTTCTACGACTCTACCACTAGGTGGATCAGTTAGTCACTTATAAACCCCACTGTGAATTCATCTTCTTTACAGGATATGAGCGTGGCACCATCTAAGACATATGGTTGCGTTTGTGTCAAACAGACATGCATAACTTCAGACTCACGAGTGTTCTGCATATCACGGTTTATGGTAACAGTGAGCCCCCTGTGTTTCCTCAATAATAACCATCAGCAGTGAATCTTTGATTCCCAGCAAAACTCAGTATATCTGATCTATTCTTCAATGTGAAAGAATGGCTCACTGCTGTCAGCAGCAGAACATACTACGGAGGCCTGTGTAAGTCATAAGCCTACTGCCGGAGCTGATCCCCCTCTCCGACAGACTCGTCAAGCAGGCCCGCTGAAGTCTCTCTCCTTGGGAGAGTGAAGGGTCAGGAAGGAGCTCCATGCTCTGTTTGGCTTGGCAGGGGACTCCTGCATGTAAGAGGGGCCCTAATTCAATCTCGGTGTGAAAACCCAAACCCCTGCACGTCCCCGGAGGAACCGGCGCGGAGCCGTGATTAGAGGGGAGATCGGAGAGCCGCGTCGCCTTACAGTGCACGCTCAGTGCAAACCAGCACGTCACACGCAGCTGTTGTAAAAGTATGATCGACTGGATCTCCGTTAGGACAGCGTTCACCCTAGAGGTCCTTCGGAACCTCTTTTCTGCATAGTTCACATGTACTTTGTAACCGTTTTTCATGCTTTAGTTCCTCGTTTGTCCTCTGTGGATGTCTGCAGCTCACCCGGCGTTTTTTGTCTTCTGTCATATTTCATGTCTCCATTTCTTCTCCGTAGAGTGAGGATGAAGAAGAAGGCGAGGTATGCGTGCGTCTGCGTGCGTCTCCTGCCGTCCACGTGCGCCTCTGTCCGACTACGTCCATCTGCGTCCGTCTACGCATTTTTGTCCCTGCACCCTTTGCGCATGTGGACGTTCGTCTCCGTCCCTTGTTTGCACACTCCATAAACGCGGCTGGCCTTTGTCACGCGATCCGGCCCGCCCCTTTAATAGTCGTCTAGAGACACGCCCCTCACTAGGGAGCTAACGCCGCACTGACCGTAATGGAGGCGCTCAAGGACTTCGGCAGTCCTAAGAGGGTCCCGATCACAAACATACCTCACGCCCGTTCACCCACACACACACACACACCTTCATCAGATCAGAGGGGATGTGTGGGCAGATCCAGGTGTTTGTAATCCCCTTCTGTGAGCTGAGAGAGGAGAGATGAGCTTCTTTGTCTCAAAAGCCGGTTGTTATTCTTCCCTCGTCCACAGTCGTGGTTCACAGCAGGATGGCCATGTGGAAGCTATAAGTTACGAAGCAAAAGCGGATATTGCTGTTGATATTATCGGTGGGATGGTCATTAAAAACACACCAAGTTATTAGTGTACTGTAGGTCAAAGTGCACAAACAGTAGACTAATAATAATAGCATGTAGTCACCTTCAGTCCAAAACTTGGATGGATGGATGGATGGATGGATGGAATTATATTAATTAAATTACAGAGAATGGTATTGAATATGTTTATTGTAATTATACAATTAAATGATGGCAGAAAACAGGAACCATATATAAGTCTTTGTTAAATGTCTAAAGGGACCATTTTTTAACTCCCTGTGAATTCATTACACATTGTACATTCACTGAAAGATCTGATGAAATTTCATGTCGTCACTAATGATTATGTGTCTAACAAAGCTTCCTGTGCAGTTTGGCGATTCACAGTGCATGCTGGGAACTGAATGGTCGTTGACAAGTTCCTGCATGAAGTTTTTTTCTATGTGACTGACCAAACAACTTCCAGCTGAAAACTAACCTGCTGTTTCAGAGTGTCTGGAGGGCGGGGCTGTGTTTCTGAAGTCCCTCCAGGGGAACGGGCTGATGGGCTTTAAGGTGCCGTCTCTGCTCCACAGAGTGGAAAGTTTGCGTGCACGTCAGCGGAGGGCCGTGAGTCTCCGCCCCAGGGGCTGGGTTACGCCGAGGACATAGCAGAGCACGAGCAGATGACGGCAGTACTGCGCAACAGCCTGCAGGGCGGCGACAGCACCAGCTCCCTCCTGCCTGGCCTGCGTACGCGGACCAGAGCCAACCGAGGTGCCGTCACTTCGGGCTTGCCAAACGATCCCGATTTCTATTCTTCTATTGCACATAAAACACACTTGACCTGGATTAAACGGTTAAAACCTTAAACATAAAACCAAACGTTTCTTCGTTCCTCCAGGTCGTCTGGGGCTGTGGTCCTCCGTCAGCGAAGACGCATCTAACTGCATAGAGGACACGGCTGACGAGATCATGGAGCGCATAGTGAAGTCAGCGACGCAGGGGCCCAGCCAGCGCAGCCAGCCTCGTGAGAGGAGACGCTCCCGGGCCAACCGCAAGTCTCGTGAGTCCCACCCCAGCAGACCAGGCTCAGCCTATCGCAGCTAACACGGCTACATTGAGGCTAGTCCGTATGAACACTACAATATGGACTCGTGTAAATACATGACGGACGCCTGTCTTTCTGATACCGCAGTAAGAAGAACACTGAAGAACGGGTTAACCCCAGACGAGGCCCAGGCGCTGGGTCTGGCCAACGGCTCTGAGATGCAAGTGTGAAATGTGATGAGACTGGAGCAGCTTGGCGTCCCCCTACACACCAACACTCGCCCCCTGAGAGAGGACGGAAGATCACCTTCCCCACCACACACAAAACCCCAACCTGGACCCTACAGCGACCGCTGACTGAATTAATATACAAATTTTAAACTTGACTTTTCCTAACACTTTTACCACTTTTACTTCATTTGTAGAAGACAAGCACAGTGGGGGTTTGTTGCTGTTTAGCGCGCACACGCACACACACACACACACACACACACACACACATACTCACACTCTCCTAGCCCTATAACTGAAGGACTTAGTTCTCCTCTAAGAGACAAACTAGTGTTTTCTTACCACTGTGGCCTTGAGAGTGAGCCCAAAGACTGTGCTTCAGACTGGGGGGGGACTCTCACCCTCTACCATGACCATGGTCAAATCCAAACCGCAGCGGTCAGTAGCACCTTCAGCATTCACGTCCAATGGAAAATGTGGAGCACAGATAATGATAAACCACTGAGGTAGATATCAAGACATGATTCATGATTCTCCTCTCTGCACTGCTGTGGTAAAAATGTTTTGTTTTGTTTGTTTGTTTGTTTTCTATTACTTGTCATGCATGTTTTTAAATTTGATAAACAGGAAGGAGTCCACAAAAGTGGAGTCTACACTGGCTTAGTGTAGCTCAGGGCTGCAGGTCCTTCTGCCATTTGTGCTGTGCAGCTTGGTGAGGGCGGTTCGGTCGTGTTCCTGGCGACATTTCCACACGCAGCTTCAGCAGTCCTAAAATAAGACTTCTTAATACAGGATCCACAACGACAGCTCGACGCACTCCCAAAGCAAGATGCAACAGATTTCTTGAACAGCTGCCTTGGTTTTGAGAATTTTAACTTTCAACCCTGCCTAAATATTAATCATTCATAACTACACTTTCATCTAATATTCTATGATGCCTGACAGTTGTAAGAGTGAAGTGGAGTTCAGTGATGGTTGGTTAGTGCAGTGTGCTTGTCTGCGTCAGAGGGGATGGGCCCTGCAGCAAAACAACACACTGGATTGGGAAGCTTGGTGAGGGGAGGGGGTAACTCAAGAGAGATCACGTCAGCCATTCCTAACGAATCCAGAGCATCATAAAAACGCAACACAGCAGGCTTATTCCGACAATCCACACAGTGGTACCACTCGACGTGTCCACTAAACAGGCCAGTGGTATCTCCCTGCACCTTAATGTGTGTAATGTGGACATGCAGAGGAATTTTGAGTATTAACAAAAAGTATGCATTGTTTTCATCTGACGCCTTCTCAGATATCTGAGTACTGTAATATGAAAATGAACGAGAAACAGAAACTAGAGGCAACGCAAGAAAACAAATGCTGTAAAATTGTGTAAATGACACTTTAGTTTTTATTTTTGTCTTTGTTTCATTTGTATTTTGTATAGGTTAGTGTATTATAGATCAGAAGCAGTGTTATTCTGTGAAAATTGTAATTTAAGAGAAAATTAAGCAAGCCATGCATGGTTCGATGATAACTTTCGGTAGGCGTGTGACATAAAGGGAGGCTCTGTGATATCAGATTCAGTGCTCAGTGAATTTTGCTTTCATCTTTTTGTTTGTTTTTACGCTGTACAAACTTGAAGCGTGTTTGGTCAACACAGTTCACCCACCCTCCACATCTGCTCAGAAGCCTTCAAATTCATTGCACTTAAAGTCCACAAAAATGAACAGACTTCAACCCATTGCTGCAAGTGCCATAAAATGTGGGTATTGAATGAGTACCTAGAATGTGAATTTATCTTAATACCCACAGCAAAAAAGTATATACTGTAAAACCTTGCAATAAAAAGCTTTTAGGAAGCATCCAGAGAAATGCATACCACGTGTTAATGAGACATTTACTGGAAAACTTCTGGCAAGTAACAATGCGTGTTAAAATGTAAAAGTATGCCTTAACGTCCTTCACACGTACTGGGTGAAAGGGTCTGTGCTGGCAGCATAGCGCGGACTAGATAGACTTGATCTTGTGGTATTCCTTGAAATGAAGACTGAAGTGTAACGCAAGCCTGGTGCACAGAAGCCGTTGTGCTGGGAGGCTGGGGTGCTGCAGTGTGGCTAAAGGATGACTCAAACCGAAAGGCTCGACAAGCCGTTTTAGCAGAGCGAACCTGCTGAATCAGGGGCGAGCGCGCAATGATGTGAAACTCCAGCCGCTGGAAAATAACTCCACCACGACGCGTCTGAAGCCCTGTCCTAACTTCAAGGAGAAACGGCGCGGCAGACGAGGTGACGTGTCACCAGCTTTTATTTAGGGTCGTGTACACCAAACGGGTCTCTTGCAGTGCCATCAAGCTCCTTCAAAAAATGAGCTATACCAATGGAGAACCTGATGGAGGATCATTACAATCATTATTGTATGACAATTTTAGTGCAATGACAGACACAAACATGTCTAATGCAGAAAAGATGATGGTTGCACAGGACCATTAAGAAATAACCTTAAAGTTTGGTAAACAGACGTCCGCCAAAAGGGAATTTACATTTTAAATGTCTGTGGTCTTTGTCCCCCTAAAGCTGTTGGTAAGGACAGAAAAATGTAAAGCAAAGAATTTACAAAAAACCATTAGGATGACGAATGAAATCTGAGAAAGTTATAACCATTATCACACAGAAGAGCAAAAGAGAGGAGACTGGGATTCATAGGGAATCCAGTGCAAACCAAGGCCCTTTTACTTTTAGATGTACACATTAACTAAAAGCTAAAAGCAAAAGAAAAAAGCATGCGAATATATATTTATGTCCTATTTTTAACTAAGCAATTGGTTTCCAATGTCCCTGAACGATAAGGTTTGCACAGCTCTAGAAGTTACTTATATAAATTACATGTTGGAAGTTTCTCCAAATACAGACAACAGTCAATTCATCAGGGCCCTCTAAAAAGGGCTTGCACACATTTTCAGGTCTAATTTAGTATTGCTCAGATTTAGCTTTGTTAAAAGATGCGTTTTCTTGTTTACATGTGCAGTTTTCAGGGATGTAACATTAAACATCTACTTTCAAAGCACCAAAGTATATAAAAATATGACCCTTTTTTTTGGTCAAACATTTGATGACATTTGAATTTATATAGTGCAATTTACGTAAGGAATCATAACTCAAGTTATAGGTTATCTGATATGTTATAAAACAAGCGTGCATTACAAACTGAATAACTGGAGACAAACAGCAGTGTCACAGGTCGGTCTTTCAGCCTGTAACACTGCAGTCAAATGCAATGCATGGCTAATGTAATGAACTAATCATCCTGGTTATTTTCCATTTTTCACCAAACAATGTTTAAAAAAAAAAAAAAAAAGAAAAAAAAAAAAAGAAAGAAAAAAAACATAAAAAGACAAACAACAACAAAACAAAAACAAACACAGTACAATGTATCAAGCATGTAATGGATCAGTCAGGCACTCACTCTACATGATTACATGGTAAGATCTCACTTCCCTGGAATATATCCCAATATACAGTTCGAACACTCTGCAAATCACACATTGTATTGTACATACTTATGGACATGAGAGCTATTTTCCATAATTTTGTGCATGATTAAGTTTCATTGCATATATGTTTGGCCAAACTACCTAAAGTGGGAGAATGATGCCAGTTTAAAAAAAGATTTAAAACAGCTTGTTAAAAACTGTTCATTGGATTGTTTACCAGTCCTTTAAGGTCTGGGCTCAATAAATTAGGTCCTGGGGTGGGATGGGGAGGGGGGGGGTATATGCACATGCACTCATACCAACAATTAAAGCCATCATTCATGTGTTTAAAAGCTTTAGATCGATCTATCAAAATGTAAACCCCACTTACGTAAGCTAGTAAGGGAACTTGAAGGTTCCAATCTTTAAAACAATTTAACAAAATATCCTCAAGAATTCAAGACTTACAAACTAAAACATAGCACCACCTCATTCTAAGTTCATGGCAAGTGTTGGGTCTGTAGACACTGTGGTGCACTTAGAAAAGAGAAACCCATAACAAAACGTGTACCCCAGACTGGAGGCTGGCCAATATGCTCAAGTTCCCCTGAGATCGAAAAGTGCAGTCACAGTGATGTGGGGCGGCAGGCGCCCCGGCTCCCCGCCTCCCTGGGGCCCCGCCTCCCTGGGGCCCCGCCTCCCAGGCTGACCGTGAGTCAGCTAGTGGCGAGCCTCCAGCATCTCCATCAGGAACGTGTCAAGGGGCGTGTCTCCGATCAGCTTAAAAAAGAACAGGTGCTCCAGACACTTGAGGCCGATGGAGCGCAATGCAGGCAGCCTCAGGAGGAGCTTGGCAAACCTGGGGGGGGGGGCAGAAGCACGTGAGCAAACCGAGCACAAGACGTGCTGATCAAGCTGCTGGAACACCAACATGTAACGCCTCTGCAGAGTGAAGTTTCAAATCGTGCATGTTCCAGTTCACTACGATGACCCAGACGCACACACACTGGTGTTTGATCGGCGTTTTCCTTTTGAGATCTTACTGCTTACATGTGGCAGAATAATATGATGGGTGGCATCAATATAATGGCATGAGAGCTGGTTGTGGTACCTGCCCTGCTGTTCGGGGTATTTCTGTCTGCAGTAGGACTCCAGGGACGCGTACACTCGCTCACGCAACAGCTCCACCTCGCCGCTTTTACTTAGACCTTTGGCATCTAGGCAGACACAGAGGGTTTACGGTGAAGCAGGCAGACACTGGGCATCACGCTACCAGCACTTCCATCCGTTTAGATACAACCGCAGCACTAAAAACTAGACGGCTACAGTACACAAAAAGATGCTGACATGTACAGTAGTCTTTTATTAGCTTGTGCAGGTAGGAGAAAAGGCTTGAGAGCAGGGCCCTCCCACCGCACGCGCGCACACACACACACACACACACCTGGGTTGAAGAGGACGATGGCTCGCAGACAGCCAAGCTCGGTCTTGTCCATTTGCATGTCTCGCATCTTATTGACCAACTCGGTGAGCACCCTACAGGGGACAGTGGGGAGGAGAACAGGGTCTATTCACACGGGTCTCAATTTCACCGGGTTTTAAGGGGTGTGTCAAGTTTAAAGAATTCATTGATTTTAAAAGACCAGATCTCCGAAGTTAGTTTCAGGCTCTGAGGAAGATAAAGGAATGGAGATGATACACAACATACCCCTAGTCGTACGTCAGCGTGGGTGACATACGCTGGAAGATCGACAGGTCAGAACTCTAGTACTATAAATTCACAAATGAACTGTAGTGCATATTGGGGAGCGTTGGGTTTACCTGTCAAATATGGCGCCCACCTCAGCACTGTGTGAACTTTCTCTGTGGAGGTATGAACACAGAATGGTAAACAGGAATAAAAGGTACGGTATGAAATATTTACACAGACTATTGCCCTAAACCATCAGGCCATTCCACACCCATTTCACTCTGTTTAAGTAAACATCTCCTAACCTCTGTTAAATGGTTAACACTCACATCCCTAATTACAACTGGTGTCCTTGTACGAAAGATGACCATAATGCAGGGACTTGGATATTTCCGCATGATAATGATTGAGCCGTGGCCATTTTTCTCCGGTCGCGCTGTCTAAGCGAAATCAGTCATCGCAAGCGTGCAGTAAAAAAATAATCGCTGTTTTCATTAGTTTGTAGGAGGTTTCTTCCCAGAGTTTTCGTAATATGACATAATTGAATGTTCGCTTTCTCTCATCCCGTTAGAAGAATTCGCATTTCGCGCTCCTGTTTCTTTTTGAGCCTGGTTGAATTTTAACTTCGTGTTTGGACCGTTCAAAAACATTGTGGGACTGTTCAAAAGATATTAATAGATACGTGGACCGTTACATTATATTCTTGTTTATTGTTTCCTTAAGTTTTATCTCAGTCTGTACAGTTTAAGGTAGTTTTTTAAGGCTCCCAAGACAAAGTGTTGGTCCGATGAACCATGATAACGGCGGGCACGGACTAGCCACATGCTAAAACTAGCGCACATTTCTTGATCACAAGATTTAGGTTAATTGCATTAAAAAAATAGGGCCGATTAAATATTTTATCTTTGGACTGGCTTGATCAAATTTGACAATTGAGGCATCTTTTTTTTTGTTATATTGTGCTGCATCTATTCAAACTATGTTAAATGTGATTAAGTAATTTTGAAAAAAATGTCCAAGTCCCTACATAATGCAATACGGTCACTGAAACCAAAAACAATCACATTTGTAAGTAAGGCGTTACCTGTCGAAGACTGTCTCCACTCCGTGGTCATGGACACTGTCTCTGGGGACGTGCAGGCCCGTGGCCAGCAGGAGACTGTCCTCCACCCCGATCGAGCGGTGAGAGAAGGAGGCGATAAGGAGCTCGTTCCAGCCTGGCACACAGCGGGACAAACGCACCATGATGCAGCTCGTGCTGCAAAACGTCTTTAAACAACCGACAAGGCTCAAACGTTGTGCTTAGATCTACACCGTAGGTTGTGGTCAATGACGAAGGCCGCTACCTGCTCGGAGCAGAATGACCTGGTCGTCCAGGGGCAGCTGGGAGAAGTGCGGGATGCGTTTGGCCCACTCCACCAGGCTGTACAGCTGCTTGTCGGCTGCCTGGCAGATGTTAGTCACCGGGTCGCCGGGCTGGAGGGCGACACACAGAGTGCGGTGGGGTTATCACATCAGGGGGGCGGGGTTATCACGTCGTCACACTGCGGAGCCCTTTCTCAGGGACGCAGATAGCTCGTTGTCCTTGCACTTTACATTGTATGCTTATTTATGTACATGTTTATTTGCAGGTAATGGCATGAATTCCTGTAGTTTAGTAGCAGTCTGGTTCGACCAGCCATCTTGAATTCTGATCTATCTACAGTACTATCTCGGATGCATTCTGCGAACAGATGGCAAAGCACTTTGGAAGTCTCTCTGGATAAGAGCGTCTGCTAAATGCCCAAAATGTAAATGTAACGGTCTGGTCAGCCAAGTCTGGACTGGAGGTTGATAGCACAGCGAGCCCTCACTTACAGAGCCAGTCCCCTCAGAGCGCAGCTCCATCTTGTGTTCCACAGCGCTCTCAGCTTCCAGAATCTTCTCCACAGGCATCTCCTCGTTGGCAGAGGTGCTGAACTCGTAATCACCGTCCCGCTCCTTATTCCTCTGACGCTCGTCCTGGACCGCTGGGGGAGAGTGGGGAGACGGGATTTTCACAAGTCAGACCTGAAGCACGCTCGGTGTGTACAAAAGAGCACAACCCCCTCCTCTTTCTCATGAGGGTTTCAGGTCTGGATTCCTGGGAAGCTGCTTTACAGTGGTGCCTACAGTAAAAGGTGTCCAAAAATATTACTTAACTGAAGAGCATTTCTAATTACGGCCAAACAAGCCCACGCACTGCTATATTTCATTATAAACGGAGATTCTGCTTAATTTTTGAAAACTTTATCATGTCACCAATCACTGTGCTTGAATCAGGTTCCTCCCACAGCCACATAGGGCAGGACTTCCGCTATTCCACACTCGTCTGTTTCAGCACGATAACAGAGACCACAACCGGTGCCTTCACCCCAGAGTTCTTTATCTGTCCGTCATATTTAACACAGCACGACCGCATAATACAGAATGGCTCCCTCTCATAACCAAACACCGCGCGCACACCGGGCCAGCGCCGATGAATCCAGACTCACGTGCCAACCGCGACGAAGCCTCGGCGACACTTCCGAACAAACACGGCTCCGAAAGCACACGCCGGTTCCCCGCGCGCGCCAGCCTCTGGGCCGCGCTACAAACACCCCCGTTCAGCTCGGGAGGCCCCTACGGACCTCCCCGGTTCTGGCTGAAGGGAGCGGGGCGGACATACACACCCTCTCTCTTCATGCCCATGGCCAGGCACTTCTGGTAGCGGCAGTGTTGGCAGCGGTTGCGCTGGCGCTTGTCCACGGGGCACTCCCTGCTGTCCCGGCACGTGTAGCTCAGGTCCTTGCGTACCGTGCGCTTGAAAAAGCCCTTGCAGCCCTCGCAGCTGTACACGCCGTAGTGCTTGCCTAGACCCAGAGACAAGGGGGGTAGTTAGGCAGGCAGGGAATGCTCAGGACCGGTTCTGAAGCTTTAACATGTAATGATTGAGGTCAGTGTGGGCTGTGGTAGCCTGGTGCCGGTTTAGCAATGGAAAGTTGAGGTGCTTAATGAAAAGGCATAACATCATAATGGGGGAGCAAGCTGGTGGTTGTGCAGTACAAAGCATCTGCCTGAATTTCACTTGAAGTTTGAAAGCCCCACAGTTGAATCAAGACTATGTGAGGTTCCCCCTAACAGGGCAAGGTAGCACTCACCTGAGGAGCGGTCTCCACAGATGGCACACAAGCGTTTCTGGGACAGCATCGGCCCGGTGCCGCCTGCAGACTTCAGGCAAAAGGATGGCTTCACATCGTCAGAACTGCTCACGGCGTGCAGCCCAGACATCGAGGAATTAATCTAACAGTGGCAAGAAGACAAAAATAGCAGAACAGAGAGAAAAAAATTGGGCTTATGCAGAGAGGATGGGAACACGACACCCATAAAGTAAGGGAGAATTAAACAGCACTTCACAACTCCAGTGCTGACTCATGACGATCCCAAGCGCTGAATTCATTCTCGGTTCCGTGGCGAGCACCGTTATCTCCTCAGTTTCAGCAAAGCATTAAAAAATGAAGTCAACACGGGCATGTTGCTCACGTATTACGACTATACAAACCTGTGAGTTGCTGACGGGTCCATAGCCCACGGACGGAGTCACGGGTCCGCCGGGAGAGCCCACGGACGAGCTGATGACGGACAAGGGTGAGTCCAGCGAGCTAGCGGGGCTACTGACGGCCGACGTGGTAGGCGGGATGGAGTTCATAGATGCGAACCAGAGTGGCCAACTCAAGAGTCTATTGGTCTTTGACGCACAACTTGGGAAGAGATAAAGAAAAGAATGATGACTGCACTTGAGAAACAAATCACCTCATGTCAGACCGGGTTATAAACACCTGCGCTAATTTGTCCGCTAAACTGAACTTTAGGCTGGGATCACGTCCTTGTAGCGTGGTTAGCTCCACAGCTAACGCAGCTACCTGCGTCTACGGTCACACACCTTACAGCCCGCGTTTGAGGTAATAATCTCTGGTCGAGGTGGTTGGAGCACGTTATATCACCACGAAACACACACACACACTTGGCTACACCTCTTTAGCCATACAAGAAGAACGGAGACATTTCTCATGATAAACTCTTGTATGAAGTGTTTCTGGCTAAAGAGAACAGCTAAACGACCAAGCTAACAGTTACTTCATTACCTCAACGCTGTGGTCAGGTATTCACACATATGCTTGTCTACCTAGCAGGCTCTGTGTTGGGAGAAAAAACGTCTTAATTATTGTTTGACGAAACATATTCATTATAGCTAGCGTTTATAGTTTATAATATAACCAACTTGCGTTAGAGTGATAAAAAACAAACGTATAGCTACCAAACAAGAAAGGCCTGTGAGGAATGTGGCGGAGCTAGCAGCCTATCTGAACATCAGCAGTCCTTCAGGCGCCGCAGGCCCGGCCATACTTCACAAAAAACACTACGAGATGAAGAAATTCATCGCCGACTACGACCACTGAACAGAAACGAAGCGAGTTGGGTTAGCTAACGTGCGCCGTTTGGCTAGCTGCGCGGTCGGGACAACCGGCTAGCGTCGGCTAACGCAGCTCAGAACGAACGCGGCTCAGCCGTTAGCAGCAGCAGCGCGAGCCCCGCTTGTCGCGAGCCCGCAGTCGCGAGACGCGCTCGCCACACAACCTACAACGGAACGCGCCTCCATCCGAGGACCAACCGCGCAGATAGCTGCGGTCTCAAACCAAACTTGCGTACGATTAAAAAAAATACACAAAACAAAACACGAAACTCACGATTCCTGCCTATGGCTAGACGAGAGAAACCATCGATAGGCTCAACTCTCCCTAGCAACAAGTTAAAAACCCAACTGAGCTATGCATATAAACAAGTTAGCTACCCGACATGATTAGCCAGCTAGCTAGCTCCCCAAGTAGCACAACTATTATTTTTACCTATTCAGCTCGCAAGGGCACACTCGCAGCTACAAAGTAGACAGGAATATTAGAACTAACTGCGACCGATTCGCGATAAATGTTAAGAAATCTGCAAGTAATTTTCATATATATTTTACCAAACACGCACTTTGAAGTGCATGTTTTGCATCCAGCCAAATACCTTGTTAGTCCGCCTCCTAGTGGAGAGTGTGCGCATGTTCACGCTGTAAATAAATAAGTGGATGGATGGATTTGCTGAAATTGCTCCGCAGAAAAGCAACAGCACCCTTCCAGTCCTCTTCTGTTTCCTTTTCAGTGTCACTGCTGTGATTATGAAAATATGGCTACATGCTTTATAAAGGTGTTTTATTCCCCACAAACGTAGATTTTGTTTACCTGTTTCAATGATTTTGGGGTAGGTTTCACCCATGCTAATATTATTTATTTAGTTTCTAATTAATGTTCAATGCTTTTGTCCTCTTGGACCAAATTCTTCACATACCACATTGTAAAAAAACCAAAGCCAAATCTCCACGAACAAACATCTGCAGAATTAAATCATGTTTCTTAAACTTTGAGTTGTGACTCAAGTTCAGTTGTAAATGTGTTTGTTGTAAAACCATTAGGTTTGCCACATTGTGGTCAGAATCATTCACTTTTCAGGTTTTATTGCCAAAATGTGAAAAATTGAAATATATCTGAAAACATTCTGTATGCATTAAAATTGATTATGATTGAGTCCCGTCAGCACTGAAACAAATTTAAATATATTTCACTCATCTTCAAATTTCACATTTTTTTCTTCAAAAAATCTTACATTTTTTTATCAGTCTACAGTGATACTCCACAATGACAAAGCAAAAATAATTAAACAATTAACATTGACACTAATATCACATGTAGATAAGATTTCAGATTCTTTATTGTGATACAATTTAGCTATGGCGCATTATACTATCAACAGGCTTTGAAATGCTTCTACACCTTAAATGTTGTCTGCACGTGCCTTATTGAATTGATTGAGCATAACGGAGAAAGACACCCACATGTCTATAATTTCTTGTAGTTGATCGATTATGTTGGAGTGAATGCCAAGTCATTAGATTGAGAGAACTATGCCAAGGTCTGTAAGGATTATCTGCTCTGGGAAGGGAAGGGATACAAGAAAGGTTTGTAGCATTGATAGTGCATAAGAGCTAGCCTCCATCATTCTTAAATGGAAGAAATCTGGGCTTACCAATTGTCTTTCTAGATCTGGCTGCTGAGGCAAACTGAGCAATCAGGGAACAAGGCCCTTGGTCATCAAATGGTGACTAAATGAAATCCACAGTTCCTTTATGGAGATGGAAGAAAGGCAAGCATTGCTGTAGAACTCCACCAATGAGGTCTTTGTGGTGGCCAGATGGAAGCCATTCCTACCTCAAACGCACGCTAGAGATTGTTCAAATGTACCAAAACAGCTCTCGGATTATGAGAAGCAATAACCTCTGGCCAGATCAAACAAAGTTTGAACTGTTTGGCCACAATACCCAGTAGTGTGTATGAAGGAAACCAGGCACTGAGTAGTACCTTAGAAAAACCATCCCAAAGGTCAAAAGATAAGCTGGACATGTTCTTTGCTCTTTCAAATGTGAGCAGAACCTATTCGGGTTGTTGGGTCATTTCTGGGTGGTCTTACTTTTGTCTCTGAGCTCACGAAGGCCTTTCCAGTTTGATGTTTGGTCATTATAAGCAAAGTTTCATCTTTCTGATTTACCATCTGTGATGGTTTAATCTCTTTTCCCACACTGTATCTGTCCCCTACCATGTCTCCACTTCTGAATCCTCCCTGACTTTCTTTAATAAAACTCTTTGAGTTTATTTGAAAACCATTGCAATCATACCCTACTCATGATGGGGGGATGATGTTTTTCATAGAAACTGTTTTGTATGGTTATGTTAAGTAAACTAATATACTAACCTACCTATTTTGCTTTGAGTGTGCTTTCTTAGTTTTATACTACTTTTTCATTTAAATACTGAGGGTACATACTAATTTTGTACTAAATGCATTCATATTTTTTGCATGCTTAGTGATTTTGCATACATATATTGCTTGCAAGTTTTTCAGTATTCATTACCAGTTTGCATAGTAGTTTTTGGATATGTTTCCCAACTTTTCTGAATATGCCTGCCTATTTTGGGTAGGGAGGTGCATATCATTTCATGTACTTTTGAGTTTTCACAATTAAGTAGTTCACAAACTTCCTGACCTGTTGCCGCTTTTTAGAGAAGGGCTGCTCTATATCAATAACACATGACTAATAACACACTACTAATAACACACTACTAATAACACATGACTAATAACACACTACTAATAACACACTACTAATAACACACTACTAATAACACACTACTAATAACACACTACTAATAACACACTACTAATAACACACTACTAATAACACACTACTAATAACACATGACTAATAACACACTACTAATAACACACTACTAATAACACACTACTAATAACACACTACTAATAACACACTACTAATAACATGACGAATAACACTACTAATAACACATGACTAATAACACACTACTAATAACACACTACTAATAACACATGACTAATAACACACTACTAATAACACATGACTAATAACACACTACTAACACACTACTAATAACACACTACTAATAACACATGACTAATAACACACTACTAATAACACACGACTAATAACACACTACTAATAACACATGACTAATAACACACTGCTAATAACACACGACTAATAACACACTACTAATAACACACTACTAATAACACACTACTAATAACACATGACTAATAACACACTACTAATAACACATGACTAATAACACACTACTAATAACACACTACTAATAACACATGCCTAAGCCAGAATTCCTCTGTGAACATGCTTTCCATCTTTAGGAAATCTTCACTAATATTTCCAAGACGTAACAAAAACACTGCAGACTTCAACAATGCAACCCAAATAACAAGGCAATGAATAACACTGGATACTGTTCCATGAAACCAAGACATATACTCATTTATTACCACAGCCTCTTCTAATAACATCATTAACACTGTTGTTGCTAAGGTATCCATGAAGCAAGGAAAATCTAAGCAGAAATAATCAACGTTGAACTCCAGAAATCTTTGGAAGGAATGTCATAAATGTAATGCTTTGAAAGTCTTGAAATGTGAATATCAATCACTTCCAACTGCTTCGGACAAACTTTGGCAGGATTTTTACCAACTGAGGTGCCATTTTCTAATTGCATTCAATGGTAACAATGGGTTTTGCATGCCGCACGTGCTGTACCTGCCAGCACTCCCTGAGTCCTAAATGTAAAAACGGGGTCAACTTGAAATGACCGAGTAGCTTGTGTTGTGTTTGGGGATATGGGCATGGGACTGTCAAATGGATGGGAAGGTCATTCAGTGACCATTAAACGTGTAGGTAGAAGTGGGTCATCATGATTGATTATCCTGAACTAGATAAAAAAAAAACAAAAAAACTATAAGACAGAGTTGTATTAGTGTGACATGTGGTAAGTCAGATTTGGTTCATCATTTTGATACATTCTGTAGGGTAATATTAGAGCGTAAAAGTATGGTGGTCTAACACTAGGTTGGGAACCAAGACCCAGCCTTCAAAAACCGCCCTGTGTGAATACACAGGCGAGGAAAATGCGGCATAGTGCACCGTGTGTTTGTCACCTTTCAAACAATGGCAGCGTAAACTCCCTCTTGCATAGCTGATGAAGGACTTTTGTTCGAAATGTCATTTTGCCAGAAACTTTGTGTATGGCTTACCCAAAGTCAGTATGTGTATCGCCTGACTTTTTAATAATTCTGTGTGGCCTTAGGTAATAGCAGAACCGGGCCCAGGTCACGGAACAACTGAGTGGCAGGCCTTGTGGGAGCTCTGCGGTCTGCCCGGAGGCACCAGGGAGGTAGAAGACCAGAGTGACAGGTTCAGGTTTACTTGCCACTCGGATCATGTGCTGTTATCAGGGATCAGAAAATTTCATCCAGTTGAAAAAAGTCAGAATTCTAATAAGGTAGAATTTATCTTATTCCTGCCTGGTTTTGCCCATGCTATGGAAACCTAATTTAATTGACCTAAAATCATCCATCTGTCACAATGTATTGGTAACGGAATTGGTTTTCTCCAAAAACCTTCATGTCATTTTACTAAGATATTTATCACTTATTCGATATATATTTTACACAATTGTATTGTTGTAGATATCACTGTGAAGGAGCTTTGTTAATAAAAGATGGCATCAATGTCCTCCACTAAGCAGTTGGGATGTGAGAGGTTGGTGTTTCAGTTTGGGGATGTGAGAAGAGGATGGTGTTTCAGTTTGGGGATGTGAGAGGTTGGTGTTTTAGTTTGGGGATGTGAGAGGTTGGTGTTTCAGTTTAGGAATGTGAGAGGTTGGTGTTTCAGTTTAGGAATGTGAGAGGTTGTTGTTTCAGTTTAAGGATGTGAGTGGTTGGTGTTTCAGTTTAGGAATGTGAGAGGTTGGTGTTTCAGTTTGGGGATGTGAGAGGTTGGTGTTTCAGTTTAGGGATGTGAGAGGTTGGTGTTTCAGTTTAGGGATGTGAGAGGTTGGTGTTTCAGTTTAGGAATGTGAGAGGTTGGTGTTTCAGTTTGGGGATGTGAGAAGAGGATTGTGTATCTATATGGGGATGTGAGAGGATGGGGTTTCAGTTTGTCTGCTGTTAAAAATAAAATGAATGAACTTGAGTATTCAAAAGAAATGTTAATTTGTGGTTTGTGCTGATTGTGAAACAAAGATGACCAGACCACTCACGATGCCAACTGATAGCTACAGGTGTTTCTTCAGTCTTTTAAAATCACTCTAGCTGAACCACATGGTCAAGAGTGCATATGGACATTCTTATAGAAATGTGATTGCTGTTGGACAATGCAGGCACTCATGGGAGACATATGGGAATGTAAATTAGCTGCCAAATGGGCTGTTGCTCTAACATCATTTGCATATTGACATTGTGCCCCCCCCATTTCCAACCCGCCCCTCCACCCGTTTGCTCTCTTGTCTCCCCCTTGACCTCCTGGGAGTCGTCCACACACCAGGCACCCATCCCCATGCTGCCGGAGATCACCGCTACTTCTCCGTGAGCGTGAGACGCTTGCCTGTAGCGTCCCTGTTCAGAACGGGCAGAGTCACAGTAACACAGACTTTTGTATGTATAGGAAAGTTTAATTTTGAGTTGGTTGTGAGTGTTTAATTCTTGTTCTATTATCAGCCTCATTGATTCTCATAGCCGTGACAACAAACGGTGACGAGAGTCAGCTAGAATCATTTTAAGTACCCTTCTGCTACCATATCGTCAACATAGGGGTCCCAACATACACAACCCGTAAACAATGGACTTATAGACTCAGATGGACTAGTACACATTGCATCATTGTTTTGCCTGTGTGAAGCTCTTTATCAAAGTATTTTTGCATCCTTGAAAAAGTGATGACAAATGTAAAAAAAACGATATAATAACCTTTTGTTGCCAACATCATCATCTGAGATGCATCAACGATAATTTTTTGGTAGATCGTTGAAATTGTCTTAGCATTTAAGTACTTCAGGACACCCAGATGGGATACCCCACCCTTTTACCCACGGATTATGGACATACTAGTACTTCCATTTAACAAAGAAAGATCAGTGTGTATTTTGTGGGACCACCCACCACTCACATACTCAAAATGATGGAATCTCCAGCAAATCTCAGGCAAAACATCAATCTCAAAAGAATATCTCAAACTGAGAAAACGTTCAAAGGCTGAGAAACTGCACTTTATGGTGGAGTGGGATTTTTGGGGCTTTTTTTTTTTTGCCCACTTGAACAAACCCACTTGAACACTGAAAACACTGAGACTTTTCCTGCTTGATATACAATTTTACCACATCTACCTTTTATG
Source organism: Brachyhypopomus gauderio (assembly GCF_052324685.1). Lineage (NCBI taxonomy): Eukaryota > Metazoa > Chordata > Actinopteri > Gymnotiformes > Hypopomidae > Brachyhypopomus > Brachyhypopomus gauderio. The sequence goes on from NC_135223.1 coordinate 10,245,933, forward strand.
ACGTTTGACAGTTATTACATAGCATTGATTGTATCAATAGTCCTGGATCAATGTTAAATACACAATTTGTCCTTGATATGCAACGTGGGTATGTATAGTGCCATTTGGGAAGAATAGTAAGAATAGCTCTATCTCTCATGTCCTTCTGCATGGACCATTAGACACTAGCAGGTCTTCAAGGGATCTGAGCTTGTCAGCTAAAGGCCCTGATCAGTGGGCTGTAGGAGGGCACTCATCAATAGTCTTTGTCCTGTGCAGTTCAATGTTAAAGTCCTGTGGAGGGCACTAACTCAGTGTCTGTCCTAAACACCTCGCCCCCACCCCCCACCACGAACGCCTCCTTTCTCAGCCTCCGCTCCTCTTGTGCACTGTCCAGCTGCTGGCGACCCTTGCCCTTCTGACCCTCACTCCTGACCCCGAGGAGCCTTTCCCACGCCACGCCCTTTTGTGTGGACCTCGCCATGGCAACACAGTGGTCAGTGGTAATATATGCTCTCTTAGGAAATGGCATAAAGGAAGTCATCTAATTTATTCTGCCGCCAAGCTGCTGTGGCCACACAGACCAGCAAAAGAAAAGCCAGCATAGAGGGGACATATGTTGTGCTTGGGTGTGTGTGTGTGTGTGTGTGTGTGTGTGTGTGTATATATATATATATATATATATATATATATATATATATATATATATATATATATATATATATATATAAATTAATAAAAATTCACATATAAATAAAAATTCACATATATATTGGAAAATGTAAAAAGTTCACACCACTGTGATATTAGATCATGAAAGTAGGGCATTTAAGTAGAAGCATACAGTGGTGATTTCCTCATCTCAACCAATTTATTGAAACAGAAGTCAACAGCAGTGGTGGGTTTACCCCAATAGAAAATTTAAACAACGACGTCTCATGCATGGCGTCCTGCTCTTCTTGAGTGGCGACCCTCAGGTCATTGAGGTGATCCCATAGCGTTCCTATGGGACTCTGGTCTGGAGAGTGCAGGTGGCTCCATTTGAGGTTCCCCAGTCTCACAACCGTTTCCTAACGATGCGACCTGGATAAGCTGGAGCATCGTGGCCCATCTAGTCCAGGCCCGTGTTGTTCATGCAGAGGTACAATGACTGGATTAATGATGTTATTAATGTTATTATAAGGGCTGGTCACAAAGTGTTGTGCAGTTCTGTATTGACTAGACACACCTGCCCACATTGTAACACCAACTCCACCACCACCAAAGGTGCCAACAATGGCTGATGCATAGTGCTGCATAGGCACCCATCATTTTTGCTCAGCATGAATGTTTCATCAGTGAACAGCACTGAGGTTCACTGGTCCCACCTCCAGTGTAAATGTTTCCTGGCCCATTCTAGACGATGATGCCTGTTCCTGCTGGTGTGGTCAGGAACCCTTGCAGGTTGTCTAGCATGCAGACCACTTTGATGTTTCGACTGGTCTGACATGACACTTGCCTCTCACTTTAAATGTGCCTGGAGTCGTGTGGCATTCATCATCCGGTTCTTCGGGGTACTGTTCACAATGAAGTGTGGGATGTGGCCAAAGGACGTCCACATCTATGCTTTTCTGTGACTCTTCCAGTCTCTCTGTATCTCTGTTGCAACCTGCTGGTGACACTCTGTGACACTCTAAGCCCAGTGGCCACTTCTATCTGAGAACATCCTGTTTGAAGCCTCGCGATGGTGTTGGTGTTGTGGATTAATTGTCTTGGTCTCATGATGTCCAAATGTGAACAGCATGAGGAGGAATTTAAATACAGATTCTAATTGAACCTGGAAATGTATTTATTTAACTCACCTGCTTTTCCTGCACTTTTCTTGCAAACTTGACGAAGGACCTTTTCTGTGGTTCTCTGGAAGCCTTCATTATATAATCATCATCATAATCTGACAAACTTGTTCAATGTGCTGCTTACCTTAAGAAATACATTAAGAAAGAAATATTGGAATATGTTAATATTTTCCATATGTAGTGTCAAAGGTCACATTGTGTTTGATAATTAGATTAGTTCTTCTGTGTATTGGTTTTAGCAAGCAACAGTCAGAAACTGCTAGATGGGTTTGAGGAAATCATGTTTGCTTTCTACATCCTGCAAAAACACTTTTGTCAGACCGGCTCATCCGTTTGAGACGAAGCATAGTCATACAGACCACACTTCTTCTCTATCCACCTGTCATCTGGCAACTCTCTCTCTTTCTCTCCCTCTCTAGCTCTCTCTGTTTCTCTCCCTTTCTAGCTCTCTCTCTTTCTCTCTCTCTCTCCCCCCTCTCCTTCCACCCCCTGCCCTCTGTCACTTTCACCATTTATTGTGGCTGGGGAGATTTTCTCTTTTGAGGCCCAGTCTCTTAGGTAACCCCAGTGCTGCATGTAATGAGATGGATGGAATGAGAGGGAGAGAGAGAGAGATGTAGTGTCGCACACAAAGATACCGACAGAGAGCGATGGAGCAGGACATGGTCGGTCACAGACCTGAAAACTCTGCCATGGAATTATTTGCAACAGTGCAAGTTTACAGGAACCAAAGCTGAGGAACAACCGTAAAGGTAATTGAGTATGTTGAGAGATGCTTGTAGTTTGTTGGTGTAATTTTAAAATAAACGTCCAAATATAAACCTGTAAAATTGTCCTGTTTAGCAAGTAGCCATACAGCTACATGGGAAGTTTGAAAATCGATTGGGTGTTGATGAGAGTTCAAATGAAATGATTTTGATTAAAAATGTAGTTTGATGTGCATTAGGACACCATTTGTTCTTACATTCCTCATGCTTCTGACATAAAGGTGCCAAGAAGAACCATTCAGCATACAAACCGCAGGAGGGATTATTGAATTACTGAGCTATGACTAAACACTGGGGGAAGATCACTTCTAAGTATTTCAAACTGGATTGTAAGCTACTGAGTTTTGCCCATATGAGATGAATTCAAACTGAAACATACGAATAGTCACAAAATTTGGCCTGCATCATGTAACATGCAACACAGGTGTACTGTTCATGTAACAGAAAGTTGTTAACGCCTTGGTGTATGTAATCATTGTGAGGTTGCATCTGTCTGTTGTCACCATCAGCACATATCAGCATGTCTTCATCGTGCGTCCAGCTGAGGAGGGAGCTTCTGGGCGTGTGTGGGAACCGGAGGTCCCTGTCTCTTCTGCTTGCCTGTCAGGGGTTGATTGTCCAAACGCAATTCTTGCATCCACCTGATCCCAGAGCAGGAGTTGTGGATGGACATCATACTTCTGGCTTGCCACTACCTTCAGCAGCAAATCAGAACAAATCAGCAAAGAACATGAGGGACAGAAAAGTTTTCCAAGGAACGTTTTAGAGGATGAGTGATATTTGTAAAACATTTATGAAAGTTTGGTATCTCGGATATGGAACCTGGAAAATAATAATGTATTATAAATGAAAGTAATATTTATTTTGAGAGAGCAATTTAAGCCAGTAGTGTGTGTGTGTGGGGGGGGGGGGGGGGGGGGGATTTGCCATTGGAGATAAATAAAGAAGAGTAATAGCACAGGACAAAGTACAGCAGGCGAAATAACCAAACTAATATCAGTTACTCAACACACACACACACACACACACACACACACACACACACACACACACACACACACACACACACACACACACACACACACACACACACACAATCAATAATCCAGCTCATGCCAGGACTGACTGAAGTAAGAAAATATATTTTTGCCCATTCTCTTCCTCTTTATATTTCAGTGCTCTTTAGAATGTAAATGCTTTTCTCGTAATTAATAAAACAGATTATAGTACAAAATTGTGTTTTTTCTTCATTTCTCCATGTCAGTTCTGCATGTGCATATCTGATTTGATTGGAACAAAGCAAAGTTTTCTATTGTTCTAGTCAGTTGTGCAATCTAAATCACACCCTCCTGACCATATAGGCAGAGTTGTGTAGATGGAGGCACTCGGCTGGATTTTGTGGGGTGAGAACATGAAAGCCTGAAGGCTATGAGAAGTAATTTGTATTGAATTTGACAGGCAGGATAGAAAATGAGGGAGAGAGGTGAGATAAGAATTTTGTAACAAATAGTACGTTCCTCCTACACTGCAAATGCATTTATGCTGAGAAAAACTAGACAGATCAAGTCATTTGGCAATACTTGTTGAACCATTTCTGTGAAATCACATGACTTTAGGTAAAATACATGAATTGCCTATCCAATAGGAACACAGACATCTTGTGCAATGGGAACACCAGAACTTTCATCTGACAAGCAAACCCTCCACAGAAGAGGCAAAAAGCCCACCAGGTCTTTCAGTCCTTCCTTCACACCTCAGAGCTGAGCATGGGATTTCTAGTGTGTTTGCTCCTGTGTTTTGGTTGTTTTGCAGAGCTGGTCAGTGCACAGAGGTAAGTACGCAGCACACACTGCCTGGTTCCACTAGCCCGGGGATTTGTTTTCTGTGTGGAAGCTTTGAACTGCAGTCAACTATCCTGCCGAGGTTCAATCGTCCAAATGGTGACATGCGACAGCAATGCAAACACCATGCTGAGATTAAAGTAGAATGGGTTACAATATGGACTTTATTCAATGTTGGCATTTACATGCTGTATTTGGTCATATTCTGTATTTGGTCATAAGGAATAGTGTGGTTACCTTTACCTTTTTGAAAGATGCTTGGTTGCTTGCAGAGGTAATGTGCAAGCCAAGCTCTGTTGAGCCTTCATTTCCTTTTTGGGGTGGCAATAATTTAAATGCATTTGAGGGGCTCCAGTCTGGCATCCATGGCTATGTTAGGTTCCTGGTGACGGCTCCCAGCGTGTTTCATGTCGGAGTGAAGGAGCAGGTGTCAGTCCAGGTTGGTGCGGCTCTGCTGAACGGGCCTGTGACCTGTTTCCTCGAGCAGGAAGTGGGAAGCACTCCCATGTCAAATCGTGAGACTATAAGCGTCACTCATGAAGAACAAGTCGGAATATTAGAGATTGAGGTAAATGAAGTTCAATTAGCATTATTAAACATATAAAGGTTCATTAATATATGCTGCAAATTAGTTGATTACACATGTTTTATTTGATTGTGTTCTTCCCTGATTTGTCATGTTCTATGTGTTTTAAATAATAGTGCATTTGTGTTTACTTAACGTTAGTTAAATAACAAGTTAAATTGTGTATAGTTCTTAAATTTGTTATTTCTCTTTAAACTGAGTTCAGTTACAGTTCTATTTACATTTGAATGTCCAAAATACATAACGCATATTCTATATATTGTTATAATTCCAGAAGTACAGCATTACTGGTTTCACAAAAAGCAAGAAGATAAAATCAGTGAATGTGTATTACTGATTACTATTACTATTACTATTATTACATTATTACAATCACTGAGCAAAGGAAATAATGGGTATCTTAAAATTAAACACATTGCTTAACAGAGCTACACCGGATGTTACATCTATTAAATGATTTTAGTACCCTTTCCACCACTGTTCTATCAAAATGTTCTTCATAAAATTCGTTATAAATTTTTAAACCACCAAATTTAAAAATGTTCAAATACTTTAACATAAATACAACCAAACAGGAGGCACCAAATTTGCTCATGTTCATCAGATTGTGTTAATTCAACTCCTATGACAGGTGTATGCAGACAAAGTTGCAGACTTGATCTCGGCCAATGGGGAGCCACCTTATCTGAATCTGGTTTGTAATATTGGTGAGAGTAAGAGACAACAAACTCGAGTTCTGATCTCCCAACACAGAGGCTACATCTTCATTCAGACAGACCAGCCAGTGTATAATCCCACTCAGAAAGGTAAAGAGAACTCTTCCTTTGCCTTAATCCTTCTGAGAATATATACAATATATATACACACTGCTCCACTGATGCTCCATTGATTTCAATTTCAGTTCAGTACAGAATATTCACACTGGACCATGCCATGCGACCTAAATCAGATGATATATATGTGTATATTATAGTAAGTTTCTTCTTCCAAGAGTCTCACATTCCACCCGTGTTCTGCATCCTAGTGACATACAAGGAGGGATTGCTACTTTATAAATATTCATATTCCACTTCTTGTTTTCTAGGCATTTCAATCTACAATGTATGACTATATTATAATCACCAAAAAAAAAAAAACTAAAGTGTCCTCTGCCTTGTCTCTTTCTTGACCATGGCATCCTTACTAGAATGCAGAGGGTAGCATCCTCAAGAAGACCTTTTACCACGTCAATGATGGCATTTTCTCTCGGAATTTCCATATTCCTGACGTTTCACAGTATGGTTCTTACCACCTATTACTTCATACTGCTTCTCTTGATTAAGAAGCTTCAGGATTCAAGCAATGAATCCCTCTCTTTAGACCGGGTGTATGGAAGATCAAAGCTCACATCGCAGGCGATGACAAAAATGCCACCATCCGGGAATTCAAGGTTCAGAAGTTTGGTAAGCAAATTTATATTTGCTGATTTACTTTCCTGAAATTACAATTGTTTGTATAAGAAAAATGTTCACAATGTTACTTCTATAGGAGTTTGCTATAACAAACTCATTTGGATTTTATTAGCCATGATGTAAATGTCCGGGCAGCTCTCTTTGCATATGTAACCAACCCTAGAAGTGTTAAAATGTGAATTTGTTGGGAGCATGAATTTCTTTCTGTGGTCAAAAAATATTGTGTAAAATTGTTATAATTTTAAATAAAGCACTCTTGCTTCATGAAGAAAAACACTTTGAAACATTGTTATGACTTCATGACCGAAATTGTGCCATAGAAACAATTATTATAGCCAAATTAACATTTTAGGATTTCAAAGAATTTAGATCATGTTTTCTGTAGAGACCACATAATACATTTAATTTAAGGTTTTTCTAACTCAAATATTTGCTCAAATAAACCAAGATTCTCAGCTAACCTATTTTACCAGTCCTTCCCAGCTTCATCGTGTCCATTGAGCCACAAGCTGGCTATCTTCTTGTGAGCACAGAAAGCTTCAAATTCACTATTGGTGCTTTGTAAGTTCTCAGCCTTTCAGACTGTGAATTTGTGTTTAACATTTGCATATTCTTCAGTGGATCACAAAATATTACATTCAGTGTACTGTTGTAAAACAAACACATTCCATATACTTTTAAGCCTAAAACTATCTATAAAACCATAATACCTTACAAATGGAGATTCTCAATTGGCAATGTAATATGCATAAACAAAAACAATGCTTAATGTGTACTAATAACTAAGATGCAAATGTTACATACATTTTACATGAACTGACATCAATGAAGATATTCCTATGGAAAGACAATCAGTGGTGGATTCCACTGCCGATTTGGGGTGAAAGATGAGAACAACATCAATTTCATAAAGGGATTAGAGATTACTGGACCTGTAAGTGTAAATATACATGTGATAACATGTCAAATTATCTTGTAGTAGCAGGGAATATTCCCCAGTGACCTATTTCTGTACTTCAGATAAGAAATGGAAGAGCTGAGATCACCATTCAAATCTCAGACCTCAAGCACAAACTCCTGCCTGTGGAGCTGGAGAGCTTTGCCCAAGATGGAGCTTGGTTCTATGCTGCTGCTACTGTCACTGACACAACAAGTAAACACACATGGATGATGTTCGCAGCATCTCATCTCAAAAGCTTCCTCTGTTCTGTGCAGCATGTCTGATAGCACTGATTCTTCGGTATCATTGCAGTGTTGGTCCATAACAAACATGATACAAAGAATATTGTCCAGTGAAGTGAAAAAAGAACACTGTTCTTTGCACAGTTAAAAACACTGTTAAGTCAAGTCGGAATGTTCTTGTTTCAAAAGTGTCCATCTTTCAGTTTGAGCTGAGAGATTTCACAAAATGTGACACTGAATCTATATACCTAGCAAAACATAGCCTATTTACTATTGGACACAATAAATGTAAACATTGTCATGAAATCCAGAAGAATCTGACCAGTGAGCAGATGGAGGATGGTAGCTTGTTCAAAAAAGTATTTTTTAACTCGTTTATATAAGTAGTTCATTTAAATATTGTTTAACTCGTTTATATAAATAGTATGGTATAATGTTTTCAAACCATGAATGGTTAATCATGAATGGCAAATCATTAATTAATCATTGCAATACAGTGAACTGTCTGTAATTACGTACTGTGCTTGCTAGGTGGTGAGGTACAGGAGTCAGAAATATTGCTTCCCATCGTATCTCAGCGTTACAGAGTAGACCTGTCCCGGACAAGACCACACTACACCCCTAGTGTGCCTTTTCATGTGGAGGTAAATCCCCTCTGGCTGATCCCCCAACTTTATTAGTTGGTTTACTTTCAATAATGAAGTTGAGTCCTCTGTTTACCTTCTTTATTAGGTAGTGGTGAGTACTCCCAATGGTCTTCCAGCTGCAAACGTCCCTGTGACCATTGCTGTACCAGTCGCCGCAGTCAAATCTATAATCCAAGACACAAATGAGGAAGGAGTTGCCATGTTCAACGCCAATCTAGAAACATCGCCTCCAAGGATATCTGTTGAGGTTAGACTAGGACTAGGACTAGACCCTGTGTCCCAGCACTATGACCATCTCCCCTGATCTGATTTCCTTTGTTGAATTGAGAACTTTTTAAATATATATTAATATATATTAGCTTCATGTCTCTTACATTTGTACTATCATTTAAATAATTTTTCTGAGCATAAATCAGATAGATTTGTACAGTATAGCTGTTCCTGAATTGCCTTTCTCTTCTGTATGCTGATGAAAATCTTTTTGTGTCCTCATACCCGGCAGGTAACAGTCGATGGATTTAAGTTAACTAAAGAAGTGTCCCTTCTCACATCCCCCAGAAACAGCTTCTTGTATATAAGTTTGCTCAACAATAATGTCATATTACCTGGAGGTACTCTGAGTGTGACTTTCGAAATTCTCAATGGCAAACCAGAAGATGGTCGCATTTACTACATGGTATGAATGATGCATTGTGTCATACGGTGAAAATGCCCCAATATATATTTCAGTATAAATATACACCCCACCAATGGTAACACACATACTTGGGTAAATTGCAGACTATGGGAAGCTCCCAGTAATGATTATAAACCTTTTGAATACATACATTTGATGCAGCCATTCCAAAATGCATTATGTGTTCGGAAACTATTTCAAGCACTTAAAATATTGTTTGAATCAGTGAAAATCATGTGTTTTAATTAGTACAAACAATGTGCTGTTTATTTTACTTTGGTATTAGTTGCAGCATGATGATTTAATTTTACCTAGTAAATTAATATGATGCTTATAGTAAGGTTATTTTGGGTGTTTCATTTCAGAAATCAATATATAAGCAAATATCCCTCTAAACAACAATACATGCTCTGTAAACACTGAAAAAAGCATGGCCTTACAATTTACGGTAGCTCATAATGATGTTTCATGAAAACATTGACCTTTAACTTTGATAAGTATTGCATTTCTGTGAATACCAAATGTGTGTGTTCTCCTAAGGTTCTCAATAAAGGAATAATCAGAAAATCAAGCTCTGTGAAAGCAACAGTTTTGCCCAAAATAAGTTTTACTGTCGACCCTCACCTAACACCATCCTTCCGTCTTATTGGATATTATTATGACACAAATGGTGAGATCATAGCTGACTCTGTTTGGGTAGATGTCAAGGATATGTGTGAGGAAAAGGTAAAGTAAAGATTTGGCCTAAATGCCTAATCTTTAGATTTATTATTCTCTAACAAACCTTTAGTTAGAAATTTCTTTAGTTCTGCAAATGCTTTTTTTGCAAAAGCTTTTTTTTTCACATCTTTGTTCTAGGTTGAAGTAACAGAAAATGAACGAAGAAATTACTACAGTCCGGGAAGCAATATTGAGCTTAACATCAATGTGGGAAAGCAAAAAAGTGCAACAGTGGCCTTAGTAGCTGTAGACAAAGCCATTTATGCCCTAAACATCCAGAACAAACTCACCTTGCAACAGGTAAGCAGGACACTGAGAGTTAATGAACACTCTGGTGTCTGAGCAGACATAGATATGAAATTATCTACGCTTTGAACTATATATTTGTGGAAATAGTCTAAAATTCACTGTGTTTGTGTATTTTGTTTTCCTGAACAATTACTTGAACTGTCTTCATTATCATGTCTATTGTTTAATGATAAATGGTCTAAAATGTACATTGAGAGTCCAGAGTGACTTACAAAGTCCTTTGCCATCTGCTCACAGAATGCATTCTAAATAGTACAGTAGATACCATTGAACCAGAATATTATTAAACTGCAGAAATCAATGCCAATATCTAGAAGTGCAAATAAACATTGGCTCAATATTACACAACAAAAAAGCAATGATTTGATCATTTATCTCAAATAATGATCATTTAAGTACTTTACAAACAGATGAGTCATTAGTCTACACTATTCAGACAGCCAGTGGAAGATCATTCCACCATTGCGGATCCAGGACAGAAAATAGTCTTGAAGGTTGGCTTTTGTGAGACTTTAAGCATGGCATTTCAAGCTGAGCCATACTTGAGGTTCAAAGTACTCCGGGTACAGATCAGGCTTTGACCATGCTCATCATGTCGGAAGGGCCTGGCCCATTTTTGGCTTTGTAGGCAAGTAAAAAAGTTTTATATCTGATGACGGCAGCTAATAGAAGCCAGTGAAGACAATGCAGCAGTGAAGTGATATGTGAACTTGAAGACCAATTATGCTGTTGCATTCTGGATCAGCTGTAGAGGTCTGATGACAGGTAGTCTAGTTTTGAGATGATGAGAGACTGCACAAGCACCTGGGTAGCGTCCTGTCAAAGAAAGTGTTGCAGGATCTGGTCAGGTTTGAAACAAGAGGGAGATGACAACTTGTCCCAGTTACGCCCAGGTTTCGAGTAGTTTCAGATGGTGATAATAGGGTATTCTTGAAAGAAATGGTGAGGTCCTTTTATGGATTGGGGGTTCCTTGAATCTATAGAAACTTGGGTTAGCTATGGTTGAACTTCAGGTGTGGTGAGCTGTCATCCATGAAACAATATCTGCCAAGCACGCTAAAATATGCCCAGAAACCTGAGTGTCAGAAGGTGGGCAGGATAGTAATAGTGTCATCAGCATAGCAATGATAGTAGAATCCACAAGAAATAATGTCACCAAGGGAGCGAGTATACAAAGAAAAGAGAGCCTAAGACTGAGCCTTGGGGGACACTGGTAGAGAGTTTACATGGATTGGATGTAGATCCTCTGCATGTTACCTGACAGGACTGGCAGTTATGGTTGACTGTGTCAAAGGCTGCAGAAAGATCTAGAAAAATGACACAGATTATAGCCTTCGCAACATGGAGCTTCTCAGTCACTGCTTTGAGGGCTGTGTCTGTTGTGTGTGCCTCTTTGAAGCTACATTGATTGGAATCATGGAGCTGGTTTTGGATGTGGAAAAGAGATAATTGATCATAGATTGATTGTTCCAGAGTTTTTGATTGAATAGACAGAAGTGATACGGATCTGTAGTTGCTTATGTTGGAGTTGTCGAGAGTTGTTTTCTTCAAGATTGGTACCACCCTGGCAGTCTTGAACACAGTAGGTACATGTCCTGAAACTAAAGAGCTGTTGATGATGGTCAAGATGGAATGATGATGGAAAAAGATCTATTAACATTTTCTGGAGATCAGAGTGGAAGGAATTGGATACGGCGGCCATGTAACGAGATTGCTGGATGTCAGAAGTTTATTTTGCCTGAGGAGAGAGTGGAGAAAGAAGCCAGGGAATTGGGTGTTAATCATCATCATCATTTCCATCCATTCAAATGTAATGACTAATTTTCTGATTGCTGTGTGGATGCGGTATATATGAAGTTTCTAGCATGCAGGGCTAAACCACATTTTCTTTCACAGGTCTTCTCCGCTATGCAGTCCTATGATCTGGGGTGTTCATATGGAGGAGGAGTGAATACAGCTGCCGTGTTTAATGATGCCGGCCTGGCATTCATTTCTCACTCTCAGACAGTCAAATCGCAGATGAGAATAGGTATACGAAGGAGCAGAGCTACATTAAAAAGACAAGTTTGATTTTAGAAACTTGTAGTTTTAGAAACTTAGTAGTTTGAGAGGTTTATTTCTCCATTTTGTCTCTAGGATTTGGCTGCGAAACAGGTTTCAGGCGGCAAAGACGCTCTATAGATCTCCAGAAGCAGATGGCAGAAAAAGGTAAAGCATTGTCCAGAACACCTGGTCACGGTTCAAATCCTTCCACGTGGGTAGACGATTCACTTTGATGAACCCCCAATTCTGTCTCTAATTCCTTTATAAATATACTCTGTCAGGTTTGTTTTTTTTTTTTTTTTTTAGCATCTTTCGAATGTTTAGCTGTCAGTATCCATTGATTAAGAAAGTCCGTCAGTCAACACCTTTGACCAAACTGGTTGTATCCGTTGTCTTCCCTGCTCGCTTTTTTGCTTTGTGTCCCGAAGAATCTACGTATAAGAACACGACGCTGCAGAAGTGCTGTCGCCATGGGCTCACGCTCATCCCCATGCAGCTGACATGCCAGCAGCGCAAGAAACGGATATTCAGAACGGAAAGTGAGGCGTGCGTGGAAGCCTTCATGAAATGCTGCGACTTTGCCAACCAGCTGAGGGCAAAGAAAAGGCAGGAGGAAATGCGTAGTAGTCACGGCAGAAGTGAGTGTTACGGAGACGTCTGACGTCCAGTTAGTGCTGAACGGTGTTGTCCAGACCAGCCATCCACTTCGTAATTCATTACGAAGGGTCATCATCAATTCACTCAAAAATACCTTTTGGACTCGTCCACTGTGTAATCTCATTCCAACTATACCGATCCTTTACGCTGATGCATGAGATATGGCATGTGTGTATTTAAAATAAATATCATGGCTCTGTCTTAAAGGTTCCCAAGCCTTGAAAACACCACACAATTAATGCAAGCATTAGTATTTCCCCTGGATACAGCAGTAGTTGGGTCATAGGCATACCTGTTGATTAGAAGATCATTTAACATTAGTGTTTGCACCTCCACAGCTGCTAGCTTCAGTGCCATCGAGGACTTCTTTGCGAATGAGATGCAATCCATTCGCCATAGTTTTCCACCCAGCTTTGGGTTTAAGGAGCTCCAGGTCCACGGCAAAACCACGTAAGCACAGAGTCACCTAACCCCCCTCTCATTCATCTCCCACTACTAATCTCTACCTCTGCAGGACACAGTGCTTTTATGGATGGATGGATGGATGGATGGATGGATGGATAGATAGATCTTTATTGATTCCTTTGGGTGGCTTCCCTCAGGGAAATTAAGATTCTAGCAGCATCATTACAGTAAAAGAATGGATATATACAGTTTAAGGAGATTTAAAAAGCTAATAATAAATAATAAGAAACAATACAAAATGCACAAAGCCAAAGTATCCAGCAGAAGCGGTATTGCACATTATTATTGCACTCTGTTTAAAATATTATTGTACTGTTTATGTTTTAATGAACCTTTAAAAGTTATTGTATATAGTCTGGTTAGTGTTTAGATTAGTCTGTTTTCCTGCACAGTAGTTTGGCTGAATCTGTGTTTTGGTGCTTGTTTCAGACATACTCTCTTTGTCCCTGACTCTATCACTACCTGGGAAGTCCAGGCTGCCAGTTTATCTTCCTCCCATGGTAGGAATCCTCCGTGGTCCCACCATCATACACATAATCTGAGCCAGTAGAATATGCTATGGGTACATTCAGATATTCTACATAAACGCTTGACTTTTACTTGAAAGCTCTTTCGATGTTTAACATTTTTTAAAATATTAACGTTTTACACGTGTTACATTAACGTTTACTTCCAGGTTTTTGTGTGGCCAAGCCTGTCGACATACGTGTGTTTAAGGAGCTTTTTGTGTCTTTGAGACTTCCCTACTCTGTCAAACGGAATGAACAACTAGCCCTGGTTGTGGTCATCTACAATTATGGAAAAGATGAGAGAGAGGTGAGTGATAGTGACACTAGGGCATGTATGTATGGAGTGGAACATTAAGAAGACATTTTTGGTTGAACAATTCAGATCTATAAGAGAAACCTTCCAGCTTTGATTATTGTGTTGTCGTTTCCTCATGTACAGCTAGCTGTTCATATGAAGCAAGTAGATGGACTATGTTCACCTGGGTCTTCATCAACTGTCTCCTATACCAACGTGACCTTGGGCCCTCAGTCTTCTGAAACAGTGACCTTCTCAGCGGTTCCTTTGATCGACGATGAAATCCCAATCACTATAGTGCTTTATGACAGAGAACATGAGATGGGTGTGGATGCCATTCAGAAAACACTGCTCGTCAAGGTAAGTGGAAGTGGAACTGGTTGATACTGATTGAACAACCAATGTGACGATCACGTGAGATACATGAGATACATTTCACGTGGTTTGGTATTCACTTTGCAGACTGAAGGGGTGCAGATGCGAGAGGAGAAAAGTTATATGATCAATTTGGAAGGTGAGTCATGTTGCTGTTTTGTGTTTGTGTGTTCTGGTCCATAATTGTTTAACGTAACATGGCACATATACGTATGCACAGAATCATAAAATTTGTCTTGAATTATGCATGAACAGGCAGAAGTGACAAGTCCATTCGTATCGATGGACTGTTTCCGAACAACACAGTTCCTGAAACGGCTACCAACATATTTGTCAAAGTAGAAGGTGCGGATGGTATAGTCCCAGTTTACGTACCCGGCCGAGAACAGAGGCTCATGATAACAAGTGGACAGCTGTTTCTTTCCTGTGACCTCCCTTTCCACTGCACGGACCAGGTGAATCGTTCGGCTTGTCGTCGGCTCTGCCGCTGCTCTCTCCGTCCTCCGTGGAGAAGCTGATCAGGGCTCCATTTGGCTGTGCAGAGCAAACCATGATCATGATGTCTCCCACCGCGCTCTCCATCCGCTACCTGGACACCAGCAACCGCTGGCTAGAGCTGGCAGCTGGGACCAGAGACACAGCCCTGGACCGGATACAGAAGGGTTTGCTTCCTATTTTGCTTCTGGGTTTGATGAATGCAAAAATTAGCTATCTGTGTGTTTATGGAAATCTCTCTGTGTATTTATTTGAGAATTCCTGCAGAGACTTTAATCGATGTTAGTCATGGATGTCAGTGCCTTTTTTCTCATGAGACTATAAAGCTTCCAGAATAAAACAATAGCCGCCTTCCTCCTGATCAGCACCAGTCATCTTCAAACTGGATGACATCTGGCTGCTGCCTGGCTGAATGGGCATGAGTGAGAGGACTGTGACTTAATCCATGGGCACAATTATTATGTCCCACTCAATAAGAAATGTTTAGAGTCAGACGCTCACAGGGGCAGAATCCCACAGAGAAGGTGACATGGGAAAATGAATGAGATGTGCAGACACCTGATGATACCCCACAGCTTTGATTTTATGCATTCAGACACTCTTAATGCCCCATACTGTTTAATGCAGACACTCTTAATGCCCCACACTGTTTAATGCAGACACTCTTAATGCCCCACACTGTTTAATGCAGTCACTCTTAATGCCCCACACTGTTTAATGCAGTCACTCTTAATGCCCCACACTGTTTAATGCAGACATTCTTAATGCCCCACACTGTTTAATTCAGACACTCTTAATGCCCCACACTGTTTAATGCAGTCACTCTTAATGCCCCACACTGTTTAATGCAGACACTCTTAATGCCCCACACTGTTTAATGCAGACACTCTTAATGCCCCACACTGTTTAATGCAGTCACTCTTAATGCCCCACACTGTTTAATGCAGTCACTCTTAATGCCCCACACTGTTTAATGCAGTCACTCTTAATGCCCCACACTGTTTAATGCAGACACTCTTAATGCCCCACACTGTTTAATGCAGACACTCTTAATGCCCCACACTGTTTAATGCAGTCACTCTTAATGCCCCACACTGTTTATTGCAGACACTCTTAATGCCCCACACTGTTTAATGCAGACACTCTTAATGCCCCACACTGTTTAATGCAGTCACTCTTAATGCCCCACACTGTTTAATGCAGTCACTCTTAATGCCCCACACTGTTTAATGCAGTCACTCTTAATGCCCCACACTGTTTATTGCAGTCCAGAATCTGGCACAGATTGCATTACTCCAAGGCAGAATTGCACTAAATATTACATAATATAAAACATGTAATATGATGTCTCCCATATGAAAATGCAAATGCAAAGAAGCCACCCTG
Source organism: Brachyhypopomus gauderio (assembly GCF_052324685.1). Lineage (NCBI taxonomy): Eukaryota > Metazoa > Chordata > Actinopteri > Gymnotiformes > Hypopomidae > Brachyhypopomus > Brachyhypopomus gauderio. Next base: position 10,262,151 of record NC_135223.1, read on the forward strand.
CAGTGTCTGTCAACCTACTGAAGCAAAGAACATCCACAGAGTCAAAGAAAATATGCAAAATATAGTTTTTAAGCTGCAGTCCTCTAAAATGCTCATTCTAGAAAGAAAATGTATCCTGAAAGTTCAGTGCAGAAATATTGAAAAGGCATCGGTTTCAAATGATCGATTTGATTTGATGGATTTCATGGATCAGCCAACTGATTAGGTGAATTTGGTTTTGTGCTATGGCCATGTTTTCAGCTTCAGCTATGACTGTTTTACCTTTAGTTTCACTTGTTGTGACCTACCACCATTTTTGTTTGTTTTTTATTTATTTATTTTAGGCTATGACAGAATACTGACATTCAAAAAACCTAATGGATCATACGGAGCCTGGCAAGGACATCCCACCAGTAACTGGTAACTCCCTCTCCCTCCTCTGACTGGTGTCCAGGGTACTGGTGTTGGTCTTCAGACTAGGCTTTAATTCCCAAACACTGAGGCTGCTTCCTGCTCCTGTTCCTCTAGGCTGACTGCACTGGTGGTGAAGGTGTTATCCCTTGTGTCTGACTTGGTAACTACTGGACATCAAAACATCATCTCCCAACTAGACATCAAGGACGCAGTGATGCATCTAATCAAGCAGCAACGCGAAGACGGGTCTTTTCACGACCCTAATCCAGTCATTCACAGAGAAATGCAGGTCAGGACCTTTTCTGCCTTCGGTGACGCAAAGATACAGAGCAAAGATACAGTCTGCATTAAAGAGAATCATGCAGGCTTTGTCAAGTTCATTCTTGTAACGTCACGAGCTGTCTTAACTTGCCCGCTGCATGTCGGTCTGACGCTGCTGCCCCATGTGTTCTGAACCTTATCATGTCGTCGCACTGTTCCTGTCGCAGGGAGGAATCGGGGGGATTGAGCAGGACGCCTCTCTCACTGCCTTCATCACCATCGCCCTGAACCACTCCCTCCCTTTCTTAGGCCTGGAAACTCAGGCTGTGGTAAACCCCAGATTGCAAGCAATTCACATACAGCATTGCATTACTCCTAGATCCTCGTTTGACTAAGAGGACAAAAAAATGTATCCATATGCATAAAATTTCACATAACGTTTTTGACATGACTGCTGGCATTGGTTTCCAGACCATTTATTCCCCCTAAGATAGACAGAATTGATAAATAATTAATAATGTACAGTAATTATACGTACAAATACGTTTTGATCTTAATGTTCAGGAGAGCAGCATCTCTCGTGCCACAGCTTATCTCCTCTCCCGTGTTGGTGACCTAAAGAGGCCTTACGCTGTGGCCATCACCGCCTACTGTTTATCTACCTGCCTTAAAAACCGTGCACTGGCTCTGTCGGCTTGGATGAAACTTAAGCATCTTGCAGTACAAGGTAACGAACCACATGCTACCAAAACATTAAGCATACACACTCGCGCAGATCACACTGACTGATGTACAAGTGAAACACTGACTTGTTATGAAGCTGTCATAAAGCTGTCACGAAGAGCACTTTAGATCTGAGCGCTGTTCTTCGTTCTACTCCTCTTCCTCGCTGGTTCAGAGGGTGAGTGTAAGGTGTGGAGGGACATAGAGGAGAGCCGCCTTGTAGAGGAGAGGAATGTCCATCGGGTGCCCACGAGCGTGGCCCTGACCGTAGAGACGACGGCATACGCTCTCCTCACCGCAGTGGCACAGGGAGACCTCGCAGAGGCCGGAGCTGCTACCTGCTTCCTTTCCACCCAGGAGAACTACGAAGGCGGGTTCAAATCCACCCAGGTGAGCCAGCTAGCTCAATACCTTTTTCGCTGAATTGAGGGAATGCTGCTTAAATATTCCAGTTTGAAAGCCATCTTCACATGTTAGAATGAACAGAGGGAAATTACCACATAGTCACCTCAGTGTCCAGAGCATGTTTGGGGGACAGATTCCAGCTTGTACCCAGACCACAGTTCAAATGTATTGTAGGCACTTCCATTATCAGAAAGATGCTTAAAAGATGCTTATATTTCAATGAATTATGATTGCTGTATAGTTTTACCTCAGTTTTGACTTACAAGGATTAATTAATCGATCGATTCTCATCCTTCACTGACATGCATGCGGTGTTCTTAAGTTTGGATGCCTTTTTGAAGCGTCAGCCTGCGCTACTGCATGAAATTCTTTTAGCGTGAACCACAGCACTGACGCTCAACAGTTCAGACTATCGCTGCCATCATACTTGTTCAATTACGTGGTTCTAGGATACGATTATAGCTCTGGAGGCTCTCTCAGCGTATGCAGCGCATAAATCCGCGTCTCCCTTCAGTCGTCTCAGCGTGCAATTCAGCAGTCCAGTGAGGAATACCATGGAGAAGGTTGTATTGGACAAAAAAGACGAAAAAGTGGAGGCAGAGTTAAAGGTAAATTCAGTTTTCCTTACAGTGGTTAAAGTGGTTGTGAGAATGGTTTCTTTATCTGTAATGAGTAATGTGAAATGTTCATATGAAAAGTACAGGCTGAAAGTAAAGGCAATCTGAGTGAGTAATTTGTCATATTTCCTCTAGAGGTCACTATAGGCACTGTTATCGCTCATATCACAAGACTGCATTACAGCAAGATGCTGTGGAGTCAGTTATTGAGTTGTAGTGTTTGGTCTGCTGACTCTTCATGCAGATCATTATCAGGTGCACATAGATGTGGTGTAAATTACTCAGTCAATATGAACCGCACTGGTGTTTTGAGATGAAAAATAAAATAATTATTGTTTTTTTTTATATTCTCCTGTCCCTGACAGATCTGGTGCAGTGTTAATGAAACTAGCAAACAAAGCATTTTTTGGTTTGCTGATTTGTTTGTTTACAGAGACTACTGGGTGGTGACATCACTGTAAAATGTTCAGGGAAAGGGGAAGCCAAATTAAAGGTAAAAGAGCCAAGACGTTAGCACACACCTCTATCACAGTCTGACAGGTGTCACATCTGAAGTGATTTTCCATGGGCAATCTCCTGATCTCTGTTGATAGGTGGTAAAAGCTTACTATGCCCTGGACCCTTACGAATCTTGTGACCACATGTCCATCGATGTGACAGTGAAGGGCAAAGTGGGTTACACAGGTGAGGAAACAACAAAAACACTCAACAAGTCTCCTGAAAATAAATAACAGATATTTTTGTGACTGTTACGTCTTAAGGCTGAAGGCTTACATCATATATCATTGTACATTGTGTCTGAAGACAACAAATTAGCTACAAAAAACCTGTGCTTGTATGCATGCCTCTGTGTTTTTTAACGCCACATCAAATGTGCGGTCCTTCACCCAGCTCAAGTAATGGCGAGCTACAACTACTACGATTACGGTGACGGGGAAAACGCGGAGACGGAAGAGGAGGGCTTCCCACGCTCCGCCATCGAGTGGTTTGACGCCCGCAGCAGACGCAAGCGGGACACGCAACAGAGTGCTGGGAACGCAGTGGTGTACGAAGTGTGTGTCGGGTCAGTTTTACACTGTTCTTCCCAATATGACCCGATTCTGCAAAGGATGTTGGGGAAGGGGGGGGGGGGGGGGGGGGGGGGGGGTGAATGTTTGGATTCACACTGACATCATTTATTCTTGAACGCAGTCACTCTCTAGAGAGGAACATCTCAGGCATGGCTATAGCCGATATCACCATGCTCAGTGGCTTTGAACCCAGGACAGAGGATCTGGACAAGGTCAGTGGAAGCTAATGATGAAGCACACTGTATATGCATCAGGATTCATGTGTCTCTGCATCATTTCTTGAATTGTTCATTATCATTTTGGTCTTGCCATGACTATCTGCCATTAACTGTGAGTAGATCATCAGTTTAGTGTTGGTTCACATAATATTAATATGACCTCACGTCTTGTGTTTAACAGCTAAAGGACCTGTCTGACAAATACATCTCTCACTTTGAGGTATCCCAAGGAAGACTTCTGTTATATTTCAATGAGGTAAGACATCCAAGTTAGCAGGCAGACAGACTAACAAACACACACCAGAATTGTAGCTTAATAAAATGATGGCATTTCTTTACAGATCCTTGATGGTAGAGAATGTATTACATTTGAAGCTGTACAAACTGTGCCAATAGGGTTAGTGCAGCCAGCACCTGCAACCTTTTATGACTATTACGAACCAGGTAAGAAAACAAACTCTTCTTCTGTTTTCTACTCTTTTGGATGATGAACCTAATTTGGTAACTTTGATGCAGTTGTACCATAAACATAAGCACAAGGGTTTTTGTTTTATTTTTGTTCTATTGAATTGTGACTTGCCTCACCAACTTTCAACGTCCTGTATGACAGATAGAAGATGCTCCGTGTTCTACGCTGCCCCCAAAAGGAGCAAGATGGTATCAGTGCTGTGCTCTGAAGACGTGTGCCAGTGTGCTGAGAGTAGGCCACGAAACTCTCCATTTCTTTATTTTTTTCTTTTTCTCCTACACCTTCTTCTTTTTCTTCTCATGGATCATTCTTAAACATCAATAGCTTAATCTATTTCATAATAATAATAATGTTTGACTTCTGTAGTGCCTTTTACAAATCCAAACACACAATTATAGAGAGGAGAATTCCGTCATGTTCTTCATGTCCTTTCCCCTCACTTCTCCTCTGTGTGCATGACATCATCTGTGATTACAGGGCCCTGCTTCAAAGAGAAGAAACCGCTTGAGTCGATAATCACAAAGGATGATCGTTTCAAGTATGCTTGTTACCATCCTGTCGTGGATTACGGTGTGTATTTCATTTAAAATCAGCCAGTACAATAAACTGACACCTGGTTTGTTGAGATCTGTTAAGATTCTACCTCAGCATTTCAGCATAAATGTGTGACGTTTGAGGCAGGATGCCGAGGCAAGAACAGGTTAACGCGCGACGTTTATTCATTCTTGACGCAAAGATAAACACTTACGGGACTGGGTAGACAAGTGTTCAGACAAAACGCACACCTAAATACACCAAATAATAACAACACAAGTGCAGAAACATCATGATGACGAGACAAGAGACAGAATAACACCGGCAAACACACACACTAAGGCTCACACATGGAAGTAAACGTACACAGACAAACATACACATGCAGACACGCTCGGAGGGAGGAATCTGGAGCAGTATTGTGATGATAACAGTTTTCTGAGGGCGTGGTATATCACTAACACTAACATTGTTAACATGTTTACATATTTAACATATTTAACATGCATACATATTTAACAATCTTAACATAACTGACATAAAGTCAGGCTCTGGAGTTTTCAGCCCAGTCAGCAAAGGTTCTGCGTCCTCCACGTTAATGTCATGGGGTTGTATTGTAGGCTTCGTGGTCCACGTGGTCTCAGTGGAAGAAGCAAGTAACTTTCAGCTGTACTCCACCAATGTGACTGAGGTTCTCAAACACAGTGAGTATTCATGATTACATTAGAATAAAGCGCTGTGGCACCGTATATAAATATGATAAATATGATTGTATGAAATATGATGACTATACATATGATTCTGCCCCACAGATGGAGATATGCTGGTGGATGTGGGGGATATCCGAGTGTTTGCCAAGAGAAAACATTGCAAAGGTAACCTGGAGACTGGGAAAACCTACCTTATCATGGGCAACGATGGCTCCACCACTGACTCCAGAGGACAGTAAGTGTGATTAGACACCAGAGTCATATTCTGTGTTTTACAAGATGTCTGCTAGATGGGGTCAGCGTGAAATGTTTTGTGGATACAAATTGGTGCGTAGAAAATTCTCTATAACTACTGTAATACAGTTGGTCTGTTGGTCTGTTTAGCCAAAAGGTTGTAACATTTTTGAAAAGGACTGTTAACTTTTATTTTATTTAAGATAGATTACCATTCTAGCTAATGCTGTAACTAAATTAAAACACTTTATAATGTTCCTAAATAGGGAATGTTACAATTACTTAACATTATATAAAAACAATATTGATATTTTATTTGAATTTCTCTTGTTCTCTCTCTCTCTCTCTCTCTCTCTCTCTCTCTCTCTCTCTCTCTCTCTCTCTCTCTCTCTTTCTTTCTCTCAGAATGCAGTACCTTTTAGATGCAAATACATGGGTTGAGCAGAAATATGATGTTACGGTATGCAGAGCATCAGTTAACCAGGATGCTTGCAAGCAACTGAAAATTTTTCTAAGAGAATACCAAATTAATGGCTGCTCACAATAGTCTAGACGTTGACAGCAGAACACAGTTATTGATACAATAAGTGGAATTTTCCTTTACAAATACATATTCATTGTAAAAAGACATATTGGATATGGGGCTCCTGACCAGCTCACAGAGGCACTGTTTGTAGTGAAGAGTCAAACAGTGTTGCTGGGAATTTAACTTTCATCTTGGTAAAATCATTTACCTAAATGTTTAATCCTTAAAATCTTTTTGAAACAAAACATGCAAATAAACTCACGAAAATAATCTTACATCTCTGAAATGATTCTTTATTTCCTTCTAGTAAAGTTTTAAGAGCATTTCATTGAATTTTTCACCAATATGATTCAGTGTCAGCTCAGGACGTCTACTGACCACACACAGGTACTCACTCACTGGTCTTGTGCTTGCATGAGTACATCCACACACTGATGGACGGTGCCTTCCACCTCTGCGTGCTCTTCTGTTTCATGCCCGTCCAGTGATTGAGCCTCCGCAGGTCAGAGTGGGCCGATTCAGTTTCCTGGCGTGGGCTTCTGTTTATTTTATTGAAGTCTCCCGCCCTCTCGCCCCTCTGAGAGCATGAACCATGAGAGCATCCTCTGTGCTCCCAACAGCTTTAGAAACATCTGTAGTCACGCAGGGCGGGGGGCGAGCTGCCCCTCAAACACAGCACGTAGGCTCACGCGCGAAACTGAAAGGGCCTTGTGGCTTCGCGGGGCCCCGATGGCGTCGGTGAGCTCCGAGGAGCATCTCACTCCGGCGTGGAGCCAGACGGCGATCGGAGTGGCGGGGACCGGACGAGCAGGGAGAAGGAGGCCACGGGTGGAGTCGCGGGGGGTGGAGAGAGGAGGCAGAGAGGAGAAGGGCACGGGAACAAGCCCAAGCTTTATACGCCGATATTATTTTAATCCCCGAAGGCTGCCGCAGTGTAAGCACCAGCCGTCACTTCTGTCAGGGCCGCGTCAATGGCGGCCTTGTCCGTCCCATCGCTGTTACACTTCTCCTTACGTTTGCACCAATAAAGGTTGAAGCTGAACAAATATATATGAATGTTTTGACGCATATATTTTCATTTGCAGAGAAGAGAGGATTTTTTTTTTTACAGCTCCATATCCTACAAATGAGCCCTGAAAAATGTCACCATCAGCATATCTCAGACTCTGTGTGCCTACACTGCGTTTGTAGCTGGTTAGAAGATGGTCATACGTGAACTCTAGTTCTACAACTTTCATTAAAGTATTTCACTTCTGATTGCATTTTTTTATTAACCTATTTGGTATTTTTAGAAATTAAAATGACTAAAACTGAATAAACATTTTTAAAACAATGGACCTTTTTGTCAATTGTTTTGTTTTGTAGCAGAGGAAATTAGGGAAGTTAATGAAGCCATTACTGTAGTTGGGACTCAAAGCTTCTTTTATGGTTCAGAATAGCTTCAGAATGAATGAGTCCATATAAGGCATTAATGACTAGTCATCTATAGATGTCAAGTTCTTATTATTACAAGGCTTTACTGATACACTTTTGCATTGTATGTAAAATAGACCCAGTCTCGTCAGTCAAATTCAGACTTTTTCCTGACATTGGTCTAGAAATTGATCTAGAAATCCTGTCATTCTACAACCAGATTTGCACGCAACCATGTCTGCTCAGATTCTGGCACGAGCCCAACTGCAGAAGGCCAAGGTCAGGTCAGATGCAGGAGGGTGGTCTCAGGGAGCCGTGTGGGCCCTGATGTAGCGTCCTGTGAAGTAAGCCCAGGTGGGAGTGGCACTGAGATCAGACCACCCATCATAGGTAGCCAGTGACAGGCCTTCTTTATATTCAGTGGGAGAGGATGTTCATACTCTATCCCTATGGAGAGGAAAACTACTGGATATGTCATACATATTACCCCCAAGAGACATTCATTGGTAATACATTTTTATAAGACTGGATTTTTAAAGGCTGTAGTTTGTGTAAATAATAATAAAATAATAATAGCTGTTGTTGTCCACACAGGAGTGTGCATCTCCTGCATAAATGGCTATGGGTGTATTTGCATGTACGTTTGCATGCTTGGTGCATGCTTGACCCATGATTCTCCCACTTCATAAGTGTGAAAAATATTCTCATAAAAAACACCAGAGAATCAGTTTAACCTCTTTACATTAGGGATGTTATCAACAAATGGCTGGATAGGGAAGTGTTTTAATGTGCTTTATAGCTTTAGTAATGAATGCATGACATGCTTGCACTGAGAATGACATATAACACGTGTTCACCATAAGCATGTTTTTATTAAACGTGTTTTTTGTAAAAGTCCACTCCAAAAAAGTTGTGTTAAATAAACAGACGTGTGACTTGATATGTGACTTGACTCATGACACATAGCCCATAAATAGGAGTGTTTAAACACAGCTGCCTCACTTCAGGTAAAACAAAACCTTAAAGTTGTTCGTCAAGAACGATTTATGCGCTTACTGTAAATCAGAGAGGCGGGGAGCCTGGACCCACATTTAAGCCCAAGTAGCCTGGTTTGCCCCCCTCCTCCCTAGAGGTGCCCCTCTGCCCCATCTCACACTCTCAGTCCGCTGGAAGGTCTCATAACCTGTGGAGGGAGCCGGACAGACGTGGAGAACAGAACAAGGTCCAAGCCCAGGTCCAAGTAAGTCCCCATTTTAACATTCTTCTCATTACAAAGCTTTTTAGGTTTCAGGTCATTAAGTGTCATAGTTTTTGTTGAATACATACGCCTAGGATTGTTAAATAATATTGTTTTCTTAATACATTAAAATTAAAATGTAAGTTTATGAATGAATTAACAGATTGATTCATTAATCCGTGCAGTTGTTGGAGTAAATGTCATTCATTTCAGACATTTACAGAATTCAGTCTCTCTGTCCAAAACATTAAACACACACTGCCTCCTTCATGGGAAGAGTTTAAGTGGTCAGCATGGAGAGTTGGGGTTATTATCCAAGTAGATTTTTTTGTAGCTTGCCAGTGCGCTCTCGCTCTCCCTCCCTCTCTCTCTCTCTCTCTCTCTCTCTCTCTTTCTCTCTCTCTTTCTTTTATTTGTTTAAATTTTGGAAGTTATGTATTTTCAACTAAAAGTTGGTTTGGCAGCATGTCGTTTAGCTAAGCAAAGATTATGTAAGAGTCAAGTCAAAGACATTACAGTGCTTCCTAGCTTCAGTGCACAGTACAGCTCTGTTAGTGTAGTAGAGTCCCTCTGCTGATAAAGAGCTATAGAGTTTTAGGGGATTTCTTGTCTTCTGTACACATTCCACGTCTGGTATGATAGACTTCTTTCTTAGCTTGGTCTGTGTATTCTACATGATTTGAAATTTGAAAGTTCAAATTCATTAGCACTACACAAGCACTCGAATGTCTTGCCTTATAGTATCCCAGCTATATGGGATGACGAGTACATGCAAGTCAACACATTCAACACAAGTGCTGTGTGCCTTGACATGTGTTTTAAGGAACCTCATCCAGTTCATTCTTGTTCTCGATTTCAGGAAATCCATGTTTTGCCGTCAGCGACTACAAACAGTACTGGCAAATTTGTCTCTGCGTCTGCCTAAATCTTTAACGTTGGAGTGAATCCTCTCCCGTGTGAAATCAGTCAGGGCTCTTCTGGAAGCAGCTCGCCATGCTCATCTCCCTGGCCTTCCTCTTCCTGCTCACCCCTCTTCCTTCTCTTCAAGCCTCCATTAGTGAGAGGAAAAACTCCACTAAGCCGACACCTCATGCTACCAACCTCAACGTCCCAAAGCCGCTGACCTCGCTACTGAGCGTCAAAACGAAGCCCCAGAAGTCTCCAGGCGTCTCTAAAGTCAGCAATGTCAGCCAAACACTGTCCTCTACCGCCAAGTCTGCCGTTAGCGCTACCGCTACGAAGGCCTCCAAAGACGAGCCTCCCTCAGCTTCACCCATCACGGTCATCATCAGTGAGGGCTGCTCCCAGAAGGTGCCGAAGAAAGACCCGGTCAACGCGACCAGAGTGCGGGAGACGGAGCTGAGCGTGAAGCCCGGCTCGCCGCTGGTGATGACGCACCACATCAGTGTGCTGCCCGGTGCTTGCACAGGGGGCTGCGAGTCAGAGATGACCGCACTGAAGGGGCGAGTAGAGCTCCTCGAGAAGGAAGTGTCCTCCCTGAAGAAGAAATGTAAGTACACGTTCATTATCCAACATATCTTAACAGACAGTTAAAGAGTAGCAGACAGCCACCTGGCACTGAAGGCCTGAACTGGTAAGAATTCAAATCACACATTGCCTACCTATGTCCACAGGCATTCTCTGCTCGGACGAACGCTGCCCAAATGAATGTAGCAACCGGGGCAAGTGTGAGGGGGGAAAGTGTGTGTGCCACCATGGATTCAGTGGTCCAGACTGCAGTGGAACATCATGTCCCTCTAACTGCAGCAAGAAAGGAATGTGTGTGAATGGGAAATGTGTGTGTCAGACTGGTTTCACAGGCCTGGACTGCAGCAAAGGTGAGATACACAATGGACTAGCAGGACTATGTCATGTAGGTCATAATACATTCCTCATGCTTCATATATTTTCCCATTTTTTAAACAGAGGCTGACAAGAAAACCAAGGTGACTGTAGGAACTCTCCCTGTGAAGGTCTCTTCTGTGAGCAGCACTGCCAAGCAAGACATGCCTTCTGGGAAAAAGACCAAAGCAGAACAGACAATATTTCTGAAGAAAGTGGATGAGAAAGAGCCAACGAAAGATAAAAAAGACAAGACAGCAGGAAAGCCCAGTGCAAGCAAGCCAGCAGTTAAAACCAGCATCACTAAAGACCAAAGCAACGATACGCGGACCAAGAAGGAGACGCCATTGAGCCCAGTTCTGCTGAACCACGAAGGGGCCGGGCTTCAAGAGCAAGTAACAAGAGGCAAAACAACACAAGCACTGGGGTCAGAGAAACCATTACAAACTCATATCAAGTCAAAAGGAAGTTCTAAAGCTGAACCCATGGAAAAACTTGTGAAACAAGAGTCCGTGATCCAGAAAGTAACTCAAAGCACCAGTAAAAAATCTAATGCAACTTCAAAAGTTTTAGTCAGTCTGTCAAAGGGCACCAAAGAATCATCAAATGCAACTGTTCAAACCAGCACTGGGAAGGGAAAACAATCTCACGTCAATGTGACCTCTGCAGTAAACGACAAGAGAAAGCTCCAAGCTAATGGTACAATAGCAATTAAAGGAGGAGCATCCGGAAAGCAAAAGACAGAGAAATTCGTAAATGTTACAACTTCCAGTGAAAAGGATAAGAAACAACATTTCCAGGGTAACATCACATTGGCTAAAGACGGATCAACCAGAAAGAAGAAAGTAGACCTTCATTTAAATGCAACGACTCTTGTTGAAAAAGAGCTGCTCCATGGTAATGTGACCTCAGCACCTAAAGGTGGAGCAGTTGAGAAGAAGATAGAGAGTCGTGCAAATTTTACAACGTCTTACAGCAAATCAAAGGAGCGCCTGTACAGCAATGAGACGAAGGCTCTGAAGGAAGTGGCGTTTGGAACGAAGAAAGACAAACAAACAAATGTAACTGCATCCACTGAAAAAGAAAAGAGACAACAACAGGGAACTGTGACACTTCCTAAAGAAGGAACATCTGGGAAAAGAAAGGACAATATAACAACTTCCAATGAGAAGGCATTACTGCCAAGCTCCGAGACAACGTCTGTGAAAGAAAAAGAAGTCACGTCTGGAAAGAAAACGGTGGGAAAGAATGTGAATATAACTGCCTCTCCCGAAAAGATCAAGAAGTTGCCTCATGGCACAGCCACGGTTCTTAAAGGAGGAGAATCTGGGAAGAAGAAGGTTGACATGAGACTCAATATAACAGCTGTCAGTGCAAAAGAAAAGAAGCTATTACCAGGTGATGAGACAACGCTTCTTAAAGAAGTAGCAGATGGAAAGAAAAAGGTAGAAAAACATGTAAATGTAACTGCTTCAATTGAAAAAGGTAAAAAAGCACATCAGGGCAACATTACAGTTCTTAAAGAAGAAGCACCTGGAAAGAGAAAGATAAATCTCCATGTAAATGCCATTACAATTTCTGAACAAAAAGACAAAGGTCTGGCCCAGGGTGACGCGACAGATGCAGTTAAAGAAACAACAGTGTCTACTGAAACAGATAAGAAGCTAGTCCACAGCAATACGACAACCGACCTGAGAGAGTCCATAAAGAAAAATGTGTACAGTGAGGAAAAATTAACAAGCACTCAGTCTCACATCAACAGAACCACAAAATTCATCAGCATCGGACCAGTTGAAGCTCATAACATAACTGCCACTGGATTTGTTATAACATGGGAAGCCCCTCAAGGAGCGTTCAAGACATTCACAGTGACAATAAGGGAAGTTCCTTCGGGAAGTAAGGATGAAGTTGATGTGGAGGAAGCTGATGGTGAAGAAACTACTGCTGGAATTGAGGTTGAGTTACATAGTTCAAATAGAACCTCAGACAATGTCCATAAAACTGACAGGAGTTCGAAGAAGGTCTCCAAGGTTCTTGCAGGCTCTACTCGCTCCTATCAGTTCAGGAACCTTCAAGCTCAGACACGATACTCTGTTTCTGTGGTCAGCTCTGGACCAGGCTTAAGATCCAAAGTTCACTATCTCTTTGTATCCACAGGTATGCACACTTTCACTTTAAAGTATTGTTTTTAACCTTCCTACATCAGGGTAGTTAATATTTCTTGTCTGACTCAGCACTGCATCATTGTCTAAACAAAATTAGAGAATACAAACAAAATAATGAAATCTAAACTTTTATTTAGATTGCTTGCTTGTTTAAACTAGAACAAGGCGTACCATTTTCAAATCACCACCCTCAAATATAACTGCATATCTCTCGACTGATATATAAGTATTTCTTCATGTTTCTTCATGCAGGTCCTGAGCCACCCACAGATCTTCTGTTCAGCAATATTACACAAACCTCCCTCTCTGTGTCATGGACCAAGCCTAAAAGCAAAGTATCAGACTTTATGGTCACATACACCAACTCTGCAAATGGTACTATAAAGAGCTATGATCTGCATCTATAGCCTGTTTTACCTGCTAAATTTAACTGGTCACCTTGCTAAATTACAAAGAGAAATGACGTTTGCTTTGTATTTCTTTCAGGAGAGACTGGCTCCATGTCTGTTGATTCACAGCTGTCTCACGTTCTCATTTCCAAGCTGTCTGCTGGCTCCACCTATGACATTAGCGTGAGGTCTATTCTGGAAAGAACCGAGAGCGAGCCGATTACTGCCTCCGTTACTACAGGTTTGTGTTACATTAAAAAGTAACAGACAATGTACAGCAGTTTAAATGTGATATAAGTGAGTCAATTCTCTTGACCTTTCAACGTCTGTCTTCTGTAGTACCCTTCTCTCCCACTGATGTCCAGGCAGTGAATGTGACTGACACTAAAGCACTACTGTTATGGAAGCCTGCGCAAGCTAAAGTTGACCATTACATTCTCACTTACGGGTCTTCAAAATGTAAGCAGTCCATTGGCACTCTCTTCGTCTCTAACCCTTGCGTTCCTCGTCTAACTCCGTGTCCTTTTCCCGTAGCTCCTAATGTGACGGTGACCGTGATGCTGTCTGGCAGTTCAGTGGAGCACCAGCTCAGAGGCCTTCACAGATCTACTGTCTACACCGTGAAAATCAGGAGCCAAATCAACAGTCTCCAGAGTAGCTCTGTCTCCACAAGCTTCACGACAGCGAGTGGTAAATGATGAGCAGCTCTGAGCATAGATTACCACTTTAACTGTGCACACAAGAGTGTATGTAGACAAACTCCTCATCGACTCACTAAAGAGTCACATGATGGAGCATCTGATGCACTTCTTTGCTACCTTCTTGTCCTGACGTTCATGTTGTTAGCCAATTTGCATATCATCTATCGGTATTGTGACACGGCTTTGAATAATGCCCTGCCAATAGTATCCAGTTGGGCAGTGAAATGCAGCAAATGAAGCTACGCTGCAGGTATATTTCTATAGTATACTTTTAGCATTCCCAAAAAAATTATGTATGATTTTATATTTTGTCCACATTTTACTCATATTCGATCTCTTCAAATGTAAAAATATCCACCAAAGCCAAATCACAAACAAAGGTGTGAGCAGTGCTGTTTATTTTATTCTTTTCTTTGTGAAGCACTTTAAGGTGTCCGACTCATAAGAGAGAACAGCTATATAAATAAATGGGCTGTCATGGCCATACCCCCTCCTTCAGGAAGGACTTATCCACACAGGGTTTTCCTGACCTTCTCCGTGCAGACTCCCACACACCTGTTTCATATTCTCTCAATCAGCAGGGTCTTAGCTTCTCCTCACCGATTCTGGGCTGTGTTCTCCCTGAGATCTTGAGCTGCGTTTCTGTTTCATACCGTGGACTTCTGTTGTTTATTGAATTTACTGTTTTTGTACTGTTTCCTGGTTTTCCTTGTTTTTATTTGTTGTTGTTGTAATAAAATATAATTACATCCTATTCCTGGTTTTGGTGTTACACGAATAAAGATTTAACTGAGAGGAGCTTTCAGTTCATTTATGGTACCATGAGTTTTTCATGTTTCTTCTTATTTCTCAGGAGTAACGCTTCAGACAGTGACACCCAGTGAAGTCACATTCAGTTCAGCTGTGATTTCATGGAAGGCCCCTCATCTGGTTTTCAGAAGCTACAGGCTTACATACCAGCTAGGAGAGGAGATTAAGGTGAATATAATATAGATTTTACATGTAGAAGCATTATCATTGCCTAGCTTGCACACTGGGGGCAAAGTTAGCATTGTTGCCTTTCTGATTCTTAATACTCCTGAAGGGACTTTACCATAGGCTAAGCACTGTGCTAGGTAAATTAACATTTTTATATAGTTCTCAAAAACAAAATGATGCAAATCAAATTATCCCTAGGAACTGTCAAAAGACCCATTGTTATCAGATGTCATTTGTGAAGTTTCTTTTTTATATACCTTACCTAACTACAGCACACATACTACACTTAATTATTAAATTTGCCTAGTCAGCACATCTTAACATCCCCTAGCCATAACTGAGAACTTCTTGGGCTGTGCTTATTATATTCCTACGAACTTCACAGAAAATTATTAGAAATTAGAGAACTTTTACAATCTCAAGTGGAATCAACCAAGTTACAGTGCTTCCTTCTTGCATAAACAGGAAGTGATCCTGAATCCAAGCGTGACCCAATATCAGCTGACCGGGCTGATACCATTTTCTAACTACACCGTGAGAGTAGATGGAGAGAGTGAAGGGCAGTATATCAGCCTGCTGTCCACCACATTCACCACCGGTTAGAGGATCATCCTTTCAATCCTTCTCACGAATGTTGACTTTTGAATGTCTGGTCCGTCTAACTCAGCCGGGTTCATGCCTTCCCTTTCCCTAGCCCGACTGTCATACCCACACCCAACAGACTGCTCCCAGGTGCGGCTGAACGGGGTGAGAGAATCCGGGGAGGCCGAGATCTACCCAGAGGGGGCCGACGGCGAGCCAGTGTGGGTCTACTGTGACATGGAGACAGACGGCGGAGGCTGGACAGTAGGCACCACCTTTGGTCCAATATGATTTTCGCAAGTTCAGAGACTGCATAAGAATAGTCTCGTCTTCTTTACTGAGCTCACTGTGATTGGCTGCCCTTTTCACACACGTGCCCATGTCCACGCGTTTTTGCTAGGTGTTTCAGAGAAGAAAGGATGGATCCACTGACTTCTTTAGAGGTTGGAAAGATTACAGCAAAGGGTTTGGTCAACTGAGTGCCGAATTCTGGCTCGGTAAGATTTTCTGTAGTAGCGGCCAAGGTGCACAGGGTTTTTGAAGGTATCCAGTGCCACGCCCATGTCGCAGCATCATCTCTCCTCCTTCTCTCCGTACTCCTCCCCTTACAGGGAACGATCTCCTGCACACCCTAACGAGGCTGGCCTCAATGAGCCTGCGCATTGACCTGCATTCAGGAAACGACACCGTCTACGCTCACTACTCCAGCTTCACTGTGGGATCTGAGGCAAATCATTACGCCATTGAACTATCGGGATACTCTGGCACTGCTGGTGAGAAGCGGGCAGACAATGGCCATCCTCAGAGAGAGGCCACACGATGTAATCCCTACATGAACAACAACACTTTGTCTCTCTGTATCTGTCTCTGTCTGTTTGCAGGAGACTCCATGAGGTACCACAACGGTCGTCCGTTCTCTACCAAGGACAAAGACCCCAGTCCCCTCGGTATCCACTGTGCCAAGGCCTATATGGGAGGCTGGTGGTATAAGAACTGTTACAAAGCCAATCTCAACGGCCGTTACGCCACATTCTCTGAGAACCAGGTATGAGATCCAGTACTAGATCAGTATCCGTGACTTTTAGAAGAGTATCTTATCCTACATTCATATTAATTTCATATAATGCTGAACAAACAATATACACGCAAGGACAAACATGTACACACAAAGGGCAATGCTCATTTTAAACCTCACATCTCATCACCTCCTTACAGTTATGATAAACTATGACAAAGGCCTTAAGGCCGCAGGTGTCTGAATTCGCGAAGTCCTCTCAGCATACATTATTGACCTCATCTCTGTTACATACTCTGTTTATTGTGTGTGTGTTCTCAGCATACATTATTGACCTCATCTCTGTTACATACTCTGTTTATTGTGTGTGTGTTCTCAGCATACATTATTGACCTCATCTCTGTTACATACTCTGTTTATTGTGTGTGTGTTCTCAGCATACATTATTGACCTCATCTCTGTTACATACTCTGTTTATTGTGTGTGTGTTCTCAGCATACATTATTGACCTCATCTCTGTTACATACTCTGTTTATTGTGTGTGTGTTCTCAGCATACATTATTGACCTCATCTCTGTTACATACTCTGTTTATTGTGTGTGTGTTCTCAGCATACATTATTGACCTCATCTCTGTTACATACTCTGTTTATTGTGTGTGTTCTCAGCATACATTATTGACCTCATCTCTGTTACATACTCTGTTTATTGTGTGTGTGTTCTCAGCATACATTATTGACCTCATCTCTGTTACATACTCTGTTTATTGTGTGTGTTCTCAGCATACATTATTGACCTCATCTCTGTTACATACTCTGTTTGTCAGGGGGTGGTGTGGATCGATTGGAAGGGCAAAGACAACTCGCTACCGTTCGCTGAGATGAAAGTGCGGCCTGCCTCACTGAGAACCACCGTGCCGCCAATCCAGGGCTAGAGCAGCCTGCCTGCAGGGGGTTGCTCCCTGACAGTACACTGTACAACACCCACGCTCAGCCACCGCCCACACCAGCACTGTACATAGCTCACCCACATATATCAAGCATTTGACTAAGGCAAACAATGCATCTGTCCCATTTGATATCAGTTGTACAAGGTTAAATTTGCTTAAAATTTATACCCCCGATGAATAACAAATATCATTCTTATATTCAATTTTCACATTATCTTTTTGTCCCAACCAGCTATGTATTCAAGATATACTGTGTACCACTTTTTAAGTCATCACATCTGCAAAAATATTAAATATTTGCTTATGAATGGGCTTGTCTCCCTCAAGGCTTTTAAAATGTTTTCAACTGTATGGCAAAGTCTCTGTGCTAGCTAAACATTCGCAGGGCTTGTTGTCCAATTGTTCCTGAATCTAAGCGCTACTGAAATGAATGCACTGTTACATTCTGTGGGATGTGAAGGTTTCAGACCAAAGGCCTCTTTTAAACTTCTGTTCTTGTGTTTACCGTGACAGAGTTGCTCTATGAATGTGTTTCGTTTTTACATGTGACGTCTGCAGATATGCCTAATAAAGGCCAGAAATGACAAGGTGTTTGTTTGCTTCATTGTTTTAGAATATCTGGGCTACTATCAGAATTCTACTACCAATATATTCTTGTATAATAGTAGCCACGATTTCCACATAGAATACTGAAAATGTTGATGGCTGTATATAAAGATTACAGCATGTAACAGCACTGAAGGCAGGGCTGTAATTCCCACAGAAGATCTATGTATTAGATTCAGTAACTCAACAAGTGCTTTTCCATAGCAATTTTGTGGGCATGCCAGTTTGACCTGGTTCAACAATTAATCCATTTCTGGATAGTGGTCTGTACTTTGGTTTGGCAATGAAAACGACTCCACTGACATTTACACTGTATCTCTTTGTTTAACTTTACAGACTTAAATCTATGTTTTACCGTATTTATTATATATGGTAAATCACTGAATTATTAGAAATGAATAGTTTATTTTTGGCCAAATCTAGGGGTAATATGTCAGGATGAAGTTCAGCTATTAAAGTTATGTTATGTAATGTTAAATTATGTGCACAGTAACCCAGTGTACAGCCTTAGGCTACTACTGTGGCCTAAAGTAGTACAGCAGTAATTCTACATTCTCTGAATCAATCCACAATCAAAACACCGTGAGCTCTTCGTTCCTCTTGTTTTGTCTGGCATTGAGATGAAGGTCAAATCAATATTTACCCATCCTCGGTGTGACATTGAAGGGACGGATTGAAAACACAGAGTGGAAGATAGGCAGAGGGGGAGACGATAAAAGCGCAGGGCAGGATTAGGGTGTAGACGCTACACCACACCCTCTGAGGCGATGGATGGAGCGGTGTTGTGCGTAGTGGGAGCAGCACTGCTACTATTACTGTGGATGCTCGTCATCCATCTTTTGGGGAAATGTTACAGACAAACCAGTACGGACGGCAAGACAAACAGCCAATCCAAAGGTAAGGACATCTCTTGGTTAAATTTTGGCAGGCCGTTACTTCATATTTTGCTGACCACTTGGATCAGTTATTGGGAGGAACATAATGGTACCCACAGTAATGAATGTGAAGAGTCTCCAAACTTATTGTGTCTAAGTTTTTACATAGGCAAGGTTTCTTTATTAGTGATTGTGGTATGATTCCAGGCAGGGGCGCAGATGGCACTGGGGACGGGGGGGACATGTCCCCTCCAGATTTATATTGACCCCATCCGAAATCTAGCATCTACAAGCATAAACGTATATATTGTACAGCTTGGTCCCCCTCACTTCAGAATTTACATCTGCGCCGATGATTCCAGGCACTCATCAAATGAATAAAAATTGAAATTATACAATGCAATATCCAGAGACTATTAAATAAAGACTATTGTCATTCCCCAAAATTCTGACTTTTTTTTTTTATTAATTAGTATTTTTTCCATCAGTGCTACAGGGAGTTGTACATGAACCCACTGTTCCCCACTTCAGGAACCTCCCTGCTCCTCCTCCATGATCAACTGCTCCTCATTATCTAATACACCCCGTGTAAACATGTTAATTAGCTGACGAGGGACGTTGGTGTTAGGAGGCAGAAGACACTGAAACACCAGGCCTTAGACGCTCTGCATTAGATCACACTTAGCGTCAGTTTGTCAATTGTACAGGTCTGACCACAACTGCCTCTTATGTCCGTGAAATAAGCTTTCTCTCTTCCCATTTGTGTAGCTCTCCTTCCCAAACCTCCTTCCCTCTCTCAGCTGTTCCCGTTCTGTGTCTCCCCCTCTCTCCCTGGACCTCCATCTCTCCCCCTCCTGGGGAACATGTTCGAGCTGACCCGAGATCACCTCCCTCTGCACCTGACGGCACTGGCACGCCGCTATGGAAACATCTACCGCCTCTACTGCGGCAACACCAGTTAACTCCTCAGATTTTCTCAACTTCATATCAAATTCTAATCCTTAAACACTTGCATCTCACCATAGGAATCAATAACTGAAATGTAAAAATGTTCCAGTCACAACACACCATTATATTTATCTACCATACAGCCATGGTGATTCTGAGCAGCAGTGAGATCATTCGTGAAGCCCTGGTCAAAAAATGGTCAGATTTTGCAGGAAGACCTCATTCATACACTGGTAATGTTGCTCCTGTCACTGGTCACATGGACAGCTAATGCTGTCACTACTGCTAAGTGAATTCTTCCCTTCCATTGTGTACACCACCAACTTGTCCCTACCAGGTGATAAGGTGTCGGCTGGAGGCCTGTCTATCTCTCTAGGTGACTACAGTGAGGACTGGAAGGCCCATCGGCGCCTGGTCCATAGTGCTTTGCAGCGCTGTACTGCAGATTCCCTTCATTCTGTTATAGAAAAACAAGCACTACATCTCAAGAAGGTAAACACACGCAAATCAGATTCGGACCCACTAATGTGATTTGACTGTATAAACACAGCCAAACTGTTTTTTTTTCGGTCTCTGACAGGTGTTGCTGAACTACAATGAGAAAGCAGTGGATCTTTCTGAAGACTTCACCGTAGCGGCTAGCAACGTCATCACCACGCTGGCCTTCGGGAAATCCGTTAGTGGCGCTCGTCTGCGCGTCTGCATGTCGATCGACACTTTTACGTCAGAGGGAGTGACGGCCCGTGTGACGGTGTTTTACACTTCTCCACCCGCCTCTCTCTTTCTCTGCTAGTATGACAAGAGTTCGGCGGAGCTGCAGGAGCTACACGGCTGTCTGAACGAGATCGTGGCTCTGTGGGGCTCACCCTGGATCTCGGCCCTCGACTCTTTCCCCCTGCTCAGGGTAACCAAGCACTGAATCACTCAACCTTCCCCCTTAGCTCATCTGCTTTTACTCTCTCATCCACACCTTTGTCCATGCAGTGGTTGCCAAATCCTCCCTTTTCCCGTCTCATGAAAGAGGTGGCTAGACGGGATGAGATCATCAGAAGCCACCTGGAGGAGTTTAAGGTGCAAACTGCGTGCATATATGAGGGTGTTGTGGGTAAAGCAACCAGCAGGTGGTTCTATCAGCCTGTGAAATGAAGCCCTGACGCCCTGTCTCTGCCGTTCCAACAGGAAGGACGCAGTAGAGAAGGTGGAGTCCTCACAGCTTCACTTCTACAGTGTCTTGAATCGCCAGAAGGACCAGCACAGAAGATGGTTTGTGGCTATAAAATTAAACAAACTACAGCAATTAACTAGCCAGACCATTGAGTCACAACAATAACCTCTGATGATTATCTGACTGTACCTGTAAAGTCACCATACTGTTCAGACATACAAATAACTGATCTTGTATGGACTGTTTTGGTGTAGTGGAAAAGGCATACATTCTTAACAGGTTTTATTTTGATATATCTGCTCTGTCTTTCCTGGTTCTGGATGCCAGACCCCGACAGCTGTCCGTATGCACATGACTACGGTGGACCTGCTCATTGGAGGAACAGAGACTGCAGCCGCCTGGCTCAGCTGGGCCGTCGCCTTCCTCCTGCACAGGCCAGAGGTGCTGAGAGGAACTCACTCGAGCTGCGCTGACCGTTTACAGGCTCACGTTGTGCTCGGGCAACTGCACATCCAATGTTAACAGAGTAGCTCCGGCTTCAAATTTCTGCCAACAAAGCCACTCCACTATCCATTTGAACCTTCTAACCACGCCCCCCCCCCCCCCCCCTGCCAATCAGAAGCCTTTTCAGTGCAGCCAACCACAAACATCCACGAACGCCCGAGCACGGAGCGCACGCTGAAAGTTCCATCCTGCTCCTGCCAGCCCGGTTCCTTTGTTTCTGCTTCCCTCTCTTTCTCTCTGTTTTCATTGGTCCACCCCCCCCCCCCCCCCTCCCGCTCTGCAGGTCCAGGCTGGGGTGTACGAGGAGCTGGGGACCGTGTTGCAAGGGCAAGACCCACGTTACAGTGACAGACACAGGCTGCCCTATCTGTGTGCCGTGATCAACGAGGTGCTGAGGTTGAGGCCAGTTGCTCCGCTAGCCGTGCCGCACAAGGCCAAGCGGGACAGCAGGTAGTCTGTGGTAGAACGGACGGATGTGAAACGTTTGGCCTTCCAAGCGAGTCATTGCTCATGGTGATCATGTGAGGTGTCACTTTCTTCGCAGCATTGCAGGTTATTTCATCCCGAAGAACGCGGTGATTATCCCTAATTTATTTGGAGCCCATCACGATCCACAGGTTTGGAGTGATCCATACAGCTTCAAACCAGGTAGTGAGGTGGTTAATCGCCCATCCCATGCCAGTTGGAATTCCCTGAGAAAGATATTGCCCCGTGTTCAGTATCGTTGATGGGGCATCTGCTTTCTTTCAGAGCGCTTTTTGGAGGGAGGTGGGGGTTCTCTCCGGGCCCTGATGCCTTTTGGAGGGGGTGCACGGCTGTGTATCGGGGAATCTGTGGCCAAAATGGAGATCTTCTTGTTCACAGCCTACCTGCTACGAGACTTCCAGTTCATGCCAGCCAGCCAAGAGGAGCCTCTCCCTGACCTGCGTGGGGTGGCCAGCGTGGTGTTAAAGGCCCGCCCTTACAGAGTCATAGCCCGTCCTAGAGCCAAGTGAAGGCAATAGTGGCAATAGGATGTTGCCAGAGGGTGTATTGGTCAGAGGTTAGAATGAACGACAGCATTTGCTCTATTGAACACATATCCATGCTTGAACTTTGTCTCCTTTTACAGGAAATTGTTGTTTTGGTACTTAGCAAAGCTTCAAAGTTTGTTTGTTTGTTTGTTTTGCAATTATTAAGATTTTACTGTGTCAAAGGGTTACTATTGTGTCCACAAAGGAGAAATGATGTTGAATTTTGTTGTATGTATAAAATAAATAAAATATTAAAAATATGCACGCTATTTCTTGTTATGTTTCTTAATTTTTCAGTCATATAAACGTAGAATACCGAGACAGTTGCTACAAAGAAAAAATAAATAAACGTGTGATACTGCTCCCAGCCACAAGATGTCAATGTACATTTAAGCACTGCGCGATTTGATATTCTAGCGGTACGTAGAGCGTAGAATGATAGTCGTAGTTACAGACTGATGGTAAGTTAAAAGTCAATAACATATCAGTAATTTATGTAGGAATAAATCCAGAAATCCATTTTTTTCAAGAATTGCAAACGTCAAATAAGACTCCAAGCCAAAATTGAAACTTAGTTTAACACGTTAGTAAGAATTGTTTGGTACTCTCGTGCATCAGTTAACAAGTTTAGACAGTTAGCTAGCTAACTAAATATTCGTTGTTGTGGATATGAGTGTTTGTGTTTATCTTAATTTAGCGAATGTAACGCATTTTTTGAATGCCGCTATCGTTAGTCTAATATCAAGGACGAGTTGGCTAGCCTGCTTATTGTTAGCGTTAGCTAGTTAGAGGACCATTTGCCATTCTTTCTACTTGTTTTTGTTACGCTTCAATAAATCATCCTTCAAATACCTGTAGATAAAGTAATAATAATAATAATACGATGTCACAGTCATCAAACCTTTTAAACCTGCTTACATAATTGCTGAATTTTTTACTGTATTAAAGAGTAATGTGCCTAAGTAAACTGATTGGTGAATCTAGTGTCGAGTGTAACGTCGGTGTGTTTGGTTTATCATTGACACAACCGCCACTTCATTTTTAGGGCACTGATGGACATATTGCAAGAATTAGTCACGGTGTCTGCAAACGTACTCCAGTCACTCTTTTCTCTGCACGCTGCTGTTCACCTATTCAAGGTAAAATGCACTCAATTCTAGTTGTAGTAGCTTCTCTTACTCTAAGATAAACACAAGTTATACAGGGCCTGTTTTGCTTGCCGTTGCAGTGATTAGCTTTAATAATGTCATGCTGGTCATCTCGCCTCCCTCTCTGTTGCAGGACCACAGAGCTCCATCAGTGGGTTTCTTCCTCATTGCTTGCTCATCTGCTCTAGCAGTCCTACCCCTCCCCGGCCCGGCTCTCAGCCCAGCTCGGAGAGATCTGGAATGGGTGGGTGATGTCCTGTGCCCCGTCCTGTGCGCCTTCGACTTCTTGTGGCTCAGTGAAGACTTCTCCACCGCCCACATACTTCTGATTGGCTCCACCCTGATCCCGATGCTTGCCGATTGGTTCTCAGTGGATGGACTGGTGATCATGTGCCGCTGCGTGGCACTGTCAGCCCTCTCGTGTTCGTTGACGGTGTGCCTGTTTGCAGGTAACACAGCTGGGATGGTGGGGAGTGTGGCCCTCAGCCTACCTGCCCTTCTGGCCCCCAGGGACAGAGGAGGCACCATGGGCTCTGTGATATCCACACAGGCTACTGGGAGGATACTGCACTGGATCCTGAAGGCCACCATGTCTGTCGGGTGTTGGATGACACGGAGGGCTCTTGATAAATTCCTCCAGGACCTGAAAGGCTGGAACTAAACTGCATGGTCTACCTCAAACGGGCAAACCCTACATGAGCAAGGGCTTTTTACCACCAAGAGTACTAGAAGTGTTTACTAAATCCTGCATTTTGTGTGGTACGTTTAGTTACTGCTGAAATATAGGGAGCACCTGAGTGCATACAGCATACAAACTGTATGTAAGCATGCAATTCAACAAATGCTTCCTGACTAAACAAGGCAGTCGATGTATCCCGTGAAGGGTTATAAATCCTGCTTTACTATAATGGTCATAGCCTCCAGGACTCATCAGCCCTGAGAGAGAAGGACCCTCCAAGGCTTTGGATGCCATCATCTGTGTCTTGTCAAACACGCAACCCCAGCACTGTGAAAAGTTTCAAAAGCACTCCGTGCCTTACTGACTGGTATAGGTGTCACGTGGATAAGTGTTAGCCTGCCCTCGTCCCACTGGTGATGTGACTTCTGTGTACAAATGGCACGTGCAGCAGTTCAATTCAGTATCCAACTGGTATGGATGGTGTGTCCATTAATTGTGACGTGTATTCACTTTAGGGTTTATTTTTTGTTTGTTTGTTTTTTGGAAGGGGCGTGTGGGGTGGGGAGATTGCATTTGGAGCCTCCTGGTGGTTTACCGTGGTAGTGTCACTACTGAAAATCATACTACCACAGTGCAGAGGGTCTGTCAGGTTCTGTGTGATCTTGTTCGTTAGACTTTGAGCTGTAATCTGGAACTGAAAGCAACTTAAATATGTTTATTATTGTTTGTTATGATTAATTTTAACAAATTAATTAGAATATTACTATTGCCTGACAGACCTGGAAATTTAGCTGATGAAAAGGTGTTTAAATATAAGAAATTCTAACCAGTAAAATGGTCTTGTTGAAGGCTTGCATTTTGCCAGTAACATTGTGACAATAAACCTTCATCACCACATCACACTCCTCAGTGCACGTTCTTCATTCTTGAGCCTGAGCTGCCAGTGTGAGTGACTTCCAGCACTGTCCTGGTCACTGCCCACATACACATTGGTTCTGTTTCTTCTCTCATCAAGTAAGTTCTGCATACAGATGAGTGGATGGTGTGGAGGTACAGGTCTTGTGAGGGCTGTCAACTGCTCCTGTAGCCTCAGGTCTTTGACATCATCACCCCAGCAGACACTTTCATTAATGTCCTGCCTGGCAAAGGCTTCAAGTTAATCAATTGCTTCATTTACATCCAATGGAGGTGACATGATTAATTACACAGGCTCGTCTTCATTGGATTGCTGGAGTCTGGATCCGAGCTGTGCGTCTACGGTGGTTAGCCGTTGTTTTGATCATCCACTATGCTCTGAACCAGAATTCAATTACATTTATGAATTCAGCTGTGACATACACAGGGTCAGATGGGTTACATTTTCTTCTGTGCAGGAGATATTAGCAAGAGACTAAAAGGAGAATATCAGAGGAAGAGTGACCGTGTTAAACACTAATGAGAGTCTGGATTATGTCAGCACAGACAGCATGACATCAGCTGTGTCTGGTCATAAGTCACTGTACATTATTGTGCCAGAACACTCCCCTAATGTGGTAAAAGCGCTTGTTGTACAAAAAAAAAAAAACAGTGCGGAGAGGTGAGTCCTTTTGCACTCATTTCAAAGCCTTTCCTCCAATCACAGTCCTCGCTGCTGTGCATGCATCCTCTGCGCTCCCGTCCTGCTGAGAGCGGAGCACCAACCAGCAGGCAGCCGAGCCCTCCGCAGAGCCCCGCGGCAGCGCACGGAGCGCGCTCACTGCAGCTGCCGTCGGAAGGAGAGGGAGCAGGAGAGGGAGGAGCAGAGCGAGGCGGGAGGCGCGTCAGCCAGCGGAGCGGTCTGCAGTCCGTCCGCGGAAGCCGGACGCGTTCTGGGAAGCGACGGCATGTAGAGCGGGACGACAGCGCTGGTGGATGTAGGAGAGAGGAGTGCGGCGGGAAACACAGCCAGCCGTAAGGGTAAGACCACGAGCAACGCCTGCAGGCTGCAGATGTCTCCTTCACTTGGCTCTCCCTGTAATGAAAGGATGAAGAGGAACGATGAATGACCTTTGGAGCAGGAACTCCAGAATGACCTTAGCAGGCTGGTGGTGCCGGACAGGATTAGGGGTTTGTTAGCATTCAGCTTGAATAATGTGGATGCAGTGGAATGGTGGATACTTAGTTCTGGCTGTGTGTGCGCGCGCGTGTGTGTGTGTGTGTGTGTGTGAACAGTGTGAGCAGAGCAGGGGTGTGTGTGATTCCACGACTGTCCTGGAGTAAAGGGCACGAGCGTAGAGATGTACGCCTTCTACTCGCTGCTGGTCTACATCTTCTACACCGTCTTCAAGAAGGAGGAGGAGGCTGTGCGTGAGGAGGCGTGTGGGGTCTCCCCCGAGGTGTGTTTGCATATCAGAACACACACACACACACGTCTACTGCTTCTGTGTTTAGATTTGCATTAGTGACTCCTAGAATGAGAGACGTGTTCGGTGTAAAGGCTATTTTCCCATGTGATGATCCATTAACTGCTTCCGTCATGCTCAGAAGCCAACCAGTTTAATCTGTGCTAGCTCTTCTTCAGATGGGCAGCAGAAGGAATGACAGCTTCCTGTATTTGAGCAGCTACTGAAGGCTGTGCATGTCCTGAGCAGACTGTAGTTAACAGCAACGATGGTAGTGTCATACATCACATTCTTTCACATCTGTACCCCCATGGTATATCCTAGGAGCCTGGCCATGTTTCCATGGAAACAAGGAGTGAGCGGGAAGGTGGCCACACCTCCAGGTTGGGGGAGAGGGAGTGTGACGTAGTCAGCGACACATGTAAGATCTCCAATACTGCTGACTTCACTATGAGCGAACAGCTGTGTCCAATTATCATCAGAATTAGAATGAATCACGTAATTCATCATCACCCAGTCATGATGGGTCTCCTCTTCCTCAGCCAGCAGCAGTAGCGACAGCGATGGGCCGTCTCTCAGCGACGAGGATGATGATGATGTTAATGATGCCCGCGCAATGCCTGCCGTGACCCCACTGGGGGCATTCCTCTCCTTCAAGCAGGAAACGGAGAGGAAGAGAGCCTCCGGCGGCCATCACGAGGCAGGCGAGAAGGTGAACAATACATACTTAATACCATCTTCCATGACCCACAACTGAACCTGCCTTAAAGCCAAACCTCTGCAGGTGCAGATTACTGACGGTCGGGGTCATAACGTCTCTCGGCCACTGACCGTTAAAGCCTTACTGTTGCCCCCCCAGGTGGCTGAGTCTCCACTGGTGGCGGTGATGTCGCACCTGCTCAGCTTCCTGGAGCAGTACTCGCACCTCCAGCACCTCCAGAAGCAGGCGTCCCGTTACCGCGCGCAGCTGCACCTCCACCGCGCCCGCCACCGCCGCAAGATGAAGGCCCTGCGCTCCTCCTACCGCCAGCGCCTCCGGGACAAGGCCGGCGTGATCGGCAGCCTGGAGGAGGCCGTGGCGCTGCAGCAGGGCCCCTCCCCCGACGGCCACGGTGAGCGCATTTCACCGGGAACACCCGATCAAACCCGTCAGCTAGCTGCCGAGCTCTTGCTCAGCTACAATAGCCACATTAGGACTGGACGGACGTTAAACTGTAGGGCGGTGAGGTCCTCTCGCGAGCGGACGCTGCCAGCCCTGTTTTAGGTGATCGCCTCTCTTGGTTACTTTGTCCAGTTTAATCTTAATTCTAATAAGAGTCTTGAGGGCAACTTTGGGGAGTTGCTGCTTGTGCACACGGACTACCACCATTGGTGCATTGTGAGCAGTAGAGAAGGTCTGGGCAGATGGTGAGTTCAAATAAAAAAAAAGGCTGCGATGCACACACGGTCCCTGAGAGAATATCCTTCACTACTGACACCATCCGTCATGGAATAACCTTCACTACTGACACCATCCATCAGGGAATATCCTTCACTACAGACACCATCCATCAGGGAATATCCTTCACTACAGACACCATCCGTCAGAGAATATCCTTCTCTACAGACACCATTCATCAGGGAATATCCTTCACTACAGACACCATCCGTCAGAGAATATCCTTCACTACAGACACCATCCGTCAGAGAATATCCTTCACTACAGACACCATCCGTCAGAGAATATCCTTCACTACAGACACCATTCATCAGGGAATATCCTTCACTACAGACACCATCCGTCATGGAATATCCTTCACTACAGACACCATCTGTCAAAGAATATCCTTCACTACAGACACCCTCCATCAGAGAATATCCTTCACTACAGACACCATCCATCAGAGAATATCCTTCACTACTGACACCATCCATCAGGGATTGTCGTTCACTACTGACACCATCCTTCATGGAATATCCTTCACTACAGACACCATCCGTCAGAGAATATCCTTCACTACAGACACCATTCATCAGGGAATATCTTTCACTACAGACACCATCCGTCAGAGAATATCCTTCACTACAGACACCATTCATCAGGGAATATCCTTCACTACAGACACCATCCGTCAGGGAATATCCTTCACTACAGACACCATCCGTCAGAGAATATCCTTCACTACAGACACCATCCGTCAGAGAATATCCTTCACTACAGACACCATCCGTCAGAGAATATCCTTCACTACAGACACCATTCATCAGGGAATATCCTTCACTACAGACACCATCCGTCATGGAATATCCTTCACTACAGACACCATCCGTCAGAGAATATCCTTCACTACAGACACCATTCATCAGAGAATATCCTTCACTACAGACACCATTCATCAGGGAATATCCTTCACTACAGACACCATCCGTCATGGAATATCCTTCACTACAGACACCATCTGTCAAAGAATATCCTTCACTACAGACACCCTCCATCAGAGAATATCCTTCACTACAGACACCATCCGTCAGAGAATATCCTTCACTACTGACACCATCCATCAGGGATTGTCGTTCACTACTGACACCATCCTTCATGGAATATCCTTCACTACAGACACCATCCGTCAGAGAATATCCTTCACTACAGACACCATTCATCAGGGAATATCTTTCACTACAGACACCATCCGTCAGAGAATATCCTTCACTACAGACACCATCCGTCAGAGAATATCCTTCACTACAGACACCATTCATCAGGGAATATCCTTCACTACAGACACCATCCGTCATGGAATAACCTTCACTACTGACACCATCCATCAGGGAATATCCTTCACTACAGACACCATCCATCAGGGAATATCCTTCACTACAGACACCATTCATCAGGGAATATCCTTCACTACAGACACCATCCGTCAGGGAATATCCTTCACTACAGACACCATCCGTCAGAGAATATCCTTCACTACAGACACCATCCGTCAGCGAATATCCTTCACTACAGACACCATCCGTCAGAGAATATCCTTCACTACAGACACCATCCATCAGGGAATATCCTTCACTACAGACACCATCTGTCATGGAATATCCTTCACTACAGACACCATCTGTCAAAGAATATCCTTCACTACAGACACCCTCCATCAGAGAATATCCTTCACTACAGACACCATCCGTCAGAGAATATCCTTCACTACTGACACCATCCATCAGGGATTGTCGTTCACTACTGACACCATCCTTCATGGAATATCCTTCACTACAGACACCATCCGTCAGAGAATATCCTTCACTACAGACACCATTCATCAGGGAATATCCTTCACTACAGACACCATCCGTCAGAGAATATCCTTCACTACAGACACCATCCGTCAGAGAATATCCTTCACTACAGACACCATTCATCAGGGAATATCCTTCACTACAGACACCATCCGTCATAGAATATCCTTCACTACAGACACCATCTGTCAAAGAATATCCTTCACTACAGACACCATCTGTCAAAGAATATCCTTCACTACAGACACCCTCCATCAGAGAATATCCTTCACTACAGACACCCTCCATCAGAGAATATCCTTCACCACAGACACCATCCTTCAGAGAATATCCTTCACTACAGACACACTCCATCGGAGAATATTCTTCACTACAGACACCACCCGTCAGAGAATACCGTGCACACAACACACAATCCATCAGATAACACCCAGCACAGCACACCATCATCCATCAGAGAATGCCACGAAACTTTTTGCTTTTGGGAGAAGTGAGAGCAAACACAGTGTGTGTTGAGTGCTCGAGCCGGACACCCTCGCTGCAGTTCGATGTGGCTGACGGAGGTGTCTGGCATTTGTTGGCACAAGAGGGATAATGGTTGGAAACATTATGGAGTGTGATGCACAGGGCAACACATCACGTCCTTCTGAAACTCGCCACTGCATTTTTGTGGAGAACACTGTGTATGATTTTAAAAGGATCAAATCCCAGTTTAGTTTTAAGATGCAGCTCTAGCTAAAAAGCAAAAATAGAATATTTATTGATAGCACGAAGATCTTCTCCAGGACAACGGCGGGGGAAGAGGGAGGTTGCTGAAAATAGCATGTGTGTAGCTGTGTGTAGGCTCTACTGGTGAACCCTGGTTGAAATCGGTGGGGCTGTGGCTCTTCTGTCTGTGCAGTGACTCACCGATTACTCTAAATTGCACGCATTCAAAATTTTCCATGCACATTTACAGATATGTAGAGGACATATTCATATTCATTATCAGTACTTTGTATCAAATGCTGAGATTTTATTGATCTGCATTACTAGGAACTTTTTCAGAAATGAACGAGATTTCTTAGACAACCCTTGACTATATTGTGTGTACGATGTATACAGGTGTATGTGTGTGTGTGTGTGCGCGCGCGCGCGTGCGTGCACCTGTGCATGTGCGGAGTGAGAAACCCTAAGCAGGCTTGTGACATGCCGGGCTGTTTGTGTGCATGGGGGAGGGGAGCTTTTTCTGTGACTCAGCACCTGAGGTGAATAACACATGAAAGCCCCCCCCCACCCCAATCTCTTTCCCCTGGACTCCTGCTTAGCCCCACCCCCAGCCCTTACCCTACTAATCCTCCCTGAAGGGTGACAGTCCAGATCTGACTCTGCCTGCTTCAAATAATTAGCATATGCTAGAAGAAAACAAATTCTGAATTAGCACTTCAGTAATGAACATCATTACATCTATTAAAAGTGAGGCTGGGAAGGTGAGGATCTATAAGTCAAAATCAAGGTACATTAATTTATATAGTGCTTTTTACAAAACATGTTCTCACAAAGCAGCTTTACAAGCTCATGGGTTCAGATCCCTAATGAGCAAGCCAGCGGTGACAGTGGCAAGGAAAAACTCCCTAAGCAGGGATTAGGAAGAAACCTTGGGAGGCCAAGACTCAAAAGGGAACTCATCCTCCATTGGGAGGCCCAGGTAGTAGATGTCCATATTTATAGTTCTAATATAGTTCCATAGTTCTAGTTCTAGTTCTAATTCCAGGCTGAGCAATCACAGTCCCTCAATGTAGGTGTTGAGCCCCAGGTAGGAGTTGGCATCGATGTGTCTGCTGGCGGCAATGACATACACGGCATTAGCACACTGTCAAGCCAGGCAGGCTTATCTATAGCAGCATAACTAAAGGGAGGGACCTGGAGGTGTTAATTTGTGGAACTAAGAGAAGTCCTGCATTATGAAAGCGCAGCAGGCGAGAAGTGTTATAGTATGTAGTGAGTTCACTCAGATATTGTGGAGCAAGACCATTTAACGCCTTATAGGTCAACAGATGATTTTGAAAATCTATAAGATATTTAACCAGAAACCAGTGCAATGCAGAGAGAGTAGGTCTAATGTGATCAAAATTTCTAGCCCAGTTAGGACTATGGCTGCAGCATTCTGTACAAGTTGGAGTTTCTTTAGGGACAGTTCAGAGCATCCAATTAAAAGATTGGTTTTTGGTAAAAGTTACAATAGTTCAATCTTGACGAGACAAAAGCGTGGACCAGCTTCTCTGCATCTGATAATGAAAGTAAATGTCTCAGCTTGGCAATATTACGTAAATGGAAAAAGGCAGCTTTAGTGACATTGCATGTGTGTGTCAAATGAAAGATCAGAATCAATAGTGATACCTAAGCTTTAGATATATATTTAGGTGTTACTGAAAAACTATATTGGGTAAGAGCAATATTAGACCAATTGCTTATTGAAGCTTTGGGAAGCAACACCTCAGTTTTATCTGAATTAAGAAGAAGAAAAGTAGACGCCATTTAGTTTTTTATTTTCTTGATGCAGTTCTCAATTTTGGGAGTAGTATTGACATCATCTGGATTGGAAGATATATACAAATGAGTATCATCTGCATAGCAATGGAAGCTAATACCATGCCTACAAATGATTGTACCCAGAGGTAGCATATATAATGAGAATAATATGGGACCCAATACAGATCCTTGTGGTACACCATATTTTACTTTTGTGCATTCTGAGAATTCATTATTTACAAGTACAAATTGATAATGATCTGTCAGGTATGATTTGAACCAGGAGAGTGCTTGATCTCTAATGCCACTGAGTGTCTCCAGCCTATCCAGTAGAATGTTATCAATGGTGTCAAAAGCAGCATTTAGGTCTAACAGTATAAGAAAAGAAACATGTCCTTTATCAGAGATATTGTTTACTACTTTAGTCAGCACAGTTTCAGTGCTGTGGTGGGGTTTAAATCTAGACTGACATTCTGTCTGTAAAAAAGAAGAAAGTTGCGAAGAAAGTATGTGTTTGAGTCAGTGTATCTTCACTCTGATGTCTAAGCTCCAAGTTTCTCTCTCAAATAGGAAATTCAAAAATGTGTTTTTTTTTTTTACATGCATGCATACAGAAGGGTCCCCGGCAGGGCTGCACAAGCTGGTGCAGTCTCTATGTGGCCTGCAGGGGGAGAGGAGTCAGCTCCGGGGGGAACTGCGTCTCCTTCATGCCCAGCTGGAGCAGAGGGAGCATGACCGCCACTCCAAAGTGCAAGCCTTCCAGCAGCAGGTACCACTGACCCACTGACCCTCTCTCTCATCACTTTGACTGTTCTTTCTCGCCCATCCTGTTTTCGGGTCATCACTCCATGCCCCAGCCCCCAAGCCCTCCTGTAGAACTGCTTCACTCATTGCTGGTTCTTTCAGATTAGACTTTCAAAGACCAGGTATTCAACACATCTGATCATCTCTCCTCTTCGGTTTTCTTTGTAGTCATTCATTAATCTCAATCTCAATGCCTCTCGCTCTATGTAATTATCCACTCATCTATCCACCCACATTTATCATTTTCCATTTACACATCTATCCATCCATCGATCCCCATCTTGCTGCTCTAAAAGTAATGGCAGAACCTATTCATTTCCACCACAGATTGATGAACTAAAGAGCTGCATTGAGGAGAGAGAGGAGGAGCTCTCCAGGCTCCGCACCGCATCTGTAAGCACTTTATGCTCTATTCAGTCCATTCGACCTGAAGAATAATAGTACACTTAAATTAGGTCAGACAAGCTCTTAACGTTGTTCATGGCCGAGGTTTTATCTGGGGCTCCGAGTGCTCTCTTGCGTGGACGTTCTCATTTCACCATGGCAGTCTAGACTTTGTGTCGTGGTTTGTCCCCAGGGAGTGACGGACTCCGAGAAGCGTGTGCTGGGCCTCTCCGCGGAGAACGAGAGCCTGAAGCACAGCCTGGCAGCAACCCAGGCTCTCCTGCAGCAGCTGTCCATTATTCCATCGCAGTCCAGCTCAGTGCTCATCAAGGTGAGACGCTGGCTCCTCCCCAGTGGCATGGCTCCTCCCCAGAGTGGCCTTGACATCTTCAGCAATGATTCGTGGCCTGTTTTGATTAAATTCGTTCATGTTATTACACTCTTGTATGATATGTAGTCAAATTATATTAATGTTCCATGCTGTATAATGTGTGTATTATACAAACTCAGATCCTAGAGGGTTGAAGTCCAGGACTATGTAGTGATTCCTTTGTTACAGTGCACCCACTGGAGTTCAGTTAAATTTGTCGGAGCAAGACACCACTGGTCAGAATGAGATTTTTTTTTTTTGCTCACGCTTGCGTATATCAGGAAAACGAGAACCTGCGTAGCCGAGTGTTGCAGCTAGAGGGTGTCCTGCAGCAGCGGGCGGAGCAGCTCCAGCGGCTGGAACGCCGGAGCGAACAGGACGAGTGGCGGCGGGACGAGGAGTTGCGGAAGCGGGACGAGAGAGTGCGCGAGCTTCAATTGGAGCTGGACAAGGAACGCAGCAAGGAACCTGCAGTGAAGGTGAGAGCTGAGCACACGGAACACCAGCGTGACTGCAGTGTCTCCATCCTGAGGACATTGTCCTCCTTCTTGCTAGGCCAAAAGCTTTCTTGTATTATGTAAATGCATGACAGAGATGCATTGAAACATTATTACATAGTTATTGCAATGTTTAAATCACACATTGTTATTAGTTATTATTCCCAACCTACACTGTATACAGTCAGGCTGGAGAACTGCTGACCTCAACTTGGGATGTCATTAGGAGGTGGAAGGAATGCTTTGAGGATCTTCTCAATCCCACCATCACGCCTCCCATAGAGGAAGCAGAACTGGAGGTTTTGGACGAAAGTTTGTCCATCACTTGGGCCGAGGTGACCAGGGTAGTTGTGAAACTCCTTGGCAGCAAGGCTTCAGGGGTAGATGAGATCTGCCCCGAGTTCCTTAAGGCTCTGGATGTTGTGGGACTGTCTTGGTTGACACGTCTTTGCAACATCGTGTGTACATCGGGGGCAGTGCTTCTGGACTGGCAAACCGGGGTGGTGGTTCCGCTTTTTAAGAAAGGGGACCGGAGGGTGTGAGACAACTATCTGGGGATCACACTCCTCATCCTCCCATGTAAGGCCTGTGCAGGGGTGCTGGAGAAGAGTCCGGTCAAGAGTCAAACCTTGGTTACAAGAGGAACAATGTGGGTTCCATCCTGGTCATGGAACACTGGACCAGCTTTTCACCCTTGCAAGGGTCCTAGAGGGTGAATGGGAATTTGCTCAACCAGTCCACATGTGTTTTGGAGAAGGCATTCGACCATGTCCCTCTGGGATTCCTCTGGGGGGTGCTCCGGGAGTATAGGGTACTGGGTCCATTGCTACGGGCTATCCAGTCCCTGCACAAACAGAGCAGGAGGTCGTTCGCATGCCTAGCAGTAATACAGACTGGTTTCCGGTGGGAGTTGTACTCAGTCAAAGCTGCCCTTTGTCACCAATTCTGTTTTATGGACACAATTTCTCTGCATAGCCAAGTGGCGGAGGGGGTTCAGTTTGGTGGCCTCAGGATTCCTCGTCTACTTTTTGTGGATGATGTGGTCCTGTTGGCATAATTGGATCCGGACCTACAGCTCTCACTGGAGCAGCTGAGTGTGAGGTGGCCGGGATGAGAATCAGCACCTCTAAACTGAGACCATGATACTCTGTCAGACAAGGGTGGTAACTTGGTCGGGAGTGAGTCCTTGCCTCAAGTGGAGGAGTTAAAGTATCTCGGGTTCTTGTTCACGAGTGAGGGAAGGATGGAACAAGAGATTGACAGGCAGATTGGTGCGAACTTGTATCAGACTGTTTTGGTGAAGAAAGAGCTGAGCCAAAAGGCAAAGCTCTCAAATTACTGGTCAATCTACGTTCACCTAAAACTCTCACCTATGGTCACGACCTCTGGGTAGTGAATGAAAGAATGAGATCATGAATACAAGCGGCTGAAATTAGTTTTCTTTGCAGGGTGTCTGGGCTCTCCCTTAGAGATAAGGTGCAGAGTACGATCATCTAGGAGAACCTTAAAATAGAATTGCTGCTCCTCTATGTAGAGAGGAGCCAGTTGAGGTGGTTCAGTCATCTGGTTATTGTTATTAAGGTCACAAAAACTCACAATCTCTCTAAATATAGCGCTCTATTGTTATCATTTCTACTAAATTGTGGTTTATATAAAATAGTATTCTAACAATAATAGTTTTGTAACTATTGAGGTATGTCTTGAAGCTGCATGAAATGTATTATCAGGTGAATTTGACTTCCTTGCATCCACATCATGAGGTATTTCCAATATTGTAGAAGTTTTCTGTGGATGTGGGGATCAGTGCTTCCAACCTGTGTCATTATATGAACTATATGACAATATGAGCTAATTGCTTTGTTTGCCTAACAAAATTATTTGTAGCTTTAGTCATTCTAGTGTTAACACGACAATCACATCACAAAAAGAATGATGAAAGAGTAAACATGGAACGTTGAACAACTCTTTTTTCCCCTCTTTTGATACATGTAGAATGTCAAAGTAGATATGGAATAAATCTGCAATATTAAACCTGTTATACTGCAATATTAAAAAGCTGTTACTTCATCACATTCTTTTGTCCCGTTGCAGTATGTCACGCGGACAGTGGAAGTGGAGTCGCCGTCAACTCTCAGGCAGCTGACGGAGGCCAGACACACGAGTGAGATCTTGAGCGAGAGGCTGAGCGGTCAGAGCGAGCGCTGCAGGCAGCTGGAGGAGAACCTCCGGCGCTCGGACGAAGTCAGCTGTAATCTTCAGCACAAGGTGATCACACCGCTTGTCCTTCCGAATGAAAGGAAAGGAGCAGCGGTGTGGGAACACCGGCGATCACAGCGATCAATCGGCTTGGCGTCAAAGCGTTCTGCTGTGAACGCGGTGATCTCCAAATGAGAGGAAACTTGTTTCTCCTTGCTTGTTATCTGGCTCCGGGCCGAGGGTCAATTGATCGCTGGTGTGTTTTGACAGATCGCCGCATACGAGAGAGAGATTGCGTCGCTGCAGGCAGAGCTGCTGAAGGAGATTGGCCATCTAGAGGAGAAGAAAGACGAGGCTGTGAGGGCAGCTTCCAGCTGCTCACAGGAGCACCTGCAGGACCAGTTCACAAGTGAGTCTGGTCCAACGCTACACCATACCAAGAAGATATACATGGGTTCTACTGGTATGCTATATGATGGATTATATTTTCACAAAGTCTGTGTGATTGCCAGGCTTCCAGAGGCGTCTGAATGCTCTCCCTCCCACCCTGCGCTCTATGAAGACGGATTACGCGAGCCTGAGGAGTCAAGTCCGCTGCTTCTCCGAGTTCTATGGAGCAGCCATTAAAGACGCCAGGAAGCAGGCAAGTCCATGAACCCAATGGAATTTAATCCTTTAATCCTTGGTCTTATCACCATCCATTACAGAATGCAAATCCAGTCCTCAATATCTCAGGTTTGCTAGAAGTAAAGATTTAAATTTTCCCCAAAGAGCAGAACTCTCAAAGACCAGAAACCCCAAAGGGCAGAAACCCCAGAGGAGAAACCCGTAAAGAGCAGATTCCTTGGGTCGCCTGTTCGAATCTCTAAAACCTGACCCTCAGAGATTTGTATTGTATTTGTACCTCATTTACATAACTCTTTGTTGTGATGTAATTTCACAGATTTCTGCAGCAATAACTGAAATGTCAGAGGCCAACAAGGACCTTCTGGAGAAATACAGGAAAGAGGTCACCCTTCGCAGGAAGTACCACGAGCAGTTGGTAGAACTGAAAGGTACACTGACCATAGCTTTTATAATTCCACACCACTGCAGTTTGTGGAACAAGATGAACACAACACCAGTTCTTTTTTATCCATATATAATGCATTCTTCCATTAGGCAATATTCGTGTACTATGCCGCATCAAGCCAGTCCTAAAAGAGGACCAAGACGAAGAAGGCCAGGCAGTCGCCGTGACCACAGACGTACACAATGACTCTGTCCTCTCAGTTCTGAATAAGGGAAAAGCAAAGAGATTTGAGCTGGACAAAGTGTTTCATCCTCAGGCCACACAGGAGGAGGTAGATATTTCAAAAGCCAATGACAAATGCAGTGGAAGTGTTGAATTTGGCATATCCTGTTTGGCATTGCTATTGATATATCAGGCATTAACTTCCACCTAAAAATGTTCATGTGTTTGTTCAACTGCATGTATAGATATGCGGTAATAGGCTTCCTATACATGGCTGTAATGGCTGACATAACAGAGAATAAAATGGAATATTTTTCACACATCAGAAAATTTCAAATTAGGACCTAGTCATAACTCTGAGCATACCATCAAGACTAGTCTATGGAGCATGAGTGCAAAAAATATATATTATTGTATGAATATAGTAAGTAGCATTTGTTATTAATAATAATGTATGCTTTTATATTCTCAGGTATTTCAGGAAATTGAGCCCCTGATCACATCCTGCATAGATGGATATCACGTCTGCATCTTTGCTTATGGGCAGACAGGCTCGGGGAAGACCTACACCATGGAGGTACCATGCCTGAATGGAGTAACTCTGACCAGGAGATTAACCCTGCATTAACTCATGAAAACCTTTATTCTGGGCAGTCTGGCCACTACAGCTGTTGTCATGCTACAGCTTCTTTCTCTGCACAGGGTACTGTAGAGAATCCAGGCATCAACCAACGAGCCCTGAAGCACCTATTCAATGAGATTGAGGAGCGGAAGGACATGTGGACCTACATGGTCACTGTGAGTTCAGTGGAAATCTACAATGAGCTTCTCAGGTGATGCTCTTCAGCTTTACTGTTTACACAGAAGCTACACACAATGCAAATTCTACACCAGTTGCTTTAAAGTTATTTGTTAAATATTCACTGAGGTTTTTGAAGGGTCATTATTTTCTGTACTCAGAGATCTGCTGAGTAAAGACGGGGAGAAGCTGGACATTAAGATGAACCCTGACGGGACAGGGCAGCTTCACGTCCCTGGACTCAGGATCGTGGAGGTCAAGAGCTTCCATCATATCAAGAAAGTAAGTCTGTCAGTTTGATAAGGACAAACGGAAGTCTGTGGACGATGCTGGTGACTGACTGTGTGGCTCTGCAGATTTTGGCCAAAGCACGCAGAAACAGGATCACATTTGGGACGCAGATGAACCAGCATAGCTCTCGCTCCCACGCTCTGCTCAGCGTGACGGTGCAGGGAACAGATCTGGCCTCTGGTGCCACATCCTCCGGTGAGCAGAATGGTCTTACGACATTATTCTTCTGGTCCTTCAATG
Organism: Brachyhypopomus gauderio; assembly: GCF_052324685.1. Lineage (NCBI taxonomy): Eukaryota > Metazoa > Chordata > Actinopteri > Gymnotiformes > Hypopomidae > Brachyhypopomus > Brachyhypopomus gauderio. The sequence goes on from NC_135223.1 coordinate 10,301,481, forward strand.
AAGTCTTTAGTCCTGGCCTTAGATCTTTAGTCTTGGTTCTTAGATCTTTAGTCCTCTCATACAAACTACAAGTCTTTAGATGTGTTCCCACACATCTGTCATCTTTAATGATCCTCTGACTCCCTGATCCAGGTAAGCTGAACCTGGTGGACCTGGCTGGCTCAGAGCGCGTGTGGAAGTCGGGGGCAGAGGGTGAGCGGTTGAAGGAGGCCCAGAATATCAACCGCTCATTGCTGGCACTGGGAGACGTGATCCAGGCCCTGAGGGGCCGTCAGACTCACATCCCCTTCAGGAACTCGCGCCTCACCTACCTGCTGCAGGACTCCCTGGGGAAGGGCAACAAGACAGCCATGGTAGTTCAGGTACGTGCGCTCACATGAGCCTCAGCATTCTACGTCTTCTAGAAGCCTGGGACAAGTAAAGCCTTTGGACGTTATTAGACCACGGCTATCACAATGATCAATTGTTAATGGATATTACTTAATTAAGCATGTGCATCAGGGCATCTGTTGCTGATTCAAGCTATGGTGTACGGTTTAAGGCACTGCTGGCCTTGCTGACGCCATGTCTTCTGCGTTTCAGGTGTCCTCTCTGGAGAGGAACGTTGGAGAGACTCTGTGCTCGCTGAAGTTTGCGCAGCGCGTGTGCAAAGTGGAGCTGGGCCCCGCCACACGCAGGCTAGAGAGTGGCAGCCACAGTGAACACTACTCGTAAGGTCCGGCCAACCCGCACGACTGGAGGCAACTGCCCGGGACCGTTTCAACGGCAAGAACAAAGGATTTCGCCATTTCAAGGGCTGTGGTTCTGGAATGCCGTAATAGTACCGTCTGTGTTTTAGCGATGAACAGCAAGGACCCGGTCTGCTGACCCCATGAACTGCAGTCCACAGGCTGACCCGCATGTCTGAGTCCTCACCTGACTCACTTACATGGCCAGATTACCTCTACCTTGATGCAATACTATATTAATGTCCTGATAAAGTTCAACTTCCTGCTTTGTTGGGAGGTTTTGTTGTATGGGTACTCCTGAATACCTCAAGTAAATGCACATTACTTCTGACTTCACAAAAGAAAAAAAAATCCTGAAGATTACAGCATTCCCATTCCGGGGATTATTTATACATCAGTTAGGAAAGCATTGACACATTTGCACATTTTCATAAAAACCAAATGTCCTTTTAAGTCTGTTGTTCTCTTTTACCAGTGGCCATTTCCCTCTAACATGATATAAAAGGTAGCAGCTTCTTCACTAATGGCATCAGCCCAGCTTTTGCAGGTAGCTGTTGCTCCATTGAACCCAAGTCAGCTTGGCTAAAGCTCAAGTCTGCTCTAGGATTCACAGCACATGCAACATGTTTCCAGAAAGTTCTGAGGGGCCCGAGGAAGAGCACTGACCTTCATATGATGTAAATAAACATTCCACAAACATCATAACTCTAACTTACTGTACTTACAAATTTAATGTACTGTCAGGGAAAGTGTCACAAACTAATTAATAGTATATAATCAGGTAAATTAAAATAGTTAAAAAGTCCATTCTATTTGTGGCTGTTAAATGTGGCTTTGGAAGGTTAAGATTTTGGCCTTGGGGCTCCCAGAATTTTGTATTATTGTTTTTATTAGTGTATAAGAAATTTGAAATGCACTTTACTTTTAAGGCAATTTTAGGTGCTTTGTTCATAGAACTAGTGAATATTTTAACCAAAAATGTGTTGTGTTTCTGAACTAAGCTGTGCCTGTGCTCTTTTGACAATGCTTGTTGATGAATATTTATAAATGTTTATTTATTTGGATAATGAGTATTTCTTTATCCTGATTCCAATAAGGGATTCTGAATGGAAACTGACAACATGCCCTCATTATGCCATTATATTCTGCTCCACCACAGCATTGGGTTGGGAACAAATGAAATGAATGAAATTAATCTTTAATTCAGTTTATTCTATACTCCATGTTTAGGAATAGAAAATGCAAGTTATTATTACTTATTAACTAGAAGTTATTAAGGTATTATTGCCACTACAGCTATACAATGCAGTTTCCTAATTTAGATACAAGTATTCTTGACATTCTTACAGATTTGCAGATTCACAACAATGTTTGTCTTTGGAACTTTCCAGTCTGCTTGTATATCAGTGACAACAGTAAATAAAACCAGATAAACGTGACTCTGTACTCTCTTCTATTACACCCGTTATTGGGGAAACTGCAACTGTTGCTATGTGAATCAAAATTAGTGGGTATGTGACAAACGTTTAAAACAACCTCTTACGTTTTCCAGAGACTTGGCCTAATATTTGCCTAAAATGGAGTTCAATTAAGAATTCACCATAAAACCAACATATAAATATGTGTAAAAGAAACACGAACTGCTTGTCTGATTTTCTGAACCATTCTTAAGGAAATGTCACGCCTGCTATTCTGAAATAATCAAGGTTATCTACGTTCAGAGAACAGAAGACTTGATAAATAAACAGCAAAACAGAACACTTACTATATAAAAAAGCTTTTTATTTAATCTAATTGTATGAAACTACATCAGAAGGGAACATTGATTGCATACATCTTTTTATTATGTTCCTCTCTGACAGAGTGACAATGACACACACACACACACACATACCAGATTCATAACCTGATGCGCAGCATCAGAATTCAGTTGACAAACTGAATGTGTGAGCTACTGTCTCTGAGCTCCTGCAAGGCGAGCGTAACTACAGAGCAGGCTCAGTCTGAATCCGCCTCTTCTACGGCAACTGCTCCGACAGCTGCGGCTAGTTCCTCCTCACTTCCCTTCAGCCTGTCACCTGCAACGACACATGAAGACACACCACAGAAGAACACCCCGTTAGCCCCACACTCTGCTCCTGCGGGGAGCACTCACCCCCACTGCAGAAGATAGTACGTGCCCCGCAGGCCCACTAGAGTAGCTGAATGGCCAAAGTGGAGGGCTGCTGGAATATATCACAGTTCTATTCTGGGCCAGCAGGGGTCAGACAGAGGGGAACTGCATCCATGATGTCATCAAGAGCCATCAAATCTCAAGGGCCTTCAGAAACCACACAGCAATTAACCTCAAAACATACCAGTTATTTACTCATTATCTCCAGTGGTAATGGTTAGGGTGGGTTACAAATGCAACACTGAAGATCATAATCAGACTGCTTAGTGAACTCTATGGCAGTCACACCTGAACGCACGTCTGCTTTATCAGATGTTTAAAAAAAAAACACTAAAACTCGTGTGAAACCCAGCTTACATGGGCAGATTTGAGGTCATACTCACGGATGAGTTCTGCTATGGCTTTCTGAGTTCGTTTTTCGAGTTTCTCCAGTTTTTTTGCCACGTCCCTCTTCAAGTCCCTTTTGGTAAACAAAGGATAAGAAATCAATACAAATCACACCATGATAAAAGGGTCCTTAATAAATATCACAAGAGTTTGATGTTCTTTACCAGTCTGGTTTCCTTGGAGCGAGATTAGCCAGATCCTTAATAAAAGAGAAAAAAAACATAAAAAATAATTACCGATTACATACAGTGACAAGCTTTTCGTGCTCTACTCTGTCTTGAAATAGGCTCGTCATATTGACAGCTGAGGTGTGACGTCTGAGAAACCGAAGTGTAAATCCACTCACCACTTCCTCTATGACGGGTTCTGGGTTTGCGGCCTCCAGCTGGTCTTTGACCTTATCCTCCACTACAGGGACACAAGGCAGGACAGGTTAGGCCACGCACATACCAGCCTGTCAGCACCTCATAATCGTAAACGCCCAACACTGACAGCTCGTGTTCAGCATGAAACACACACCAAAGTCTGAAAGCAGATTCTATTACGGGGGGAGGGATAAGCCCTTAAACGCTTAAAAAACTGCTAGTGTTAAGTAGCTGTTACATTTCCAATTGTACTAGGAATGACTGGTGTTGTCGTGTGTAGGGTGCTGTGGGTGTCTGCACACAGCTCACCTGAAGCAGGCTTAGCTTTGGGCACCTGCCTTTCTTTCAGCTCTTCATCTTCTGGAGTGTAGTTTCTCAGCTTCAGATCTCTACACACACACACACACACACACACACACACACACACACACACACACACACACACACACACACACACACACACACACACACACACACACACACACACACACACAGTACACGTTTAACTACTGAACCCTACAGTGCAGTCAAAGCAGTTGTTGTAATAAATGATTGCCTAAAAAGAACCTTTTAGTTAAAGTTACATTTCATCATATCCAGTGTGGTGCAGCAACAATACATCTGTAAGTGGGAAGTAATATATTATTAATTGTTTAAAATAAATAGTTTAGTGACAGGTCCTATACATGAGCACCAAAGAGGCTCAGTTTTTATTTTATTTTTTTAACATATCTTGGCTCTAGAAACATCTTAAGCATACACAAGCACTTTTAATATAGCCAATGGCCAGCAGGTGACAGTGCAGGCATGCGCCTTGGTGTGTAGGCCACACAGCTGGTGTGACCTGGGTGACAGAACAGGGCTGGGGACTATACTCCCCAGGCGCCGGCACAAAGGCCGCCTTCATCCTCTTCACAGCAGCTAATTAGCATGTAGCACCTGTTCTATGAGTTTCACCAGGAGACTCCTGCTACCCAGCAGGGAGGGGATCACACATGCCCAATCAGGTCATCCCTCACCCGCTGTTCTAGACACCGCTCTGCTAATGCCTTCTCTAATTACATCCTCTCAGTACATCATCTAGGGTCCACGAAGAAGCCCTCGCGCGGGGTGATCGAGAGACGTCAGTCACGGGGGTTCGTTTCGACTGTGTCTGTAGGGGATTAAAAGTTCTTTTTCAGCATGGATCTCTCAGCGGCGGGTCTCGCAAGGCGTGTGCCGATTCCATGGCCACCAGGAAGGGGCGGAGACAGGTCTGCAGGGCGGGGGTGGAGACACGCCCCTTACTCCTCACGCTTCACAAGCACCAGACCTCGTCCTCAAAGTCCTGCCATCAAGTGACGACGAGACCACGGCGAGCTGAATGACAATAAGTGTGAAAGTAGCAAATAGTACAAAATGACCTCTGACCCTAACCACCCCCCACAAAAAGAGTCCAGAAACAGCTGACCTCAAGCAAGAACACGAAGGGAAAATACTCGAGTGAGAAAGTGAGACAGAAGGCCTGGAAGCACGTCCCGCTCTTTCCTGGAGAGACTTCCTGACCACCTGCGGGAACAATACAGCTCCGAGCCATTCTTCATGTACAGTGCAGCAGGCAAACAACCCCACACTGCTGAAATGTCAACAGTCTGCTGACCACTTCAAGCACCGTGTTCGACACCACATCCGAGACTCGAGGCCAGTCAGCTGACGGCATACCGCGGGTCCCACCAGACTGGGACACAGAGAGGCAAGGAAGGCGCCGGACACAACACTGCCATATGAAGAAGGAAGAGGTTTGGGGGGGGAAAGCAGTGACATAATGGGGCTAGCGTCCAATCAGCTGCCTGTTACTATGCAGTTTTAAGTGCACAGTTTCACGCCACTGGTTGTTGTTTACTGTCTTGCGAGGCAAAGTGACTCATCTGTAACTGGTCAATGGGCAGAACACAGAGGGGGGAAAAAAAATCCTCTAAAACATTACAGCCAGCTAATTCCCAACCTTGACCGTGAAGGTACGGCCATGAGAGGCGGGCAGTTGTAAAAGGTGAGGGTGATCCACCTTCGAAGGACAGCCACTATCTCTGAGGGCACCGTGAGTCAGTGTAGCCTTCAGCACGAACGCATCCATCTGACCTCACCCTGCCTTTCTGGGCCTGCATGAAAAAACAATGACACACCAATACCACAGAGTGTAGGCACGTAAAACCTTTGTGGAACAACAAATTCACTGAACCACAGAGTTGATGATGTTGGTACAATAGGGATAACGCTCCCCTATGCATGCCTGCTTTGTTATGGTAGGAGCTCATGTAAACATACCCTAGGCTACTGCCACACCATGTTCAATGGTCACAAGATGTCCAAGTCCTCAAATGGTCAAAAGACATTATATCACCATCAAACCCAGGATTACTATACATTTCTAAATGTTAATTTCTCAATTTTTATGAATTTTACAAGAACAGTGAACAAATGACTTACTAGAAGTGCTACAGTCAGTTTAACCATCTTCTTGCTTTTCACAGTTGTAGTCCATTATGTAGATCTAATGCTGTGTAAACAGGCACTCCTCGCCCTTTTCAACTCAGGTAAAGGTAACAAATTTACACACCACAATTTATGACTGCTTTCAACTACTGCAATGTTTATAATGGCACAGCGAGAAGAGAAGAATCCAGGCAGCAGGCCTCTAGGTTGGGTGGTGTTGTTTCTCCCGTCTGTGGCACCATTGTTGTGCAAACTGAGCTCCACTGCAATTTTAATGATGCGTGCTTAGTCACAGGAGAATTTAAAACCTTTAAACCTTCCAGCCCAGACGACACCTATAAACGCACAGTACTTCCTCCAGCAAATGTAGAGGCCTCGGAAGAGCTTTCCAGCTAGAACCTCCAACAGCCTACACAAACTACCGCACACTCTCATGCAAAAACAAAAAGCCTTAGGTCATTATACCCCACATTATATACAAGTAATGTCAGAAATCTGAAATGCCAAACGCTTCCTTAACTCAGAGTAGGGAGTCCCGAGGTTCTGTCCAGTATAAACAAAGGGTGTAAACAATGGAAAATGTCCGGTGGAGGGGATGGAGGCCTTGGCCTGAAATAGAGCCCAGAAAACACCCCCAGCACTCGCAGAACTTGCGTAAACAACCAATACAGCCTTGTAATGGGCCATTCGTGTGTTTTGTTTTTTTTTGTGGCATAGTACGTAGGTGGAAGTGGTACTTTGAACCGAAAGCCTACATTGGGGTCATGTTGATCACATCGGGTTTTATTTTACATTAACAGATAGCTGGAAAAAGGAATGAAGAAGTTTGTGTATGTGTGTGTGTGTGTGTGTGTGTGTGTGTGTTTCTTACCTGTGTCTCTCTGCAGCTTCATCCTCATCTAGTGCCCTTTTGCTATCAGGCTCTCCATCTGCTGGTCCCCTCCCCTATAAAAGAAAATGAATGTGATCATCACTTAGCTATTATCATTCCAATAACACAACAATAAGAGAAACCAAACACATGGAACACTTCAATGGTGAAGCAATTATCATGGTTATAACGGTTATAGTTTGAACAAGCACCAGCCGTTATAATATCAACAAATATTACAATATCAACACCCAGAACTTTTATTCTAGTTACCTTATACTTAGTCTGATTGTGTGATTTGTTTGTAACTTGTGTATTCATCTGTATAATTTGTTTTTGTGTAATTTGTGTGTTAACGGGCCGCCCAATGGAGGATGGGTTCCCTTTTGAGTCTTGGTCCTCCCAAGGTTTCTTCCTATTCCCCACCATCATAGGGAGTTTTTCCTTGCCACTGTCGCCTTTGGCTTGCTCACTAGGGATTTGGACCCATAGTATTGTTAACCTTGTAAAGCGCTTTGTGACAACATGTGTTGTGAAAAGCGCTATACAAATATATTTGATTTGATAAGTTGTGCCTTCATTTTTGATAAATATAATATCGAGTATAGAAAATTTACTCCCATTAGAATGGGAGTAAAATTCAATTGCAGTTTCAAAATCAGCAGAAAGCAAGAACAGTTCTGCGATGGTGAATCGACCATATACAGTGGTGCATTCTGCAAATTAGGCTATAGCATCAATACATTTAAAATAAATACATAATTATTAACAGAAAATATAAATAATATATTATATAAGAAACAGAAGCTCTTGGATAAATTATTAGACCATCTGTTAAATCTTTAATCACATTCTAGTTCCAAAATGCCCCTTCATGTTAATATCATATAAAAACATATTTGAATTTCAATATGCTTATTTGGACATGAACTCTCCTTAGCTTCATCAACTAATTTATTCATTTTATTAATTAATATTAATACCTTAATTAATATTATTTTATTTATAATCTTTTCTATCCAAATGGGTGGTAAGGGACTAGAGTTTGCAATGATCATCCATAAACAGCAAAAATTCCATTTTATGATGCTAAACATTTTCAAGATGGAGAATCACTTTGGGACAGTTACAGATTATTAAATAAAAATTATTAAAAGCTTAAAAGTACAAACAAAACGTTTTGTATGCCTTTTACAATGCTTAGACCATTAACATAATAAGCATATGCTAAATATTTTAAACATTTTAAGGCTGCTTAGGTAGGCTAAATCACGCTGTCAAATAGTGTGCGCAGCAATCAGTTTCAGCCACTGTGTTCTCAACATTTTCTTAACACTATTCGAAAATTCCCCTGAAAGATTCTAAATTAAAGCTCTTTTAATTTACAAACACATGCTGGTGGTTTAAGGGATGCACTGACCATAATCATATATGTAAGCAGTCACTGCAGTTTTCAATAGTGAAATTTGAGATTATTGTTTGACAGCTACGTGTGTACATATCAAAGAGATGTTTACCGAGTAAATAACTGACTGTAATGTACACCTGGTGCAGGTGTGGTTCTGAATTCAGCACCCCGAGGTGCACCTACCCCAGGTGGACCCAAGTGGGGTTAAGAGGGGTGTGTTTCCTGGCAGGTGACCTGCTATAAAGGTCCACCTCTTGTTGATCCTAGCTCTAAATCCTTCTGGCCATTCAGCCTCATGTTAGTTTATGTCATAAAATGGACATGAACCCTGTTTATACAGTTGGACCGTTAACATTGAGTAGCTACATATATACTCTTAATATATACAATGTTAATACAGCTAACTAGCTATATTGGTCGATTTAGGAGCCTCAAGGTGTGCTGGTGGATTATTTGGGGGTCCAGTGTGAAGTAACTACACCAGCCAAGAGATGCAGGACCTTAACTAGTGGCTAACGAGATAGCCACTTAGCTAGCCTAGTTCACTGATACCCAACTTGTAAAGTGCAAGATGAAACGTAACTTATCGGTAAGATCGCTTCTGAAAACACCTCGCCCACACCAATAATAACTGCTCGCCGAATGACTGAAATGTCGATTAATCAAATATTAAAGCAACAGGTTCATTTATATAATAAGCTAAGCTAGTTAGCTAACTAGTTACCTTGCAGACTTCTTGTTTGCCAGTTAGCCTATCGTATAAAATGTAGAGTACAGTGAATTAAAAAATCTCATTTTAATGAATATGGGACTCACTTGAAGCTGACGTCCCCTGAGTGCTTTTAGTCTTTCTTTCCTTTTCAGAGCTTGTTCTTGTAACGAGCCCACAGTCTGTTCCATTGTGAAATACACGCAACACAGGCATCTGACATCGACAGTCAAGGCTGCCAAGGTCACTTAGAAGAGAACAGAGAACATCGATTTGTACGCGCTTTTAGTTCATTTAAAACCTCTGGTGAGCAACGTAAAGCAGACGTCGTAAAACTAGGTCAGCTTAATGAGTACGTTTTGGATGGGAATGCCATTATGAAATGTTGGCAATCTACAATAGCATAGTTTATGCGGCAGTGTATCTAAGATAGTAATTGCAATTTTCTTAGCCCATTGGTTTGTGACCTTTATACACATACGATAAAACTCAACTTTTAAAATTGCTAGTTGCTTATCAAATGACCAAACATAGCACAGTGAAAAGCTAAAAACTCAGACTAGCAGCCATGCAGTGTCTACAGAGTATGGCACGGGGGGGGGGGGGGGGGGGGGGGGTGGGGGGGGGGGGTGGAGCAGAGCATTGCCATGGTAAAATCAGCTGCTTCTGGGTTTATCTTCCGACCATTGCTTGGATTCCAGACACAGCAAATCCACAAAGTGTACTGACCTTGCAAAATAAGTACCACAAAAGGATGAACTATCACCCACTCCACATGCATTACTGTAGGAGTTGTCTACTGTAAAAATATCAGCAGCTTTACAATGAAGACAAAGAAAAGGCTTGCTGATTGTTTTGTTGATTCTACACAGATGAGCTTTACACAGATAAGCTCCACCTGACACAAAGTCATAGGTCGACTAGTCGTGAGAACAGGTTTACCAGCTTTTAGGAGGTGCACTTCCTGTGGAAAGTTGTATAGTTGAACTCTGCGCAAGATCGATCTCTGTGCACTGCAGTAGTGTTCGGCAGTAAGGCTGCCACACTGTTCAGTCGCATTTATGCAAATCCTGTGCAGTAATCTATAGAGTTCCTGGATGATGTCATAAGCTGGATTTCGGGCCAAATCTACATATTGCCACTGATGGTACCTGGCTTGTTGCTGGCCCACTGATGCAGTTCAGACCCAGCCAACATCAAGAGAGTTCAAGATCAAGAGAGCGATGTAACATATCAGAGAACACTGTCCATGTCCACATATGTGCCATCTTGAAAATGTTTATGGCTTCATGATCCTGTCTTGAATAGGTCACGACCTTCTCACTTTTAAATAGGACATTATCAACTTGCCATAAATTCTCAACATGTTACATCAGCTCACTCACCTGTAGTGGTAACGACAGTGCAGGGCACTGCTGTGGATGAACCATCTGATGAACTTCACTCGATGGCCCCTGCAGCATCCAACCCAACCTGGTCTGGATTGCTGAAGAGTCTAACCAGACAGGTTCCACAGGGGTGATGAGGTGTGGTGGGCTCCCTCAATAAGCAGCAGGAGTCTAGATATCTTAAAGGGTGGAATTAGCAGGCTGACCAAATGTTTGTATTTGTTCTGAAGCAGCTCCATGGGGTTGGTATGATCTGTGAAAGCTCCCGTGATACGATACTTGGCCTTTGGGTTTGCAGGAGAGAAGATGGAGAAGGATACAGACAGTGGTAGACCATCTGAAGTGCCTTGAATGCCAAGCTTAATTCTGTGCAATAGCACTGTCAGATCCATCATCCAGTACTGTGAAGGTATCAAGGGCCTGGTCACCATGATGGAGGAGAAACCATATGACCTTTAGCAGGACTCGATTGCCTTCAGTTGGTCTTTCCAGACTTCAGCGGCTGAACTCTCATTGGACTTCTCCATCCTGGCTGACGTGACTGATCCCATGAAAGGTCTTTCATTTACTTTTATTTAGATGTCTTCCTTGGCACAGACTGCAAGTATTCTTCAGATTGCACTGTGCCACCTGCTGTGAGCATGCATATTGGCCAGCATAGCATCTCTTGTTGGCCTTTATACAATCTGATACTTGCTCTGTGATAAGGTCAGTGATAGCTATGTCCTGATGTGGTGCTCTACATTATAAGGGAAGTATACTTTAACCTTCCCTTTCGCATGGGTAGTTTTAGCTGGTGCCATGCAGGTCATCTGACCTAACACAAATCTCGAGCCTATCTCACTGTCTCTACATAGTCCCCTTACCTGGTTGCTGGCCATCACAGTCTTGGCACCAGGTTTCATAGTTTAGCCATACTGTAAGGACAGTCAGGGTGTAGTTGGTACCAGAGAGATAAAAGATGCTGCAGATAAAGTTAGATAAACCTCTGTTCAGGTAGTTACTTCTTTCTCTGACCCTAGTTTGAAGCTTGCTTTCTTCAGCTTCAGGTGTTCTACTAAGATCTGGTGTTTAGACACCTTTACCCCATCTACCGTTAAAAGGTTCTTTAGTGTGATCTTCAAGGGAGCAAACTCACTTGTATCTCAGCTTATGAAACTAGGGATATGGAACGAGGTAGTAAGATGTCTCTGTGATGGAGTAGTTGTTGCTGATTGACAAACTGGGAGGAGGTGGCTACAATCTTGGGGTGCCTGAGAGTTGTGGGACTGTTGACTGTTGTTAAAGATGGATCACAATGATCTAAATTGGATTAGTTATTACTGTAGGTACAGAAGAGTCATCTGGGCATGGCATTTCCTTTGGGGAGACACATCATAGGCTGTGTGGTAGATGCCTTTGCTGTGAATGCTATATGTCTGTTATTTGCTTAGGTACGCCTTGAAGGCTTGAAGATCATTCATCACTTGGTCCAGATGCTCCAGTAGAAGTTAGTTTTGGATGGCCTCTTTTGGATGCTAGAAGCAGCTCCATGCTGTCTAGCACATAGGTCTCACTTCAGTCACACGCTATGATGAGGAATTTGGCCAAACTGGAGATGTCAAGCAGCATCAACCAGTTGTCATTCCCTCCTGTATTGTCTACTCCTCTTTGTGCCATTGTCTGTGATGATAACCAGCTCACTCTGGTTCGTAATCCTCATGACTGGAGGCAATATATATTGGATGGGGCATCTGCCCTGAGCCTCGTACTCTTGAACAGGATCTATCTTCAGAGGGTAAACAGTGATAATCAGGCTTGAAACACTATATCAAATCTAGTGAAGACTAGAGCTATGAAGTGGATGGCTGGTACTGGTCTGTTTCTACTGTGTCTAACTTGGCTAAAACATCACTTGAGGTCCGGAAGATTAATCTCAGTCACGGACAATGATGACACAGTGATGATACAATGATGGGACAGTCATGGTCTGGTAGTAAAGGAACCGGTCTTGTAACTGGAGGGTTGTGGGTTCAAGTCCCAGGCACTGAAGTGCCCTTGAGCAAGGCCCTTAAACCCCAACTGCTCCCTGGGTGCCAGGTTCCACTGCTCTGGACATGTGTGCACCACAGCCCCCTAGTGATCATTAGTGTGTGTGGATGTGTGTTCTTACCGCACAGATGGAGTACTAATTTCTCTTGGAGTAAAAATCACAATAATCATACTACATCCAACATTTTACATATGACATCACACAACCATAGTTGTGTTCAATCATGGGTTAGTGTGCTGCAATCGCATACTTCAAAATGGCCCAGGGTACTTTTCGCTTACTGTTTAATGCATACTATTCGGACATACTACGCCTTATAGGAGGGAAGTATGGCATTTCGTACGGAGTGATACTCTGCAGGTAACCCTCAGCATTATTTGCTTCCTACAAGGGGTGGCGTCTTATTCACTTTCAATCATGTGACCAATGTCTTAACCAATGACACAGTGTCAAACTAGAACGTCATGTTACTCACTATTTAAAAAGAAGCTCAAATCACAAAGAAAGCAAAATAATCAAAATATATTTCACTACAAGGCCTTTTGAACAATCAAAATGAAGCAATGAAGATGCTTTAAAATATTACACTTTTGGAAATTTAAAACCCCATGGAATTAATGTCATGATTTAAACATCAATGTTTCATAATGTAAACTGTATCCATTTCAGAACCACTTTGCTTGCACAACTGATGAAGCACGTCTATCTGAAATATCCTGTTTCTCTGAAGTCCTTGTGTGTATGTATTGCTAGTTTGGGAAATGTTAAATGTTCGGTTATGAATGTCATTAAGAATGTTTAGGAATATTAGGAATAATCCTCTACATATTGTTTGCTGTTGGGGTAAATAGTTGTTTTAATGTTTAGAGCAAATGTGTTATAAATAATGACATAGTATATCTACTTTTGCATATATCTAAAAAGTCCAATAAAGTGTTTTGATAAAATCTTAAATCTTAAAAATAAAGTGTTTTCGTAAAATCTTTCCTAGTTTAAAATTGGAGAACACTTTTGCTTTGCAGGTGAGTCTATTCAGATTTAACACTGCCACTTCACTTTTGCATTTTGTTTGCATGATCCAAAGGGGTCTAATAGTACAAAAGATGTAGGTTTTGAAAGTAAAATGTGTATTTTAAATATCCTGTAAACCACCCAATAAGATTGATTTATTTAGTATGTTTTGTGTCATTAAATTCATCCGGTATTCATCGCCACTGTAAGGTAGTACGTGTCATGTGTCTTGTGTAAAGCTTATTTTAAGAATGACGGCAATAACAGCTGTGTGCATGTGTACATCCGCGTACGTAAGAAAATACACACAAACACACGTTCGTATAGAGCACAAAAAGTGCTTGTAGTGAAGCGATCACATATTGTAAACAGGCTCAACTTTTCATATAATGCTGTTCCAGGGGATGTCTGCTGTACGTTAGCAGTGCCTTTTGAAAGCTTCCTTGACTGAGCGGGGGTCTTCCTGAGTGTCAGGCTGGAGCTGCGTGTGCTCTCTACTGCCACACGTGAAACGTTTGGGATGTGCGGGGCGGAAAGTGAACCTTTATCACGCGTGCACAGTGCGCTTCTGAAGTTGGCGAGGATCTTCCAGCCAGGGATGTCTCTTCATGCTCCCGCCGCATCAGAGCTTATTTTCACTCGTTTGTTCACTACATTCCGTGATATTTCACTGTGAGTTTTCACATTTATTTTAGTGATAAACCATCTTCATGCAACTTTGGGAGATCATGGAAATCAGGTAGAAACCTGTTGAGGAGCATGTATTTCCTCGCCAGCATAACCGCCTCCGTGGAGTTATATCCGAACGACTTTACGCGTGTGGACGTGAAGTTAAATGGTTTAATCTACTCTTGAGCGAAGCACAAGGCGGTAGAGAATGGCTTCGAAGGAGCGGCTGTACGAGCTGTGGATGTTATATTACACCAAGGTGAGACACACGGCGACCCACACGACACCTGTTGGCTCGGACTTCACCTCGAATCAGTAGCTGCCGCTCGGTTTTAAAGTACCGCAGATATAGTTAAGGACACAAATCTGTACACTGCGATAATGTCGCATTATGCAAATAGTTAAGCAGGCAACCATATTTGCCATTCCTCATCCTTTTCCATGTCTCGGTCAAAACAACTGTTTCAGGAAGTGTAGCTAAATGGACACAGTATCGTTGGGGTGCAGCTGTCACTGTGAAAACTCAACATTTCTTCAGTCTCCAAATGTAACGGACAAAATAAAAAACTATTCATATTGCCATGTCGGGTGCGTTTTTGTGTTGGGGTTAGTCATTTTTAGTGCATGTGACCGGCAGTTCCCAAATCTCAAGTGTTATTAGTAGTACCTGAGAGTCAGGTAGGTTGTGTTGGGCTACTTCCTTATTATTTCTCTATTGTCTTCACTAACCGACAGTCCTCATATGTCACGCTGTGGCTTCTGTTTATACGCTGTGGTATTGACAGCAACGACTGTGTTCATGAACTTCGAGCACATCTTTAAACTTAACACATTAACAAATGTATTATTACTAGTGAAAGAACAATACTATAATAATAGTCGTATTTGTTAGCAATATTTGTCCAGCTGTGAGCTTTCAGTGGCTTTGAGGTGTAGGCATGTGTGATTCTATAGACATCGACCATCGTGTCACAGATACACAGAAGCAGACGATTAGTGGTTTAAATCTCCGCCAAAGTGTCTTGTGTCTGGGTAAAAACGAACTTTGTGTTTGTCTTCTTATCTGCACTCGAGGGAGATAGTTAATTATGAGTTGATACGTGGCTCCATTTCAGCACCTTTCCCATCAGTAGAAAAATAACGCGCAAAGAATAAAGAGACTGAATTCTGCAACAAGAACAAGACTGGCCTCTCTCTCCTTGATATCACACCCTCTAGTGGTCCACACGACAAGTGAAAAAGGCTTCACATTTACCAATATAGCAACATTTATTTCTATTAGAAACATATGTATTTTTCAGTATTATGGGTTGAATTTAGCTTTTTGTGTTTTCGTTTAGTTATATCTCATTTGTGTATGTACTTCTGGTCAGCTATCGGGGTCATCCCAGTAGCCTGCAGCCTGTTCTTGATGAATGGCTACCATGGAAACCAAGACAGCAGGTGCAGGATACTAGCCCCATACCACTGAGATGCAAGGAGTATCGGAGGCTAGTGCTAGCACACGTCTGATTAAACAGCAGTGACACAGCATATGTGCAGTGGGAATGATTTTGTGGGCAGCAGATTGTGTGATTACCAATCATTTGAATTATGCATCAGTCTTTCAATCTGCTCTTGCCCCTGGGAAATTCTCCTCTTATAACTGGAAGTTTCATGTTTAGCTTTCTTCAGTCGATGTTGCTCTATGTGTGAGACCTGTCTTGTTTCATCACAAGTGGACACTCTAATAATAATAATTTTTTAAAATCTTGATTTTCCTGTTTTGCCATTTTCACCAGTTAAGACAGTAAAGCTTGTCTCTGTGCTACTGTTCTGTTGACTTAGCTATTAACTGCTTTTATTTCTACATGCTTTGTCCACAAATATTTTGGAAGTATAGGATTTGTTGCTTACCTTTCACATTTTACTTGATGTCATGACTTTGTCTGTTCAAACATGTGTGTTTTGAATATTTACTTGAGTTAGTATTTGAATATTTACTTGAGTTATTATTTGAATATTTACTTGAGTTAGTATTTGAATATTTCTTGAGTTAGTATTTGCTTATTTTGACTGCACATCTGACTGCACAGTGCATTCCACACATTCTTTTTCAAACACGCATTGTTATTTGAAAACTCATCTTCAAAGCACCTTTCACTACACTCTTTGGCTTTGGTATAATTCAGGTCCATATTGGGCTAGGCATCCTTCCTCCACACCCATAACAGGAGTCACTCGTGGAATGAGTCTTTAGTTCACCCAGTGTCATAAAGCACAATTTAACAATTTGACTGGAGAATGGAGCACTTACACCCTTCCTGAGCAGAATCTCTAGCCCCCCTCTCTCTTTAATATATATTTTTATATATATATAATAAAAGATTGCATCAGGGCACTTGCTTGATCAGGTTTTCGACCATGGATTTTTTAAGCTGTAGAGAGAAGAGGAGAGCATGCGGAATGGTTTATACTCTCCTGACACTTTAATTAGCATACATAATGCACCTACAATCAAAGCAGGCTCCTGAGATAATGGCAGACTATTGAAGTAAATGCAATGGCTAGGTGATGGTTACATAGGCCAAGCTGTCTCTCTGTGACAAGCTCTCATTCACCTAAGACTAGAGGCACCTCTGTGTTAGCCCACTTCCTCCTGACTGTGTTGCTTGGAGGACAACAATGATGTGATCAAACCACTTCCTGTCATGGCTGCTATCACTGATATCCTCTGAGTACAACCTGTTTTTGTATGATCATCAGTCCTCTCCGTTCTCACTTCCATTCTCGCAGCATCATTTTACAAGTTTTCCATCAGGTTTTGTGTGTGTGAGTGTGTGTGTGTGAGTGTGTAGTGGTTGGGTTTGGATGTGAGTAAGCTGCAGGGTTCCACTGATTTAGTTTCATTTCAGCTAAGTGATCACACCCAAACAAGTTTCTGTTTTAGTAAATTAAATGAAAGGTTTCATGTGAAAAAGAGAATTTATCAGTTTTGCTAATGTAAAACCATCTTCTGGGTACCTTGGTCAGCTGTGTCCAGCACACCATAGCCACACAGGTTACAGCGTGTGCTGCTCTGGCCAAGTTGATTTTGTACATTGTATATTTTCTGCAGGCAGTACACACAATACACCTGACTGCCTCAGTGGATTCCATTGCACCTGAAATGTTTTCAGTGGGCGGCCTTATTGTGGGCCTTTTGTCATGTACCAGAAGGTCAGGTTCTGAGGATTACTGGCACTCTGAGCAAGATGTTTGCTCACATGTGCCATTCCACGTAAACTATCTCATAAAGTTCTGACTGACTTTTCAGGCGTAATTGTCCTAGATTTCAATCTGAGCTTTCAGCCACACATTGATATCATATTGCTGCATCATGTCATATAATATTCATTGACTAAGAACAGTTTTCGACTTGTCATTATTGGTTCAGTATTGAAATTTTGGAAAATTACAACTAATTTTCAAATTCTTCCTTGTCAATATATGTCTAATTTGTTTATTCCTTCAGTTATTACCTTTATTATTATTGTTATTGTTATGGTGTCATTATTATTATTATTATTATTATTATTATTATTATTATTATTATTATTTTGCTGCTTACTCATTCAACAAGGTATATGTTGGTGAGCAAGGTATATAAGTTGGTGACTGTGTAATTTTGTAAAAGAAAATTCTGGGGGCTTTCCAGTTATAAGCTTAACTACACCTGCACCAGGTGAAGGCAAAAATGGCACTTAGCATTTGAGGAAGCTTGGAATGTAAAATGTAATGAAACTATTTTTGTTCCCCTTTGTTTTAGTGGCAACATATGTTTTCATTAATTACAATTAAGTAAAGTGCACCTTAACAGATTATAGTTTGAACTTGCTTTAAAATGTATAAAGGTAAAATCCATCGAAGCATTTAAATATTGGTATTTACCTAAAAAGGCTGCATTTTTGTAAATTAATACCAAGAGCTCATAGTTAATGACTCTAGTTAATTGTTACTATAGTTATTGACTCTTTAACTGGGCTATGATGGTATGGTAATCTCTTTACTGTCCTGTCTAAATAATAATTTCAAAGGTTAAACTAGATTGCCTTCATAAATACAGAAGAGGAAACACTTCATCTGTACTTCATCTTTATTAGTAGTCTGCTTCTGCAGGAATGTTTTTTTTTGCAAACTATTTTGCTTGTTTTTAAAAAGATCACACATTGCCTGATTTAAATTGTGCAGCTTTGAGGTCAGATAGTTTAGGACTGTGGTAAGAATGACCCTAACCCTAAACCCTAGAACTTTCAAGAAAACAGCGAGGGGCTTATGGTATATCATACCCAGCTGGAAAATATATACAAATATATTTGATTTGATTTGATTTGATTTGTTATTTGTAGTCCCATTTTATGTTTTTTATATTCTTATTACAAAGATTTTAATCACTAACAAAACAACAATTTTGTTGGTTAAGCTATTTTGCTGTTAAGATGTGTTGTTGTGTATAGAAATAGATAAACAGCCTAAATGTTAGTGTCATTAGTCTGTTATTATTTGACACTGTCTTGAACAAGGCTAGTGTCAAGCTGTTCCTGGCACTCCTTGAAGACTTTGGATTGAAGACTGTGTTTCAACAGGCGTGCAGATCTGTTTTCCTTCTTTCTTTTTATTTTTTCTCCTTGAGAACTGGCATTCATATCTAATCTGCAATATACTCTAAAGCTAGGATCATAGACTACGGATTAAACAACCAGTTGTTGTAAATTCAACCCAAAGGAATTTTATTTAGATTCACTCACTCAATAAAGAGTTTCTTTATTTCATTGAGAAATGCGATTTGAGCAGTTTGCCCTGCTGAAAAGCCGAGTGGGGTCCTTTCAGTCTGAGTAACACCCCTCGGCTTGAAATTCGCAGTGGTAAAAAATTCACATCACGTGATGAGGTCAAAGACATTCTTCTAGCTCTTCTAGCATTTAGGATTTGTAAAAGCCTCATGGGGCTTTTAAGGACATTGTTGCGTCTTAATTTTTAATCAGCTTTCATGAGAGATGATCCATCACCCACACATGCAGTGATCCTCTCTGGATACACACATGCACGCAGTGATCTTGTCTGGATACACAGACACTCACACACACACATGCAGTGATTCTGACTGACTTTTTCCGACTCCTCACATAAGTAATGAACCATTACTTTCATGTGCTGTACTGTTTGACTTTGATATCTTGGTGAATATGGATTCTGATTGTGATGTGCTATATTTGAATGCAAAACCTGGCTTTATGTTTATAGAGTATGCACAGGCTAGCTCCCCTCCACCTGACAAGAATACATCTGGATTACATGGCTTTGAGGTGTTTCTGCAGGCTCCTAGTTGTGTAACACATTGTAGCATTCACCTCACATGTCCACACATGTCTGCCAAAGAGTTTATCAATGCCAGATACAACTTTGAAAATCTTTCAGGGTCGAATGTCAAGCACTTACGAACGCCACATGAAGCAAGACCACTCTGGACAATAAGAAGTGGACACCCTGACTACAAGTCATTCTTTAACGTTACACCAACTGGTTTTATTGTCTGCGTTCACCACTGTAGCTGAAGCTGACAGGCCGTTGCTTTTTAGCACTGTAGATCTTTTTTGAAATGGCAGGGAAATCCACCCGTTCTCCAGGGGCACTTTCAGGGCCGTTAAATTTACCTCAGAAAGACCAGTCCAGGCCTGCTGCTGGTGAACAGCTCCAGTACTTTCCAGAGCCTCCCATGAGACTTTTGTGGATATATTTAACCTGCTTTTTTTCTAATTTAGTCTCATTGGTCTCAGTCTTCTTAAGGACTGTTAAGCTGGTGCGTTTATAATGCTGTTCTGCAGATCTCGGTTTTGTCTGTTGTCCGTTTGCTGAGCTTGGGTGCTCAGCTGTCCCTAAAGCCTTAACTCTATTTTCGTGAAATTATCCCCAGTTTTCCCTTAAGCATCCTTAGCCTACATTAATGCCCGTGACCTAATTGAGAGGAAGTCTGTGTTTTCTTCTTATTTAAACCCACATCTTCATTTTTTAGCCCTCATTTATTTGGTTTTATACAGAACAAGCAAGCAGTTCATCTTTTGAAATTTTTTTATATGTGTGGTGGATTTCGTTGCTGTTTGTGCTTCTTGGAAACAGTCATGGTGAAAGAAAGCAGGGTTGTAGTGGTGAGTGGGTGGGAGGGGGGGCTGCAGTGGAGGGCTAATTAACCCTCATCATTGGCTCTAATTGGGATAATCTGCATAATGGTATAGCAGCTCCCTGTCTGCAGCTACTCAACCCATATCCTCCTGGAAATACTTTGCAGCCTTCTGGAGGTTTGATCCAGTTCAGTACTACCTGCATGTTTTGACTGGTACTCTCACTTACAGTCTACAGGCAGAAAGACATGTATACATGTGCACTTATATTACTCGTGATGGCATAAAGCTTAGTGTAACTAAACCGCTTTAATCTCATGTCACAGTATAAATCAAATACTAGTCCTAATTTGACCTAACCCTTAATCTTAACCACAACGAATCTCTCATTAAAAACTGAACCCCAAATTTAAGCAAAGCTCTACTCGTATACATAAATTTAAAGTGACCCTAAACTAAACTCAAGTCCTCTCTGTCTCTCTGTTGTGAATGATAACCTCTAATGTATATGTACTCTTGAGGTTAGGACTCCTTCCCATGTGCCCCGTGTCCATGTTTACTGACACAGAACTGAACCAGGAAACCCAGAGAACCTCTTTGTCCCAGCTCAGCTGCTGCTGGGCACGGAGCCGCCCAGAATCTCAAACACCCACTGCCAGCTGCGGCCTCCCTCAGGCTGAATTGAAATTTGGCTTAGGCAGCAGATCAAAAGTTTCTGAATGTGGGCATGTTTGCGTTTATATGAATTCAAATAGTACAGCTCTTTTAAAACGGAACAGTGATGGGCCCCTTGTGATTTTTGAGGTTTTGATGACTGTGGAGCTTAGGAAAACCGTTATATTCCCCTAGGTATCGATATGAGGACATGAGCTGCGTATATAATTAAGTATATGATCATATTACCACTGGAAGGCACCGGTATTCTGGATTTCATTTTGGAATTCTCAGTATGGCTTATTTTATTTCCAATTAGCATTATTGAAACTGATAATGCCGCACAGTGGCTGTTGCTGTTACTTTATACGAATTGTGCTTCTATGTGTTGTATGACTAACCCCGCCTGCTAAAAATAAATGTAAAGTACAGTAGCAATTAAATGTTAACTATTTGTTGATCAGACCATAAGTTAAGCAAGTGTTTCTTACAAGTCTCTCCAACAAGTAATGATAACAGTGTGAATGATAACAAGCATTTTGTAGTGATTGTGCTATAGGAAATCTCTCAGTGTATGATCTGTACATCTGTGTATGATCTGTGCATGGATAGGATTGTTTCAAGTAGTCACGCTCATAGCTTCATAGCAGCATTATTAAAATGGCTGACCTTATAAGAGGCTGGCAGAGGACACCCTGTGGGACTACAATGTTGGCTTTTACCCCGCTCTGGTATTTTGTCACTTAGGGAAATTGATCCACCAATGGCCATTACTAACGGACACCCATACAGCTGTCGTCCCAGTCAGGCTTTAATGTTCTTCCGCTTATGCCTGCAATTCTGGAAGAGTGAGTATGTCTGAGGGTAGGTGCTATCATGCCTGCCCATTTACACCAGATTCCCACTGCTCTGCTGTTTGTCTGTGGGCTGTGCTGCTGTGTGTGCTGATTCTTCAAGTTTTTTCTCTGGTTGGGAGAGGATTGCCACAAGCCCCTAGACGTCCACCAATAAGACAGCGACCGTAGCAGGAAAGGAAGTAGTGATGATGAGAGGAAATGTGCTTGGCTTAAAGTGACTCTGCATTTCCTTGTTGTTTGACAGAAGCAGAACGAGAGAGAGAGAGAGAGAGAGAGAGAACAAAACAAAACAGATAGAGTTTAATAGAACGCCAAATAGAAGAGTAAGATAGGCTGTTTTTTATAGGAAGTAAGAGAGCGTGTGCATAATGGAAGAGACTGTAAATGGTTGAGAGCATCACACGTGGACGTGTACTGGCAGACCCAGCGAGTCAACTGTGGCTCAGAAGAGACCGGGGTTCTCCCCCCGCGACCTCCCCTGCCATGAGACATGGACTGGTCCCCAACCGAACGGCAACTGGTAACGTTCACTACACTGTTTCTGCCAGGGGTGTGAAATGGCTACAGCCGAGTTTTGTAGCAGAAGTGTGTGGCGGTTGTGCCAGTGCTGGTGGGAGTGTTTTGCTACTCGTGTTGTTTTGCCAGTGAAACGCGTATCTCAAGCGTTCGACTCGTGTGTGGCGATGCATCAACTTCCTCTGCAGACGTGCCGGCCAGTCGGGCTCTGTCGTGGTCGGAGCGGAGCGTCCAGCCTACGTGCTGGTCTTTTGAATCCGTGCCTTTTGCCTCATCGTCTGCAGTGAGTCTGGGAGCAGCTGTGTAGGCTGCTGACATCTCACCAAATCTACTGATGAATAATCCCCCTCGGCGCTTTGAAGTTTGACAATAGCCAGTTGAAACGGCAAGGCAATGATGTTAGTACCTTGCTGGCTTATATGGACACCACGTTATTGTGCAGTGTCACAGTGAATTATGAGTCCGATTTGATATACAACAATGTTTCCTAGTCTGGTGCTCAGAAAGCCCCAGACATTTCTGCAATATCCCATTACCCATCTCCAGCTAGAACAGGTAGAGCAAGGTGCTAACAACACCAAGGTCAAGGGGTCAGTTCCCAGGGAATGAACATGCTGTCTGTCTATTGATAAATGTATGTAAGGCTTTGGATAAGAGAGAGAACATGTATAAATATAACCAAACAATTGAAAATGGTAACACGGATCCCTAGAAATGAATTTTTAGTTCATACATTCAGATTCATAACATAACTAGGGCATTGAGCAACCTGAAATGCCCTCGGATAACCTAGGATTATGACATGCCATGAAAAAGGTGAGTGCAGGTATGTAAGTGGTTTATCCATGAGCTAAGCAGTCAGTTACAGTTGTGTCATGCACAGTTTGAACTGAAACATCAAGTCTGATTACTTGCTGGTGTCTAGCCTTTAGCCCCAGATGTGTGATGTCACATCTGACATGGGAGTGGTAACTGCTGACAAAAATTGTACTCCTAATTACCTAGTGCTTAAGCCCAGATAAGTGGTACAATGAGAAATAGTGGACAAAGGATAGTGAACAGAGCAATGAGTTAGTGAACACAGCATTGGGTCTTTTGAAACAGGAATTTACGAGTTCCTTGCATTAATGACATGGTGAGGATACTACTGAACTTCTTCACTACCTCACATCTTCTTCCCATCCATCAATCACACTTCACTTCCTTTTTTTTTAAAGGTTTTTGCACAAGATACATTGGAGTTATGTAACCCAGTGATGTTGAAACGGGGCTCAGTGGCCAAGAACGTTATTGTGTATCGTTTATTGTGAATGTTATTGTGTACCAAGACTTGGTCCAGGCTTGCACTTTACCACCACATGCACAGAAAGAACCTGTTGATCACATCGCACTCTTGCTTGCAATATCCTCTGTGACATCACACAGGAGCACCCACTGCAACTTCCTGTTGTGCTGATTGTGGAGATAGACTTGTGTAAAAGGCATCGCGCACCATGGCCTCATAACCCATAACTCAGCCGAGCAGCGTGCTTCTCCCGAGACCCGGTTCAGGACTGTTCCCTCCCAGTGTACGCACGTTTACGCGTTCCTGCTGAGCTTGTGTCTGCTTCTAACCATCAGTACATCCTGTTTGAAATTTGACCTCCCCTCTGCCTTACTAACACTGACTGTCTGTCTGTCTGTCTCACGCTCCCTCTCTCTCCCTCTCTCTTTCCCTCTCCCTTATGCCATTCTGCAGAAAGATGTGGTTTACCTGCAGCAGTGGCTGGAGACGTTCGTGGCCAGCTTTGAAAAGATCATCGATGTGCAATCCCTGGAGCCACGTCGGTGAGTCACTGCCACTCTGGCCGCTCCAGATGCCGCCGTCTCTGTGCAGACAGCCCTGGAGAGAACGTGCACCACCCTCGGAGAAGGAACTCGTCAGAGCCGCTGTTGTCCACACCACAATGGGGATATGCAGCCAGATCTGAGTGCAGTGTTTGAACTTACTCACTAGCCTCAAGTGTTCAGTGTTTCAGCCAACGTTTACCTTTTGTGTGTATTTAAAATTTTGATTTTGAGGTTTTGAGACAATCAAGAAGTTGACATCAAGGGTTTTATGTTAATACAGCCTTAAGTGTATTAAGTATAAGTGTGTGAGGTAGTATGAAATGAGGGCTGTCTGCTGTGAGTAAGGATTGCATTTTATATACATGTTCTTACAATGAAGGGAAATGTAGTTTGAAAGCATAGTTTCATGTTCGAACCCCTGAGCAATAGTTTACTCTTGAGGTTTATGTGCCTCATGCATTGACAAACAACCAGTATCTCTTCTGTTCACTCCGAAAACAGCCAGGGCATGTATCTACAGGCCCTGAAAAAGTTTCAGAATGTTCTTTTATACCCTACAGCCTAGCCGTAAAAGTAATTACATACCCCAAAACCAGGCGACTGCTTTCACCAAGCAATTGCAATTGCTTGCAGTTGGTTTAACTGAAATGCAATTTCATAACCAGTCCTTCGGCTTAGCACACCGCTTCTACACTCCCAGCCCCAGTATTTTGTTAATAGTGTTCTCTAAATGCCGTAACATGTCCGTAACGACACCAATCCCGTCGTATGGCGACCTGACCCACCGAAGCCCTTCTGAGTTCACGGTAGCATGAAGCGGGTGTGTCTCCCTGCTCCTCTCTAGGCTGGAGGAGTGGAGCGGGGAGGTGCCGTGCCTCCCGCGGGACGTGCTCGTCTCCCTGGGCACGAAGCTCTGGCACAGCGTGCTCCACCTGTCGGGCCAGGACCAGAGCAGCACCGCCCCCCACCCGCTCCTCCTCATCAAGTTCTTCATCATCATCTGCAGGTAAGGAGGCCGCACGCCTCATAGACTCATAGTCAGACCAAAGACTAAAGCTTCAAGCCTGTGAATGACCTTGCAGGAATATGGAGAACATTGACCCTGACAAGACCCCTGGCTTCATGCTCGAGACCATCAAGCTGTTAAACTATTGCGTGAATCAGGTAAGGAAGTGTTTCTACATCAGTCCTTCCCAGATAGGCAAAAAAAACCCCATTTAAAAAAATGTTTTTTCATTTTAGTTTGTCTGTTGTTTTGTAAGGTGATTCCTTAAATGAACGTAGAGGCTAGAGCTGAGTTGGTATCAGTTCTAATGCAGTGCACCAGTGGGCTGGTGAACAGGTGGAATGAGAGGTGTGAGTTTAGCCTGCAGGAATGTGTCTGCACTGTTTCACTATGAAGGCCAGGAGAGGCACAGATGATGGCTGAGCCCGTGTAGATGTAGATGGTGAAAGGTGTGGAATGTGGGTGTGTGTGTGTCCGGGTGTGTTACAGCTGAAGAAGAAGCCAGAAGACCAAAACACTCTGCAGTCCGTGGTGCTGCACGGCCTTCTGCTGTGTGAAAACCTCTTTGACCCTTATCAGACATGGAGGAGGCGACAGGCGGGGTGAGTGAGTGAGCGTGCGAGCGTACGAGTGTGTGTGTGTGTGTGTGAGGGAGAGTTTGGTGGGTGGGTGTGGGAGGTGGTGGGGTGTCGATCTACAACAGGAATGTGTGGGAGGTGAGTCGGCCCATGAGTGTGGCGTGTTCTGGTTCCGCCCCTGCTGATAACGCGTGCATGCGCGTGCTACATGTGTGCAAGTGTGTGGTTGTGCGTGCATGTTGCCTCCAGCACACTGTGAACACTGCAGTGATGAGCAGTCTGAAACGGCACCATGAGCCTAACCATTCAAGCATGTAACTAATGTGATTTGACATTATTCCTGAATCTGTGTGTGTGTGTGTGTGTGTGTGTGTGTGTGTGTGTGTGTGTGTGTGTGTGTGTGTCTCAGCGAGGAGGTCAGCATGCTGGAAAGGAGCAAATACAAGTTCTGCCCTCTCACTCTGCCAGAGGAGCTGCCTGCTTTCTTTCACGGTACGCCACACACACACACACACACACACACACAAACAGTATGTTATGACATCGCATTGTTACTCAGCGCCATGATCTAGGGGAGTCGGGTCTGTCATGGTGGGCCACTGTCTCCTCTGTGATTAGCGGGGGGCACAGCCAGCTGCTAGTTTAAACACCTGCCTGCGTTCTCAAAGATGTTGCAGTGAACCAGTCTGAGGGTGCTTGCTCAGTTTGGCCATGCAGTTTGCACACTCCCCAAAGCTTTGCAGCAATACCCAAACCTCACGCTAGTGAAAAGGATGTTGTGTGTTCGAGATGAATTGCTGACACACTAAAATTACTGGCACGTTACACTTGCTTCTGTGACGCGTCTCTAGGTTTGACTTTACTGTGAGACTTAATTTAATCTGCCTTTTCTTTGCCCTCTGATGGAGAATGGTAGTAGTTCAGCCATCAGTCTGTCATTAAGGGCATATAGTGTCTACGGACACTCAGCCTTCCAGTCTGCACACTGCTTGAGAGTGTGCGCTCGTGGAAAAAGGGTTTGTGACCAGTTTCGCCAGCTCCATCTGTGTCGACAAAGGAAGTATGATGAAATACAAAATAAAAAGGCTGCCCCAAGTTAAAGAGGACTTTATGTGACTTCAGTAATGATCCTGGTGTATTAAGATGGAATGGGTTAGTCATCCATCTGTGTGATGGCTGGGTTGTGCTGCAGTATGCCTTCGCGCATTAGGACACCTAGATGAACCCTTGGCTTCCTGCTCTTCTGACACCTGCTACTGTATGTGGGCCTGGCCCTGCCTCCAGAATGCCTGCAGGATAGCGAGCTGATCCCCGAGCCCCTTCTCCTCCGCCTGGTGCATCTACAGGGCGCCGTCATCAGCGGCTGCAAGGTAACCTGTCCTGTCCTTTCCCATGGTGCACTTGTGTTACGCCACGTAACTCCTCTCCACAACACCCTCCTTTACCACAGGAATTAATCCCCCTTCCCACACGGGCATGTCTGGGACAAGTGCTTGTTTTCCACACGTGTGTATTTAGATGTTGCGTTATGTCCTCTCCACGTGTGTGTGCGTGTGTGTGTGTGCGTGTGTGTGTGTGTGTGTGTGTGTGTGTGTGTGTGTGTGTGTGTGTGTCCGCGCACGCGCGCAACAGAAGAACGGCCTGCTCTCCATCACACCCCACGCCGTGGACGACCTCATGTCCGTGCTACGCACCTGGTGCCTCCACCCTGCACCCACCGCCAAGGAGCCCAAGGAGGCCCGGCTGGTGCGGCTGACCCTGCGCTGCCTGACGGCCATCGTCCACCTTCTGCACGGCAGCAGCCCCGCCGAGAGGCAGCTGGGCATCAGGAGCGTTCTCAAAAGCTACTTCGAGCTGCTGAACTGGAACCGGCCCCCCGCCGCAGAGCGGGACGACAGCCCGGGCTGGGAGGACAGCATCATCGTGTTACAAACGCACATGCTCAGTAAGGGTCTACGTCCCGTCCTGGGCCACGCGCTCAACTACGGAGCATTTAGGCTGCTGCTGATTACTGCGCCCTGTTTCGTCTGTGTGTATTTATCTACTCTTTGTCCTGAGAAGTGGTTTGAGATGTGAAAAATTCAGACAATGCAAAATGAAACGTTGACTTGCACCCGCCTGGTAAGTCATACCTCCCTCTCCTGGGGCAAATCAGCCACATATTTTGCCACTGGTGGCTCCTGTCTTGGAAGACATAGTTATGCATGTGTGTTTTTTGACCGATAATAGACTTTTCTGTTCAGCGTACTTCAATAGCCTGGGTCAGGTTGGCCTTTTACTCCTGAGTGAGGTGTAAGTGGTTTTCATATCTAATCTAATGAAACCAGTTACAGGCATCATTTTTTTTCCTGTGTAATCTTTTTTTTTTAAGCTAATGGCAAACCTGCCCTTTACGCTCACATGCCATGTTAGTCACTTCAGAACTACCCAGACCTATAAACCAGTAGAGACATTAACTACTGACTCAGGACCTGCAGCAGTAGCTTGCGGTAATAGACGGCAGTTCCTTGAAGTGCCGTTCAGCGAATGGAGAAGTCTGCTTGAGCAGATGGCATTCTGTCTGCCTTTGCATTACTTCCCCACTGGCGTTTGCTCACTGTTTTCTCCTTTTATTACGGTAAAGGGCACAACTTTCATGCAAGCCAAGCAAGAAATGTGGCTTTACGCGGCTCACGCACTGATGACCTGTCGTAAAGAGACACCCCCCACCGAGGTTTAGGTTTGCACGCTAAGGTTTGGAATGGCACAAGTGAGCGTGTGCGTTTCCCTCCACCCCCACAGACGCCATCCCGGAGATCCTGCAGTGCCAGGACCGGCCCGTTCTGCAGGCCGTCTTCCTCAACAACAACTGCTTCGAGCACATCCTGCGCCTTATCCAGAACAGCAAGGTGAGCCGGGGCCTGACCCGCACGCTGCGGTAGCCACAGCTCATGTTCCGGGACCACCACAGAGCGGCCCGGAACGTGGGCCCTTGCAGTGCGGGAACACTGATCCACAGACGTTTAGTGCTTCTTTTTCATTTGAACTGTGCATGGGCGCTGATCAAACATGTGGGGTGTGTGTGTGTGTGTGCGAGATACTGAAAGTGTTTAATAGTCAGGACTAATACACATTCTTACTGTCCAGCTTGTTTCTGACTGATTGTGCTCCTCTTGTGTGTGTGGGTATTTGTGTGTGTGTGTGTGTGTGTGTGTGTGTATGTGTGTGCGCGCGCGCGCACTGAAGCTCTATCAGAGCAACAGGGCTAGATCAGAATGCGAGACTCAGTGTGACCTCCCCATGCTCACAGAGGCTGAAGTGGAGCAGGTACTTTCCCCTGTAGGCCCAGCCACAGGAAACTCCCCCTCTTTACACACACACACACACACACACACACACACACACACACACACATTTGATCCACATTATTCATCATCAGAGAACATGTGTACATGCAGGCCTGCAATGCACACGGACTTGCAATTAAAACCCCCAAAAACCCGAATCCAACTCATCTCGTACCTTTGTTCACGTCCTGAGGGGGAGTCTGCTGTTGACTGGTGTTGGGCTCAACCGTGTTTGTGTGTTTTCGTGTCCACATGTTTATGCTCGGTGTGAATGTCTTCCGTGCACCGTGGATATGCATGTATGATTGTGTCGTCTGGCATGTGCTCCTGGGTGCTGTGAGCGGCTCCTGGGGCTGCTGCATGGGCCGGGTCGCCGGCGCTGGTTTGGGCCGGTCCTCAGTGAGGCCGCCGGGTACGGGGGTTTTGGTGCCGTCTGATCTGTGTCATGGTTGTGGGTTTCCTTCCTCATCTGAGGCTCGGTTAGAGTGCTTGGTCCTGGTGTGGGTTGTGCATGTTTGCTGGGCTCTGTGATTAAAATAAGGTGTGCTTGTTCTATCCTGAAATCTTACTCTAATTTTGATCTCAGGTTTTCAGAAACCAGAAGTTTGCGGACTAATACATCTAATTTTGATGTATAAGTGACTCTAGCCGTAAGTGTCAGTGAGTCATGGATTGTGTGTGCATGTGTTTGTGGCTATAGGTCTGGGAAAAAGGTTCTGACTGCATCACAGTACATGCCATTGGAGTCCTCACGGCCATTATGAGTAACTCACCATCTGCTAAGGTATCTCTCTCTCTCTCTCTCTCTCTCTCTCTCTCTCTCTCTCTCTCTCTCTCTCTCTCTATCTATCTCTCTCACCCTCAGACACACACACCACAAGTTTAGTATTTATAACAACTTTACTACTTCCTCCCACCCCGTGCTTTTCTGTATCCAAACATACCTTTGAAGTTCTGTACAACTGAATGTATATTGTGACCCAATTCATCACTGCTAATGTGCTGCTGTTTGAGACGCCTTGAAAGTTCAGTAAGTGTGTAACAGAGTGGAAGTGCCTTATCTTATCTGCACCTCTGGAAGTAATGGCACAAAACCACGTGGTCTGAACGCAGGACCTGTTGATTCCAAATGAAGTGTTTTCTTAAAGTTTATAGGATTTAATGTTTGCTTTCATAGATCTTACACTCTGGAACTATCACTCATGTTTGCTTTCGTAAAAGCCCTGCGGTAGTCGGAGCAGGCCACCCTCTATTCAGAGCAGTCGTGTTAACTGTGAGCGGGTGATGAATCAGTGTGTGATCGTGCTCCACTCTTGGGGTGTGTCTTGTACAGGAGGTGTTTAAGGAGCGCATAGGCTACTCCCAGCTCTTTGACGTGCTGAAGAGTCAAGGTCAGCCCACCAAGAGGCTCCTCCAGGAACTGATGAACATGGTGAGAGACGAGCTTGAAGTCACAGCCGGACACAAGTTCTTACCGTGATCTTCATGGTGATGTGACCTTAGCTTATCTCTTCTTTCACACTGTATCAGTTTATCGTTGTTTTCTCCCTCCCTGCAGGCGGTGGAGGGCGAGCACTCTCAGGCTCTCCAGCTGGGCATCAGTAACGACCAGCCCCTGCTCCTCCTTCTGCAGTGGCTCCCCGAGCTGGGCTCCCGCCCGCTGCAGCTGCTGGTCTCCGAGTGGCTGGCCACCGTGTGCCGGGGCACGCTGGCCTGCCGCACCGTGGCGGTGGAGGCGGGCCTCGTGGGCCGCCTGCTGGACGTTCTGGCCGAGCCTCCGGAGCGGCTGGAGCGTCAGTGCTCCGACGCCCTCCTGGGCCTGCTACAGGACCTGGGCTCTCTGTCCCTGCGGCCCCGCGAGCTCCGTGGCTTCCTGCGGCTGCTCCGGACCGAGCCCGGAGGGCCTCCGCATCCCTACTGCGGCCGGGCCATACGGGCCCTCTCCGCCATGGCGGCCAGGGGCCACGGCGGGAGCAGCGCGCTGCAGTACTTCGACCTCACGCCGCCCATGGCCGGCATCATGGTGCCCGCCATCCAGCGCTGGCCCGGCAGCGCCTTCGCCTTCCACGCCTGGCTGTGCCTCAGCGCCTCGGAGTTCCCCCCTCCCCAACAGCACCAGCACCACTCCGAGACCCACGGAACCGCCCCCGCCGGCCAGGACAGCACGCTGTGCCTGGTCAAGGGCCCGCGCCGCAAACAGCTGTACAGGCAAGCAGGCACCGACCGCGCTAACACCCACCGCGCTAACACCCACCGCGCTAACACCCACCGCGCTAACTCCCACCGCGCTAACTCCCACCGCGCTAACTCCCACCGGCGTGCCGCACCAGCAGGCCTGCGATGTAGCCGCACCGGGACGGGCGGGTGACTTATTTCTGGAATGTGACGTGTTTGCAGCTTCTTCACAGCGAGCGGCACCGGCTTCGAGGCCTTCTTCACCACGCAGGGCGTGTTGGTGGTGGCCGTGTGCACCAAGAAGGAGTACATGGCTATCTCCCTGCCTGAGAATCCACTCAGTGACCGCGCCTGGGTCAGAGCACTCACACACACACACACACACACACACACACACACACACACCCGCATAGAACGAGGCAGTCGCAGAGTTCTGAACCCAGAGTGCGGGCTGCTTACTCCTCCCTTTTCCCTCATCCCTCTCTTTCTAGCA
>NC_135223.1:10340765-10343265 GCF_052324685.1 Brachyhypopomus gauderio
ATCGCAGAGCGGTTATACTCACAGGAAGAATAGTATTATCATTTCCTGTTATTGTGCACCGCATGCTTCCTTGTCTGAACCGTTGATGTTCACTGTGTGTGTGTTTTGTTCCAGATCTTCGAGGGTGTGGTGAATCTGCTGGACCGCCTCCAGGCTTGGCACACCACCTCCACGTCGGCTGCAGGCGCCGAGCTGAAGGAGATGGCCCAGATCGGCCTGCGCATCATCACGGGCTACATCCAGCAGCACAACGCGCAGGTACGTGCACGCCTGCGCACGTTCACGTACCGTCTCACAGCAATGGCTGTGCCCGTGTCGACCCGCGGACCAGTGGGTCAGGACCTGCGGCCGACAGGGCCTTGCAGACATGCCCAAGAGGAGTGGTGTGTGTCTGATCATCGGGGGAAGGTTCAAACACGCTGTCTGTGCAAGACAAGTGGAGAAACGCATTAATGAAACAAAAAAACTGCAAGTGACCGACGGTTAATGTCTGGTGCTCACATTAGTCATAGATGAGGTAGATACCATGCTTCAGCTAGAGATCAAGAGAACACACACACACACACACACACACACACACACACACATTTCGAACATGACACTACATGACACACTTACTTCCCCACCTTTTCATTCATGTGCTACTTTTAGATGCTTCCACATTTATTCATAAGTGCATATACACTGTATGAAAAATGAAAATTAGTGACATTCTTGTTATTATTGTCATTGTATTTTAAGGTAACATGCTTCATCTGGTTTCCATTAATAAAAAAAAAAAAAGGAAAAAATGACTGCATTTTCCAGCAGTCATCAGACAACCACTGACTTAGACATTTTCTTTCTTAATCTGCCACATTGCCTGTTTGCTCAGAAGGCTGGGTTAGTGCCGAGAACCTTTCTGAACATCCACTATTGTAATCTTTCCTCTTTCTTTATCCCTTTATGCTCAGTGCTTCATTTCAGTGTCTAGAACATTTTCATTCACTAAAAGCCACCCGTAGAATATGGTGAAAGCTATTATCTGGTATAAGTGAAAGGCTAAAAGACATATCTTGATATATATAGTGTTTATATATAGTGTTTTCTTCATTCATATGAGGAGCTTTACCAGAAATGGTTCATACTCTCAATGCTCGTACTCATACTCATGATGTCATACAACTTCGGAAGCGTAAACTGGTGCAAAACTGCCCCCCCACCCCCCAAAGGAAAGGTTGATTGAGTGAACTGGTGAACTGACTCACTGAAACAAGGGCGTTGACTAGGTATACTGTTCAGCTCTGGAGAAAACCTACATGTTCAAATCTTTGCTGGTTATCCGCCCTGGTCCAGCCACCTCCTGCCTAACCAGCTATGTATGAAGCACCAACCCACTGCCCTGGACGCTCTCACCACCACAAATTCTCCCCTGCTGTAGCTGTATTCCTCTCAAGGTTTCTTTCTCATGCTCTTAGGGAGTCCTAAAGTGCTATATAAATACATTTTGATTGATTTATCGATTGACTATCCTTTGGGGACCAAATACCCATGTTTATCTCATTCATGCCAATTAACATTTGCTTTACAAATGAGAATGAATTGTTTGAAAGCAGCCTGTTATGAGCAATCTCAGAGTGTGACTCAGGACATCAGCAGCTGAGCTCGTCCGTGTAGATCCTGACTGCAGCGGTTCTGGTTGAACTCCTACGTTCACGCCGTGCTCTGCTCTCTGTGCACACAGGTCAGTGTGATGGCATGTCTGAAGCTGCACAGCCTGCTGCAGAAGGTGCTGTGTCTGTCGTGGGAGGAGGTGTGTTACCTCCTGGGGCGGCTGGGAGCCTCCCTGTGGCCGGAGGGGGGCGGGGACTCCCTGTCGGACGGCGCGGAGCTGCTCCTGCAGCCGCTGGTCCCCGTGGTGCGAACGCTGCTGGACCAGCACGCCGACCCCACCAAGCTGCAGCAGCTGCTGCCCAACCTGCCCCCCACCAACGGCAGCCCCACCTTCGCCCAGGACCTGCAGGCCTACTGCAGCACCGCAGAGTGGCAGCTCTTCTACCAGAGCCATGTGAGGACACACACACACACACACACGCGCGCGCGCGCGTACGCATGCACACACTACGGAAAGTACGCACTCGTGCACACACAAAGACACACACGTTTGCTGACGTTTGCTAAACCCACACAGAAGAGCCGCTTTTGATGACGAGTGTCTTTACCCTTCACGTGTAGTGACGGCGTGCTAACCTCTTTGGTCTTACCGTGAATGTGTGGGACATTTTCTCTGTAAACAGAGCATCTTTTTAATCAGTACTTACAAGTTGCATATGAACTCCTGTTAAGTGCGAGTAGTTTAACAGTGGTTATAACTCACACGGTGGACATGTGTTTGTGTAAAGAGGAGGATTCTGATCCATCACACCCATATCCACTCCAGTCATGGATTCTATATTTAGACGTAGTGGAGATGAAAGCCACCCATGCCTCACCAAAACCAGGCAGAAAATAGTGCTGATTT